>NC_091392.1:138498604-138811104 GCF_032191515.1 Phaenicophaeus curvirostris | reverse complement strand
TCTTAACAGTTAGGACTTGAAGAATCAACACATACAAGGAGTAGTAAACCATCTTGTTCTTTGTAAATGGTTCACCCACATAATTAGCAGTGGTGCAGCTAAAAGCTCAATAATAATTCTTTCTTCAGACACAGCTTCAAAGTTAATCTTTCATTCCCTTAAGAGAAATACTAGATGTTAAAATGAAAGCTTTGTAATGTTGATCTTACCAAAGAGTTTCCCGTATAACTTGGGTTTCAGTGACTAGTGTTCTCTCTTCTGGCACATATAAAGGATCACTGGTGTACAAGTGGTGGTCCCTTAGAAAAAAAAAAAGGAAATTAAAACAATGTAACAGCCAAAAACACTGCGGGAACACCTGAAAGTAAGAATAAAGCAATAATCTTAACACTCAGTTTTGTTCTAGTTGTACTTGAGTAGATTCAACGCTCACGGTGGCATCTTAAGTATATAGACAAAAGTAGAGTTTGTTTTCATATTGCTGAGCAATACACTATGGAGAGCATTAAAAGATCATCTAATCCTACACAGCAAGACAAGCAACAATTATGTGAAGTAACGAATTTGCATTGTTTAGGGTTTAGATGGGTTTTTATTTTGAATTCTTGATCCTTGATTATTTCTCACTCAGTGCTCTGTAAACGTATACTTTTTGTTAAAACTACTAAGCTAAAAAGTAAATTACCGATTTCTCTAATTTATACAAGAAAACGCACACTGTAGCCAAAAGTTTACTTAAGAGAAACTTCTTAGGTGGCTGTGGAAGTTTCTATTTCTTACAACCCTGCATTATACAATTCTCTTTAAACCTCCCACAGAATTTTTCATATTTTAGCAAAGCATAGAAGGATAATTCACATTTGTAGTATTTTGACTCATTACTATTAACTGCAGCAAAATTCATAAATCCAAATTAAGTAATACTGGTCATATCTCATACATATACATAGAATACAACTGCAAACAGCACCAAACATAAACAGTGTTGCTTTATGATGTTGATAGTTCCTAATACTCACTATAAATTTTGCTTCGTAATTGGTTATATAATGAACTGACACTAAAATAAATTTAACTTTTTTCTTAAATTAAAAAAAAAAAATCATTAAACTAGGGAATCAAAGACAAATCTAATGATACGTATTACTGCAGTATATCAGATCTGGTGACAGAGGGAAGAATCAAGGTTGGTTGTATTTTTTCCTAAATTAAACTTCATTTTCATTTATTTCAAAAACAAGAGCAGATCACAACAATATGCAGTTTTATGTCCTTTCCCCACACAAAATCTGTGTTTCAGACTAATTTACTACGGGAAGCACCAAAACCAAACAAAAAGTTAACACTTTTAGCTCCTCAGAGACCTTTCTAAGGGTTAACCCAAACAAAATTTAACAATAAGATTTGCTTCTTTGAAAGAGGAAAACCCTCTCTCTGATATGATGAACAACAGAAGCCAAACAAAAAGCAAATAATCTATTAATTAATAGAAAAAGCATCTCGCCTGTTCATTTTATTAACTCATACCCTTTTAATTGTTTTTACCTGAATCAGTAATAACTACACTATCTTTAATGCTTCCACAGTAAAGAAGCTTAATAAAGTAATTACTTAGCATTATATGCCAGTAAGGAATGTGTAGTAATAATGTTTTCCTACCACACTGCAGCAAGGTTGGAATGCAAGTGTAAACTATGCGGAAAACGAGGAGCTCTTCCTGTCCAGTACTGAGGAACTACATGCTGCTCCAGCCAGCTTCGAGCATCAGGTTCACCGACTGTGAAAACACATGAGAGTTGTTGAGATGTTTTTATTTATTCAGGAAATGCTTGTAAAAAAGAGTTATTAAGAAGCCTATCTGCTAAGCTGCAGAATCACAGAGCTTTTCAAGTAAATTATGATTTACAACTATTTGCACTTTACTGCACTCACATATATGATACCATCGTGCACAAATTAATTGACATAGAAATGCCTCATCTCCCAAAAGTCCTAAAAAAACCAACTTGGAGATTTACATAGTTTCCTTTCCAACTCTTCTTCAGAAAATGTGGTTCCATCTCAGGCAATTCTCAAATGACATATACAAAACCATCAGACTTTAAAAAATGAACTGCCAAACATCACCAGCCTTGCCACTACATTCCTTTTTGCCATGCATTTAGTAGATTTTACCTAAAAGTGTTTTTTCTTAAATTTGATTATCAAGAAAACTTTACCTAATCCCAGACAAGACAGCTACTGCTTATACACCATATGAATTTATGCAGTTTTCTTATATAAGGTATCCTGTATCCTACAATATTCTATGCAAAAATATAGTTACAGTTAATACTCCCTGAAGCTATTCAAGCCATTAGTTTTAATTACATAAAACTTTCTCAGAAATGCTTCATAACCAGAACTGAGTCAACTGTGCCTGTGTCAACTAAATTTTGTTTCAGCATTCTGATACTCAATAATAAAATTTTACATCATATCCAAACAACTACATGCTGAACTTAAGTTTTTATTTCCATATTAAAATATCCACGTATATTTCCACAGAAATAGAGAAGTCTTGCACATCAGCAGCAACAGAAATCATCCATTCCACAGTGCTTCTTTAGTGTTAAAAATAATAAAAGAAAAGCAGCAGTGAACAATAAAACTACAGTTATAGTGAGGTATTGTGGTTTTGACCTAAAGAGTAACAAATAAAGCTGCGTTAGCCAACTTAACTTGAGTATGTACATAAAAAGAATTATAGCTTATTCTGACCTTTCCAGGAAACATTAGGTACTGTTTTCTTATTTGGATCTTGGTCTTCTAAAGGTGTCCTGTCTACTTGAATACCCGAGTCCTCCCTACTCAAAGGCTGAGTGTCTTCCTCCTCGTCACTTTCTCCAGACCAATCCTATTAAGCACAACAAACCCCAGTACACTTCAGTACAACATACAAGACATCTATATTCACTTCCTATCCAAGTCAAACAAACTATTCTCCTCTTTCTTCTGCTATAAAGTAAATTTAGGACACTAAGACTAACATAAACCTGTCTCTGGTAGACAGTTAAGTCATACATAACATTAATAACCAGACAAATGAGAGAATTGGTAAAGATCACAGAACTACAGCAAGTTCTGATTCAGAGCAGGCAAGGGTCAGCAGAAGGAGCCAGTTTACTTGCAGGGCTAAATCAAAAGCACTTGTATTACTATTACTCTGTTTGGATCTGTATGTATTTCATGGCATTAAGAAGCAACGTATTAGGGAATCCAGCAAGAATCAACACACGAAGCATACAAACTAGGACAACTCAACCAGGTCTCTAACATACTTCAAACTGGTTTACACAGTTTGGTTACTTACTGGTGTATCTATGCCTGGGCCAAAGTAAATTTCTTCTCCTTCCATTAGATACTTTCCCCAATCAAATTCTTCTTGCTTTTCTAAAAGAAGTATGAATACAAAAATCGTGAGTTTCACATAACTCTGACTTTCTTTTCCTCTAAAAACATTTCCAAAGTTAAAACTCCCTTGTTACTCTAATACAAAAGGCATTCTCTTCCATTTAAGGTTACACCATTGTTCCTTCAACAAGGTTATATACTTTCAACATGACATGTAAATTGTGATGCATCGACCATGTATAGTCTTTATTTACTAATTCTCAATTTCGTTGCTTATACACTCTAAATAAGCAACATGGTGTGACAGCAGCACATTTATCTGTGTTATGTTACACCACTCTACACTTCAATCCTGGAAAAACATGCAAGAATGCAACATATCACTTATAGTGACAATTCCAGTTTAGTTTGGTGGAAACATTCAAAATGTGTACTTTACATGTGCACAAGGATCCTGGATTGCAAACAACATAAAGCAAGAACCATCTTACTCTCCAAAACAGACACCAAATATCCATGATGTGATGTGTAATACTTTAAAAATAACAATCACACTTACAATATATTATATCTTAAACATGAAGCTTACTCAACTGTAATTAGTGCTGTTTGAGATAACTTCTTCATATTCACATTCCTGGAATGGGCTGAAAGTGCATTCAAAACACCGCCGAGGGAATGTGCAGAGATCATTCAAAAAGGAATCTTAAGATGCAAGATTTTCTTTAGGTTAGTCTGAAATATTCTTCTTTCAGTCTATGATACAACACTAAAAACAAACGGGGGATGGCATTCACCCAAACTTAAGCACAAGCCTCGTTTTTAGGCACGGAGTGAAACAGCCCCACTTGAGAAAGCAGGCAGCTGGGAACTCCCTCTGAAAACCTTTAAAGGTATATCCCTCATCTTGACTACGAAGGGACCATAGGAATTTACATCAGCAAAGCTGTTTCAACAGCCCTCTTGTTGAGGTGCAAGACAGAGACTGAGGATAGAAACCCGCTGTCTGCCTTTTAGCACATAAGCACTGCTGAACAGGTGGAGAACACTGGTAAGTGATAGCGGCACAAGTCAAAAAGAGCTCCCAAGGTGCTTTGGTGGGTGGAAAACTTAATTAGGTGATGTAACATAAATTGGGTAGGAACAATCCGCAGGCTACTTTAAATGTATACATCAAAAAAATAAAGCACCTTGAAATGAATGAAAAAATAAAATGGAGAGGAAAAATGTCCTCCTTATCAGCTTGCATCAACGGACCGTACTTTCATTAGCAATATAAACATCTTGTAAACTTACCCACTTCTTTGACTCTTGGTTTTTCCACATAGGTGGTGTTGGATGGAGAATCAGACAAACATAACAGAAGAGACAGTATGGAATAGTGCGTATCTGTCTTTAAAACACATTAGGAAAAAAAAAAAGCAACTCAGTAAGTGGACTAAAAGGTTCTGGCTAAAACAAACTCAGCCTATTATCTGCAGGAACACTCCCCATTAGTCTCCATTCCCTAGTCCTGAATTACAAAAATAACACCTGCAACATGACATTGAATACAATCAGTTCTCTCTTGCCTACTAATTAGCCAATCAATATACAAGTACTTCAAAAGTACCCAGAGCATAAGCTGCCTCTCATTGAGCCGATAACCCCAGAATACTGAAAAGAGATAAGAGAAACCCTGAAGTACTGATAAAGAAAAAACCCACTGCAGGACAAAGGATAATGGATAGCTATGTTAACATGAGGTGGGAGGACATTGCTAACAGGTCTGCAGGACACCAAGTCTTAAATTCCCTTATTTGTATGGCTGATGATTTCACACAAGCTAAAATTAATTTAGCTAAAATATCTTACAAAAACTATTATATTTTAGTATCAGATTGACATTATTTTCCCTTGTCCAAAAAAATCTACACAAAGCTTTAAGAATCCATCTTTAACTCCAATATTGCACTAATGAGGTTGTGAAATAGAGGCTTTCAATCAGGTTAGGATACTGTGCCAAAACAAATCGCTGCAGCATACCAGTGTGTTACAGACTATTCTCCAGTATCTGCTTACAGCACCACTACTTCTTACTAAAAAAAGGTTTTCCTTTGGTCTGATTCTAGCTTTCCAAAGTTCTTTAGCAGACCAATTAATATCTAGACACATGGGGATTCTGCTATATACATCCTATATACTTAGACACATACGTACATACACTTACAAAGGTTTTTTGGGACAAGATAGACTTGTATTTAAAAAGAAATAAGTAAAATTTCTGATAAAGTAGCATCATTTTCCTCTAGTATAGATGGAATTGAATATGTTCCTACTGGACATTACTGACCACACAAGAGTCTGCCAAATAACTCCAACAGGTCACTGACAGACGCACACATGTAAGCTGGTGTTTCACTTACTGGCCGTAAAACTGACAAACACTGTCTTCCCAGTTATGTGCCACTGCTAAAAACTAAATGCAGTTTAACTTCCAAACTATGAGATATTATCTACCCCCAGCTACACCCCAGTCAAAATTACAGAGGGGAAAAAAAAAGTGGAAAAAAAAGGGCTCTTAAAATCTTGGGATATTTGCAATATCCAAGTATTAACTGCTTGCTTCGGCTTTTGTTTTGGTTAGTTTCAGTTTAATTTTATTTGACTTGAAACAAGCACAACTAAACGTACTTCTTCAAAATCTAAAGAGGACAGTATAATGATTGAAGATATGTGTAAGCTATTGAGGGTCCCAGAGTTTTCCCCACAAATTAGAGGAAACCTAAAACAGTGCAAAGAAAGGTAAATGTCAGTTCGATGAGAAGCAAAAATCAGACTACAACTCAGAACACACAGCCCTACTAAAGGATATTATTATACGGAGCACAACTCTTAAATGACATGCTCATTATTAAACTATCACACCGGAAAGAGTCTGAGACAACTTTCACCATATCCACCCAGTCCATATCATAAACTGAGTTGATACCCAGTGTATCAAAGGTGAAACATATATACGGTCTCAATAATGGAGCTACAGGGCAGGAGCATTCAATTTAGAAACACTAAAATTGAAATGCCCAGATGCATTACTTACTGTAAAAGAAAATAGGCAAAGAGTAAGAACTGCTCAGTTTGCTGCTGTTTAGAACAGATAGGAATTTAGATTCATCTAGACTCCAGCTATAACACTTACACCATGTTCACAATAAAACATCTGCTCTGCCATGAGAAGTCATCCTTTAAGTCCTCCTCCCTGGAATTGTTCAAGACCAGGTTGGATGAGGCCTTGAGCAGCCTGATCCAGTGGGTGGTGTCCCTGCCCATGGCAGAGGGGTTGGAACTACACGATCTTTAAGGTCCCTTCCAATCCAAACCATTCTGTGATTCTAAGCCTTGAAACTGCTCATGCTGAAACTCCGACAATGCAATAAACACTTAAAATAAATGGGGAAGCCAAGGAATTCAACCCTGAAAATCCATGACCTGAACAGTAACTGCAAACCCCACTTCTAAGTCATCTGGAATTTCCAACACAACACGACAACTGTAGTCCCCATCATCAGTACAAAGACAAGAGTGCTGGAAAAAAAGAAGAAAATTGCAGCCTACATACCTTTGTCCCTTCAATACTCGGGAGTGGAGAGTTCAGAAATTTTTCTGTTAGTCTTTTCCAGCTTGCAGCTTTTCCAAGGTCAGAATGAACTACCAATTTTTCATGTATTCTAATAACAAAAACAGTATCAAAAATGCTTCCTAAGGTTAACTAATGCATTATTAATTCACAAGCACAAAACTTACCCTTCAATCGTCCTCTGTACTTTGTGGCTATTCACATCAAGAAAACGGTGAAATCTGTGTAAGAAATCTGTATTAGAATATGTTTAAAAAGGAAGCTTAAGTAAGGAAGAAAATAAAGCTGATTTACATATATGAGGAAAACATTATTGTTTCATAACACATGCTTAATTAAGCAACAGCATTAAGCATCAACTAAATTTAATGTGTGTCCCTTATCTCAAGAAGAATTAACTTCAATTGACCTTAAAGATGGAAAAATGGAATCCAGGTTACAATTAATGAGGACTTTAAGCTGAATGGGAAATTACTACTGCATCAGCAATCCAAGCAATTAAAGTACACTGTCAGCTAAGTCAAGTGGAGCAAGGAGATCAAGACCTGCCTTGTCAAAGGTATCTATGTTAAATGCACAAAAAATGTTTGAACTTGCATCACAAGCAAAACAAACACCCACATGAGAAGGCACCTAAATCCAAACAAAGCTCATTTATAAATAGTAGAGTGCCTAAAAGAAAAAAAGAGCTCGATCATAATAAAGAAACACACACCAACAAGTTAGTATGTATAGGGACAAAATAAGAACTCATGAAAGGTAAGCTGGACTTTGCAGAAGAAATTATAATATGAACAAGGTTCTTCAGTCATGTACAGAGGAAAAAACAGAATGCAATGCAACAGCAGTGAACATAAGGTCAAGATGCTCTATATGTAGGTCCTCAAGGCCAACCTTATATTTTGCCTCAGTTTCCAGCAACAACAGTACAGAACACAGGGGTAAAACTCTCATGAGCAAAGATAGAAATGAAAACTACTGGATCCAAATCAGGAGCAAAAGTTAAGCTAAACAGACTGAATGTGGAAAGACAATCTAAAAATCACCTCAGTGTTAAGGTAATGAACTAGAAATTGAAAATACTAGGCAGGTAGCAAGGATTCTTAATAAATATCACTAGAGGATGAAGATATTAAAGAAAAAAATTACTTTGTTAACTTTTGTTGTTTTGTATAGGCTCAGTCTGATTTCAGCTATCTGTAAGGGTTTGGAATAAAAGCATGATAAAATGTTAACATTAACTGGGTAGCTGACATTTACGCTATTTAGCTTATCTCACTTACTACAGCATATTAGCTTATATAGCAAATCATTAATTCAAATGGAAAATGGTGAGAAGCACAAAAACTGGAAGATTTAAAACAACAGACAACAATAACAAAAAAACCCCAAAACATGGATCTGCATCAAAAAGAAACACACACACACACAACCAAACAAGGAGTTTCACAAACTTGAAATTGAAGAGCGTTTCTGCTACAGCCCAAAGTCTCATGGCTTAAAAATACAGTGTTAGTCAATCTCAGGCTGACATTCCACACACATTTCTTAGGCAACAATTCTAGTCTAAAACCCTTCTTTTTCCTCACCCTCCCTGTCAAAGCAGCTTGTGGTCAACTCTGCATCACCCGTGCTCCTTTTTTGCTATGTTGTTTAAAACCAAAACTAGTCCAATCCAACAACTCCCCAGTCCAAAAGAACACACAGCTACACAAGCAACTGTGTCACCAAAACTGAAGGAGGGACGTCACAAGACATGGAAGGCAGGGCACATTTACCTGGCTCAAGCAACGCTACTACCATTACCAATCTGCAGATTCAGGATAACGACTGCTAGTAGCAGCTATTTTGATAGAGCTACAAAACCAAGAAATGCAAACCTACAATGCATTACACAAAATATTTCTGGTAAATACAAAAAACACAGGGAGACGACAGTTAGAAATAGCATATTCCCACATTCCCAATGAAAACAACTAGCCTCCTCAAAATTCAGTTGAACGTGTCCAAACATCAGCTCTCCCACACCTCAGACTCACCTTTGCCGTTGACCCACAGCTACGTGGTTATTAGTCTTACTTGAGCCTATTAGTAGTTAGGATTCACAGCCTGAGTTGATGCAATGTAATTATGCAATTGCTCACCCCCAAAAACTGATTTAAACAGCATAAAAAAATGTAAGTGGCATTGATTTAACATAGATTAGGTATTTGCTGCAAGAAGTTAAACAAGAACAGAAGGGCTCCAAAGAGGCAGCAGTTGGTGACAAGATGGGAAATTGGAAACAGAACATGTAAAACTTTGCAGCAGACACCACAATGGTAACTGTGATAACTGAAAAAGCAGCGTGTAAACTTTAGTAAGGACATGTTAGACAGTAGTGTAATAAACTACAGGTTAATAAAGCACACGTTTATGACAAGCTCAAATAACATCAAAGACATTGGCTTCTGCAGATTGATAACCTTTTCCAGAAGCAGCACAGTATTCTCTGTCAGAAGCTTTATAGAATCATAGGAAGGTTTGGGTTGGTAGGGACCTTAAAGATCATCCAGTTCCAATCCCCTCTGCCAGGAGCGGGGACATCTTCCACTACATCAGGTTGCTCAAAGTCTCATCCAAACTGGCCTCGAACACCTCCAGTGATGGGGCATTCATGACTTTTCTAAGGCAATCTCTTCACTGTCTCACAACCATAGTGGAGTTCTCAACTATTGCGTTATCTTGAACAGGTGGAGTTCTCTTCATTTGCTGGTTACATATAACGATTATGTCTGGACTTTCCTCCAACAAACAACATTGTGTCTAACTATATTAAGGCGCTGAAAAGTACTTTTGTACGGATGAGGAGAAAAGCCCTATAAGACGAAGATTTAAGAGTGATGGAGTCCTCCTACTTGTCTTGTTTCTGTTTTGCCAAGACATTTAACTCCAGAGTGATGGAATAACACCCACTGGCCCTCTGGCCAGGACTGGCAAACAGCTCCCAGGGCTACCCAGACACCCTGCCCATAGGGATAGGCAGGACATGGCTCCATGCCAGTGATACAAAAAAATGCCGACAAATAAACTTTCTAAGACTCATTTTGGAGTTTTAGAAAGCAAGTGTCCTTTATCAGGCCTTGGCAACATAAGGACATGATCTCTATCAACCATGTGTAGTGAAAACAAGAGCTGTTTACAGAATAGATTTCCCACTTACATGCATATGAACATTTTTCCCAGAAATCTTATGCATATTCTATTACTTTCCAAGGACTAATTTTAATGTCATTATGAACTTCACAACAGTCAAATCTCTTGCTAATCTGGAGCTTTGGGCCAACTCTGCCTGACCTTCCATTTGAATCATAGAATTGCTAAGTTGGAAAAGACATTTGAAATCAAGTCCAACTGTACCTGTCCACTACTAAACCATATCCCCAAGGAGTACATCTATCCATCTTTTAAATACCTCCAGGGATGGTGACTCCACCACCTCCCCAGGCAGCCTGTGCCAGTGCCCAATAACGCTTTTAGTGAAGAAGTTTTCCCTAGTGTCCAATCTGAACCCACTCTGGTGCAGCTTGAGATCATCCCATTGAAATACAGAAAAGACCACAAACAGGTGATGGCAGGAGACACATCTGTTCAGCACAGATCACACTGAACACAAGATGTCATCATCGAGAAGAAATCATAGAATCATAGAATCACCAAGTTGGAAAGGACCCACTGGATCATTGAGTCCAACTATTCCCATCAATCCCTAAACCATGCCCCTCAGCGCCTCATCCATCCGTCTTTTAAACACCTACAGGTTGTTTAATGAACAGTCTAAAAGAGAACATGCTACCAGAGGGACACGCTAACTTTCAAAAAATAGAATTACTTTGACGAAACCTAACTCTACTTCAGCTTAAATAAAAAATTATTCCACTTTTTTTTGTGACAGGGAGCGATTCCTGTGTCACCAGGGCGGCCTCCAGCCCCGGGCGGCGGGTGTTTGGGGCTGCCAGGCAGGCTCCAGCCCCAGTGCCGGGTGTGAGGGGGGAAAGGGCCCCGCTCGCCCTGCCGCAGCCCCGCTCCTGACGGGCACCGCGGGGCCTTCCCTCCGCCTGGGCGCTGACCTGAAGTTGGACCAAGCGAAATTCAGCGCCATGTGGAAGCGGCCGCCGCCCAGCTCCTCCTCCTCCTCCTCCTCGTCAGCCAGGCCGGTTACACTGCGCACCAAGGCGCGGACGGCCCGGTCCAGGTCCTGCTCGAAGCGGCTGCGGTGCCCAGGGGAAGCGAGCGACGGCGCCGCCATCGCCGCGGAGCGTGGGGGGCGGGAACCTCAGGAAGGCGCCACTGAGCCGCCCCGGGACGCGGGTCTCGCGAGATTTCCGTTTCCGGGCAGCCGCCACCGCCTCAGATCTCGCGAGACTTTCCCGCGACAACTGGCGAGGAAGTGGCCCCGCCCAGGGGTTTTGGAAGGGGAGGGCAGGGAGGAGCTGGAGGGAGACAGGGAGGAGTCAGGGTGCGGGGGAACAGCCCAGGAGGACGGGGTAGGGGGTGAGGATCATCGAATCATAGAATCACTAGCTTGGAAAGGACCCACTGGATCATCCGAGTCCAACCATTCCTATCAAACACTAAACCATGCCCCTCAGCACCTCGTCCACCCATGCCTGAAACACCTCCAGGGAAGGTGAATCAACCACCTCCCTGGGCAGCCTCTGCCAGTGCCCAATGACCCTTCCTGTGAAAAATTTTTTCCTAATGTCCAGCCTGAACCTCCCCTGGCAGAGCTTGAGGCCATTCCCTCTTGTCCTGTCCCCTGTCACTTGGGAGAAGAGGCCAGCACCCTCCTCTCTACAACCTCCTTTCAGGTAGTTGTAGAGAGCAATGAGGTCTCCCCTCAGCCCCCTCTTCTCCAGGCTAAACAACCCCAGCTCTCTCAACCGCTCCTCATAAGACTTGTTCTCCAGTCCCCTCACCAGCTTTGTTGCTCTTCTCTGGACTCTCTCCAGAGCCTCAACATCCTTCTTGTGGTGAGGGGCCCAGAACTGAACACAGCATTTGAGGAGCGGTCTCACCAGTGCCGAGTACAGGGGCAGAATAACCTCCCTGGACCTGCTGGTCACACCGTTTCTGATACAAGCCATGATGCCATTGGCCTTCTTGGCTTCCTAGGCACACTGCTGGCTCATGTTCAGTCAGCTGACCTCCAGGTCCCTCTCCTCCAGGCAGCTTTCTAGACAGACTTCTCCTAGTCTGTAGCACTGCACAGGGTTGTTGTGCCCCAAGTGCAGGACCCGGCATTTGGCCTTGTTAAACCTCATCCCGTTGGTCTCAGCCCAGCGGTCCAGCCTGTTCAGATCCCTTTGCAGAGACTCCCTGCCCTCCAGCAGATGCACACTTCCACCCAGCTAGGTGTCATCCGGAAACTTGCTAAGGGTATACTCAAAGCCTTCAGGATGCAGAGGGGAAAAAAGAGGGAGCAGCTGTGGAGAAGAGGGGGAGCAGTGAGGGAGAAGAGGAACAGCCCAGGGGGGAGGGGATGCAGTGGGGAGAAAGAGAGAGCAGCAGGGGAGAAGGGGGAGCAGCCATGGTGAAGGGGGACCAGTGGAGGGGGAAGAGGTGGAGTAGCTGGCAAAGAGGGGGAACAGCTGTGGGGAAGGGCGAGCAGCCAGGCTAGGGTGGGAGCAGGCAGGGGTGAGGGGTGATGGTGCTGCGTCCTGCTCAGTGGTGGGAGGGGGCCTGACCTTCTTTCACCAGCCCTCCAGCCCTACTTCTGAAGTGTCTTTCTGTTATGGAAGTGTCACTTGTCTTCAGAAACACCCCTATAAATTAATGATCACCGAGGATGAGTAATTGGCTAATAGCAGGCATCCAAATAAGAGCATGAGGCTGACTTTGCCTTGCAGAGTTCTTTTTGGCAACCTGAAGTGCAATACTTGTCTTGATGAGAGGATCAGAAGTGTGCTACCAAGGGCAGGATGCTCCATCATTCAGGTTTTCTCAAGGATTCTGCCCACCACAGTGCACCAGCCACCTGGTGACCAACTTCAGGTGTACTTGGTACTTGGTGCTGATGAGACTACACCTCCAATGCTGTGTTCAATTTTGGGCACCTCAGTGCAAGAAGGACATTGAGGTGCTGAATCATGTCCAGAGAAGGGCAGCAAAGCTGGTGAAGGATCTGGAGCACAAGTCTTATGAAGTGTGGCTGAGGGAACCGAGGTTGTTTAGCTTGGAGAGAGAAGGCTGAGGGCAGACCCTGTCACTCTCTGCAGCTCCCTGAAAGGAGATTGCAGAGGGGTGGGTGTTGGTCTCTTCTCCAAGGTAACAAGTGATAGCATGAAAGGGAATGGCCTCAAGTTGGGCCAGGGAACATTTAGATGGATATTGGGAACAATTACATCATGGGAAGGGTTGTCAAGCATTGGCACAGGCTGCCTGGGGAAGTGGTTGAGTCACTGTCCTTGGAGGTATTTAAAACATGGGTGGATGTGCCACTTAGGGACATGGTCTACTGATGGACACTTTTAGGTTTACACCTGGTCTTGATGATCTTTAAGGTCTTTTCCAATCTAAATGATTCTATCATATTGCTGAGACCACCCTGCACCAAAAGGCCAGGCTGCCACATGGCTTTTCTGAGGCAGCTGGGCATGTTCCCCCTGACTGAACCTCTGCTTTTGCAGAACTGGGTAAACCACCGTTAGTGGATACTCAGTACACAGAACACAAGCGTGCGTGCTGGGAGTGGAGTAAGAAACCGGTTGTGTCCTAGCTCCATGTCAAACACTGGCTGTTACCACACTGAACTACCTAAAATGCTTCTGTGTCTCCATATGGTCTTATAGGGCAGCACTGACAACAGCCTGGTGGTGAGCTTCCTTCTAGACACAAACTAAATGAATCAGGGGGAAATGTTACTATTGACCGATTCCTGCAACAGTCTCTACTTAGCTGCAGTTGTCATATCCATCATTGTTCAGCTTTTGTCTTGCTTAATGTCATCAACAAATATTGGGCTGTAATCTACTCTGCCAAAATTTTTCGTTCCTCTTCTCCATTAGAACATTTATATTGGCACAATGAAAGGATTAGCTAATGGATCAGGAGGAGCAGTAGAAAGAAGGCCTGATAAATGTCTTTTATAATTTAAAATATATTTAATATAACAACATCATGTGGGCAATTATGTAAAAATACAGTAGTTAGTATAATTTCATAATCCTAATAATAATAAAATAAACTTTAAATTCTTATAAGTTACAGTGCATTAAGAAACACTAGTACATTTTTACCCAGTTAGGTTAAATCCTACCTTAGGGTTCACAGATGCAGAACCACAAAGAAGTGATGGCCTCAGTGAACCCATGGGCAGGATGCTCAGCATCAACATGAGCTTAGAGGGGCTCCACTCCAGGGCCTTGCTGGTAAAACCTGAACTTAGTAGACCTTCAAGGAATAAATCTGTAAAACATTGCTGGCATTCCTACATCTACCCTGATATTGTACATGCTTCCTACCTTAGATTAGCAGCAGTCTTTTTTACTCTGTAGTTGACTTTGCTAAGCAATGCTTTGAGCCATGATTTATTGTTCTAGATGTTAACTAAAGGTCTACACGTCAGTAGACACTGCAACGGTATGTAAAGTAGTAACTAATAGTTGGGATTCTGTGAATGACATTTAAACAATATAATTAGATAATTAGGCTTCAAGTGTTCTTTAAACAATGTAACTGTGGTTCTCACTTGACTCCTGTATATTAAGGTATACCTGTGCTATCACTTCAGTCACAGTTCAGAGGGGAAGTTCCAGGCTTTGCAGCAGGACAGGAGCATGCAGGTGTCACCTGTGCCCTTTGTAGTGTGAGGAGCATGGCAGCCACCCATTTCAGCATCCCATCAGGAAAAAACTATGGGATTTTTGCAGCGAGAAGGATTCCAGATTTTAACAGCTGTGTCATGGCAAGAGAGTACCGAGAAACATGGGCTTTAATGACAGTGCTATCTGAATGGTTTCCTGCTTCCCGGCTCTCCTGTACGGGTCCCTTTCCCCTAACACCACACCCTCAGCTATGCCGTTAGTGAAGCAACACATTGAACTATGTCAGGGAATTCATCCAGCTTTAAAATAGTGTTGTGTCTCTTTTGCTAGGAGTTTTAACCCAGGTCAACTCACTGATCCTTGGAGGCATTAAGTGAGGGAAGAACCACACACCCTAAGGCCCCCCAGGCAATCAAAGTACAACCTCCGTGGCAGCTGAATCAGAAATGTGTGGCTGGTTTTCAAAACAGGATACTAGGGCTGAGACAAACGTATAACATCTGTGCTGCCTCAGTCGTAAAAGGCTTTAATGCTACAAATATTTTCCCTCATCATAAGCCTCATTTCTATTTTTGTTTTGCCAATTTACAGTAGCAAGGCTTGGTATTTGATTTCAGCTAGAGGAAGGAGCACCGGGCAGGAAGAAGGCACAAAGGCCTTCTCTAAAAGTAGATATAAAACAGTTTTTAAATAAAGTTTAAAGCTAGGAAGCTTAATGGTTTATATATTCCTTGAGTTTCATGTGTTAACTGTCATTTCCCACACAGCTGTCTTGCCAGGCCACACTCCCATGAACTAGATGTATTTCAGCTAAGATCTCCCTTGCTCATAGCATTAGGTCATATATGGGACATGTGTCCCTCTCTGTACTGTCATATAGAATCATAGAATGTTTTGGGTTGGAAGGGGCCTTAAAGATCATCCAGTTCCAGCCCCCCTGTCATGGGCAGGGACACCTTGCACTAGACCAGGTTGCTTAAAACCCCATCTAACCTGGCCTTGAATGCTTCCAGAAATGAGACAACCATTGCTTCTCTGGGCAGCTTCTTCCACTGCCTTACCACCCTCACAGTAAAAAAAAGTCTTCCTAATGTTTAATCTAAATCTGCCTTCTTTAAGCTTAAAATTGTTACCCCTCATCCTATCACTGCGCTCCCTGATAAAGAGCCCCTTTCCAGGTTTCCTGTACGCCCCCTTTGAGGTACTGGAAGGCTGCTATAAGGTCCCCTGGAGACTTCTCTTCTCTAGACTAAACAAGCAAAATTCTCTCAGCCTCTACTCATATGGGAGACGCTCCAGCCCTCTGACCATCTTCATGGCCCTCCTCTGGACTTGTTCTAACAGATCTATGTCCTTCCTGTGCTGAGGACTCCAGAACTGAACACAGCACTCCAGGTGAGGTCTCATGAGAGCAGAGCAGACAGCAGAATCACCTCCCTCAAGCTGTTGGTTGCATTTCTTTTGATGCAACAAAGGATATGGTTGGCTCCTGTTGAGCTTCTCATCCAACGACACCTCCAAGACCTTCTCCTCAGGGCTACTCTCAGTACATTATCTGCCCGGCCTGTATTTGTGCTTGGGATTGCCCCTACTCAGGTGAATGCCTGTGTCCAGTCACATATTGAAGAAGGAATTTCAATACAAGTCTTTTGCTCAACTGTGTGTCCTTTAGAGAAACTTCTCTGAGCAGGCCATGTCTCCCCTTCTTCTCAACTTCAATTAAGGAGACGATTTGCCAGATAGGACACAAAGGCAGAAGAAATGCATGAAGTGAAACACGTCATGCTGCACTGTACTATTAGACAAGCCAGCTATGTGAAGTTCACATGTGATGCATGAGACTAGTCACATTTCTCATCAGCTTCATCAGTCACCTCTGTTACGAGTGAAACATAGAATAAATTCCACAGGACTGATGGAGAGTTTATGTAAAATACTGTGTTTAAATAAGTATTTAAGATTGTAAGTGGTTTTTTTGTTTTGTTTTGTTTTTTTCATTTTCAGTGTATTTATACAAATAATTATTTAATAATTAGCTGGAGTAGGATACAGGAAACTGTTACCTATCATCAATATGTTGTGGCCATACTTCACTTTAACACTAAGTTTAGGATATATGAGACTTATGTGAGTTCTGAGCTACCAGTAAAGAGTAAGACCTGTCTTTATGGTCTTGCAAAAATCAGTCCAGGTGACTGAATACCAGAGGAGTCCATAAAGTCATGATTTACACCAGAAGTTACACAAAAATACCTCTGAGAAGCAACAGGAAGATGATGCACCAGATCTTTATCCTTAACAGGAAGGAGGTAATCTGATAACTTTCTATTACAATAGTTTTTGAAGTGCATTCTAACTTCTTGCTCTTAATTCTTCATCTGCTAGCGTTTCACAACTGAATATAATGTAGGGCAGATTTCAAAAGCTGCTGAAACTGACTTTAAGTCTGCAGTTTATAGTGGTATGTGCTTCCTGTTGGTTGGATGTATGTTTAAATAAACATTCCAGGGCCTTAGTTAAAGTATCATTAATTGCAGATGCAACAGATTTTTATTTGAGACTAATAAAGATTTGATGTAGTCCTAGAGGAAAAAAAGGATAGAGGAGTGCAGATAAAGAAATCATAAGGATACTAAGCTGAATAACTGAAAAGAATACAGTAGGACAGCAGGCATAATTTGAGGAATTTGCTGTTGTATTAAAGTCTTGCTTAAGTCAGGATTTAGTGTGCAGTTACATTTCCACTCAAGCATGTTGTGGGGTGAAACAATGCATACTGCTAGTCTTCTAATTACATCGTTATCATCAGCTTCAGCAAAGATCATTGTACTGGTCTGATGCACCTAAAATATTATTTTGACAACAGAGAAGAATATTAGATAAAATTCTGACTGTGTAATTTTTTCCTTACACATCTTGGAGAATGGGGTGGGTTGGCAGTCACCCTTCAGGTATGCATATTGCTGAAATGTTGTAGACTTGTAAAGCTTTCTTCAAAAATGAACAAAAACCCCACAAACGTGTGACATGATGGGTAAAGAAAGATATAGAAAGCAGATACTGGGTTTACTGGAGACTTTTAAGGATGCAGCCACTATGCTAAAAATTTGAAAACAAGAGCTGGGCAAGAGACGTAATAAAAAACAACCCTTTTTTAAAAACAAAGAACAGGCAAGAGATGTGTGTTTTTTAAATAGATTGGTACAGATTAAATAACAGAAGGTAACAGACTGTGGCGTTTAGCTTAGGTTTATATTATCCATCCCTTCAGGGCAGTAGTGCTAGCACTGTAATACTTTGTGCTGGTTGTCTTCATGTAAGACTCAGTCACATAATGCAGAAATCATGTTGTATCCCAAGTCACTATCTCACTGTTGACAGCAACTTGTTAAGAGTATTGAGATATTTGTAGCATTGCTGAATAGTTACACTTCAACAGTCAGGCTGTAGCTTAGTGAAACTGGATCCATGGAAAGCCTCTTTGCTGAAATAATGATGCTTTACTCTGAACTTTTATTTGGATATAATGCATTTTCCTTCAGTAGTATAATTCCAAAAGATCAGTAGCATTGCCCTGGGCCCCAAGTTTTCTTACCTGTTTGTGGATTAGACTGAGGAACCGTTCTTTGGGAACTGGGCTTGATCTTCGTGAATGTTAGCACACATTTCAGTTTGTGGAGCCTGTCACCACCATTTATATTCTGATTCTACTTTCTTTACTTTTCCTGCCTAGTAAAGCCTTCAGACTTTCTTAGACAGTTTTGCATGTGCTGGTTTTTTTTGGTAAAAAAAAATACGATATTATGGTACTAATGAGCGCTCCCTCTCCTTTTTGAAACAAGTGAGCAGCAGTGGTCCTGGTATCAAAACACATCTCAGTCACCTGGTCCTGATTCTCTACTGCCTTCTACTTCCTGCAGCCATCAGCAGCCATACAAAGGGGAACAAAATACTACAAGGTCCAATTGAATGTCTCTCAGAAGTTTCCAAGTTTTGCTGTTTGGAAAACACCTCTTTATAGCTTTCCAGAAAAGCCTACTTAATTTTTGATTATTTCCATGCATTAAACTTAGGTGAATCTGTTACTATCCCCTGGGTGTACAGGTAATCAGCAAATCTGGAAGTATTTCAGGTCCTCCACTGTAATGAGCAATGCCTTGTCTATTGGGCTGGAGAGACTTCCCATTTTGAGCAGTGATAACTTTAGTATTCTTAAGGGTATTTCTTTTTATTCATCTGAGTAATGGAATTGCAGTGTGTTTCTGGGGCTCCAGTGGTGGTGGTAGGGCTTGAATCTGATTTCCAGGCATAAAATGGAAGACATAGTGTAAGGATGTCACTCATGAATAAATGAAATATGACGAATTATTTTGGGCTTGTCCTTGAGCTAAAAATTTCTAATGAACATATAGTAAATGACATAATTGCTATGTAATAGGCCAAATTGTGTATAAACTTTGTTTATGAGATCACTGGTAATTTAATGAATACAAGCTGGACTAAAACAAGTTGAAATAATTGGAACTAAGCTTAATTTTTCATTTGAGAGTATTGCAAGAAATCTTCAGGTTCATTTATCTGAACTGGAAGCACGGATTAAGGCAGCCTGCTTACCCAAAACACTGGTAGTGACAGCTGCTCAGAAGTTTCTCAGGAACCACCATGGGCTTTGCTAAGAACTGTTTTGATGCAGTGGCATCTGGGAGGATGAGAGATAGTCCAGATGGTGAAAGAGGCAGGAGGACCTCAGAACAGTCTAAACAAACATAACAGTATGATCCTGAGAACAGATATTTGTGGGGTGTTTGGTGAGAAGGAGCTTGGTGATGAAAACTCTATCAATTTGTCAGATTCTCTGTGTGTTCCAAAAAACCAGAACTCTTTACATTCTTTTTAGTACAAAGAACTGTGCTGGAGATAAGAATCCTTCAGGATTTTTCCTTTTAAAATCAACTGATCTGCACCAACTCCCACACTTAAATAACTGCACTAACATTTTGCATTAGTGGGGATGAAACTGACGCCTGCATGCAATTTAGTCCCACAACTTGTGCAGATAGCATGGCATTATAGAAAAAGGAGTATTTGCTCCTTTGGATCATGACTGCAGTTTTACACACAAATTAGCACTTGCTTTATGCCTTACAATATAGCTGGTTTACACATTTTGCTGATCTTAGCGAATACATCCCTTTGGATGGAGATGTTAACGAGCATAAATTATATAAATTACAAAGGGTTTACTAGCCTTTTTATCCAGGTGATCTGGGAATTAGGAATCTTCATTCCTTTTATCTATGACTGAGATATCCCAAGTGTTTCAGCTTGGGGAGGGAAGAGGGTGGGTAAGTTTATCCAGTTACTCATATGATTTTCCATTAGACTTATGGGGCTAACCAGACTTTACCCATCATGACCTCGTACACCGTTTCCAAAAAGACACAGACAAAAAGGAAGGATTTAGGAACGGGTAATAATGTTTTTTTAGCAGGTCATTCCCAAGTGATAAACGCCAGGTAGCTCTATTGCCAGTGAGGCAATAACATTTTCATCCTCACCCAATACCTCTACGCTCAGAGGATTTCACATTGCATAAAACAAGTCTCACTGCTGGAAGAAATACTGGGAGCCAACACGAGATCAGCTTAATCTGAAGAATGTGATGGCCTTTTGCCAAAACAGTGAAGAAAGCCAGATCCTGAGAAGTCCTGTAGACTACATCAGTAATGAAAAAAATATGAATTGAAGAATGTGAGATTAATGAGGGAAACTATTAAATTATCTGGTAAAATAGAGAGCCTTTAATATCCTTAAAGTTACTCTATTAGGTGGTCCAGTTTGAGCAGATTGTACATCAGAACAAAAATTGCTATTGTCCACTTCCAGAACTTCTCTGACAGAAATCTGGCAGCACTTTGTCAGTGCAGTTTGAAGTAGAGCAAGCATTGACTCAGGGAGAACTCCTCAGTGAAAGAACTACTGGAGTTTATTTCTGGATCAGAAAAAAATAGCAACCATACAGCATTGAAAACTTATTTTAAGTACAGAAAAGGTGAAGGCTCTTGTTATAACTTGCTGCAGTATCTGTTCCTTGACATCTTTAGGGATGATACCTAGTGTCTAGGTAGCAATTTTAATGCAAAATAACAGTGATGGTTTGTGTAAAGTCTTGGGCGTGTTTGGTCTAGATCTGAATCTAATAAATATGGTGAATGATTAAGTCAAATTTTGCTATGCGAAGACACTGTTGGTTCATGGAGCTCTACTTACAGATACATAAAATGCCATGAAAATCTCCAGAGTGTTCTGCAAAAGAACATTTATGGGAAATCTAACAATTATAGGCAAAGATACATGTCCTGTTGGCTGGCAAACATGGTCATAACACTAGCACGTAACTGGTAGCTCATTTAAATGGAGATGGCCAACAGACACCTCTCCAGTAGTGCACCAATAAAAGACAAACACTTAATATTTCAGCTACAACTGAAAAGCTGCTTCAGTTTCGTTAACAGCAGCTGCAAAAGGCAAACCACACAAGAAACGTGAGAGAACTACTTTTAAAGTGGGGAGAATAACAGCAATAGCAAAACAGTTTAAGAGGAAGCAGCAGAAGAAAGAAGACCAAAGCAAGCTTCACAATTGCAAAACAGATAGAGAGACATGCCATCAGCCAAAGAATATGCTGAGCTTACCACTTTACAATGGTCTTACATAGAAAAGTGCTGCAGATGCAGAGACATACCAACTGGTTTCATGCATGTCTTACCAGCTTGGGTACCAGAGAGCATGAATGTAGCTTTTGGCACCAAGTGCAGTGTCAACATAAACACTTTCTGATGACTCTGAATGCAAGTGAATAACCTGAACCTGTCAGGTTCAAATAGATTTCTACACCTAGCTTACACAGATGTTTCTAGACCACACTCTGGCTGCAGCTTAGGAACACAGCACTATAAGAAGCCAAGTAAGACAACACTGAAGTTTTTCTTCATTGAGCTGACACACATAATTCAGCGATACCCTTCCTCTTCTGGAGTGTCTCCATGAGGACTAAGGCACTGAGCTCTGCACAGCAGCTTTGGTACTGCTAGGACTTACTAGCTGCAATGCAAGCTGTACTCACGAAGTGTGGCACCTGCCACTGGTAACTTTTACAGAATTAGAAGTCTGATGCACATCACCCTAACTGCAATATTATTTCTGCTCTACTAGCCATGACAAAGGTAACTATAGTGAGTAGCTGGATTTCTTTGGAGTATTTCAATTATTCTGAATGCCCTGATCTGTCAAAAATATTACTCAGTGCAAAATAAACTTGTTTTTCTATAAAACAAATCAATGTGTATTGCTGTATGCATTACAAAACACCTGGATGCATAGAGAATATTACAGGAAGAAAATAGTTTTACTTATCTGCATAGGCAATGAGCACTGGATGTGGATAAACAACAATCTTCCTAAATTAAGAACATCCCAGAAATACAGGCTTTCAGTGCAGACCTCATACTTTTTGGTGAGGGGACATGGAAAACCACTTGGGTGACTAATAAAAAGATTGACTTATTCTGACGTAAATGCTCCTAGGAAATCCTCAGAGAAGGACCTTCTTACAACATCAAGAATTCTAACTAGGACAAGCATCATCACACACAGAGCAAGACGATTGACAGACACATTTAGGACACCATCAACATGACTTCCATAACAAGTGATAATATGGATGCCATCTGGAAATCACAGAAAGGGAGTTGGATGTAGATGAGCTTCTGTCAAAGTTGATCTCTATTTTTTCCTGCTATTTTTCATGCAAGTTCCTGACTGTGATTATTTCTATATAATAAAAATTCTCTTCCTCATACATAGTCTTAGCATACTTATGGGTGGAGAAGTCCTGAGAGTTAAGGGATATTGATAAGTTGATACTAGCAGAGGGCAGACCAGGCCGGCCTGGACTCTCCAAAGTGAGGTGGCAGATCACAAGCTAATGCTATCTGAGACGTTCCACAAACTGAAGAGTCATAAATTAATACCCTATTTAAAAATGAAGTGTCATGGCTGTAGGATACAGGATGTCTCCAGAAGCGCATTTTATATTCGGCTGCATTGCCAGTGTGCTGAGGAATTTGTTGGCAGAGCTTTGCTGTAAACAGCAGGTTGTAGCAGGGATGATAGTGCCAGGGCATACAGCTTGTCAAGGGAATTGGCTCCTGGCTCCAACCAGCCACAGACATGTCCCAGCAGCTCCCAGCTGAACAAAACACGGAGAGGACTTTGGGAATCACTCCAAACACAGATAGCCAATAAAGTTTGTGGTTGCTCTGTTTCTTTTTGTTTGTTTTCTCAATTTACTTGCTAGTTTCTTAATTTATTTTACTTGTCATCTGGCAAATGGCACCTGGTTTGGAGAACACTTTCAATGTGACCTGGCTCAGGTGTCTTTCTACAGGGGAGAGCAATATAACAAACTTCCACTAAATTGCACCAATGGTATTAAGCCACACATGCTTAAATTTAAGTCCGTCCTGCAGCCTTCTGGAAGAAAGTAGTGCAGGGAGGAAAAGCTGTGAAAGAAGAGGATGAGTTGCTTTCTAAGCAACTCAAGCTAGAAGAGCCTAATACTGTCTAAATAAAACATGAAATGTGAAAAAAACCGAAACAAAAAAAAAACCAGGAGGAGAAGAGGTGGAAAGTGAAAAACTGTAACAAAAAATAACAGGAAAATCCATCAGCAATGCCATAAAGTTGTTGACCAAGAAGCAGATGGCAATAAATTGGGACAGCTTCCCAGAATCATGGAACTAAGATAAGAAAGCTCAACACTGAGAAAAAAGTTTATCTGATATCTGAGGGCAGATGTAACTTTTTTCAGGTTATTAGAAAGCTGAAGAAGTTCTTGTGAGAAGAGGTGAAATCGGTCACCTTAGTTTTTAACCAAATGCTCAAATTGCATTCTTGTGTCCAAAACACAATGAAGTTGATACTATAATAACACAAACAAACAAAAACAAGCAAGCTGGGAGAAGCTGAGGAGTGCTTGGCTTTACTGAAGGTGGATCTCCAGAGCAAATCAGCAGTATCCCAGATTGGCTTTGCACAGTCTGAGACATCCGTCTCTCATATTGCATCTGCTCTCCATGTAGGTGAGAGTCAGAGAGAGCCTGCCTGGGACCAGGAAGAGGATCTTGCATTTTCCAGTCTAAAGGTGTCAACTCAGTGGGACACAGAGTCAAAAATACTGGAAGCTTCTTCAAGTGGGGTTCCCCAGGACTCAGTGCTGGGTCCAGCCCTGTTCAATGTCTTTATCAATGACCTGGATGAAGGCATCAAGTGCACCCTTAGCAAGTTTGCGGACGACACTAATCTGGGTGGAAGTGTCGATCTGCTGGAGGGTGGGGAGGCTCTGCAAAGGGATCTGAACAGGCTGGACCTCTGGGCAGAGTCCAATGGCATGAGGTTTAACAAGGCCAAGTGCTGGGTCCTGCACTTGGGGCACAACAATCCTGTGCAGTGCTACAGACTAGGAGAAGTCTGTCTAGAAAGCTGCCTGGAGGAGAGGGACCTGGGGGTGTTGGTCGACAGTGACTGAACATGAGCCAGCAGTGTGCCCAGGTGGCCAAGAAGGCCAATGGCATCTTGGCTTGTATCAGAAACGGTGTGACCAGCAGGTCCAGGGAGGTTATTCTCCCTCTGTACTCGGCATTGGTGAGACCGCTCCTCAAATCCTGTGTTCAGTTCTGGGCCCCTCACCACAAGAAGGGTGTTGAGGCTCTGGAGCGAGTCCAGAGAAGAGCAACAAAGCTGGTGAAGGGGCTGGAGACCAGGTCTTACGAGGAGTGGCTGAGAGAGCTGGGATTGTTTAGCCTAGAGAGGAGGAGGCTGAGGGGAGACCTCATTGCTCTCTACAACTACCTGAAAGGAGGTTGTGGAGAGGAGGGTGCTGGCCTCTTCTCCCAAGTGACAGGGGACAGGACAAGAGGAAATGGCCTCAAGCTCCACTAGGGGAGGTTCAGGCTGGACATTAGGAAAAAATTTTTCACAGAAAGGGTCATTGGGTACTGGCACAGGCTGCCCAGGGAGGTGGCTGAGTCACCTTCCCTGGAGGTGTTTAAGGCACGGGTGGACGAGGTGCTGAGGGGCATGGTTTAGTGTTTGATAGGAACAGTTGGACTCAATGATCCAGTGGGTCTCTTCCAACCTGGTTATTCTATGATTCTATGAAATGCACAGGAAATAATGCAGAAAGATATCTGGGAAGGAGAGAGCAGATTCTTAGAGAAGACTGCTAGAAAGCAATTACCCAATTAAGTGCACAGGCTAGGTCTGGGATGGGGATTTCACTCAGTGTATTTAGCAAATTAATTTATTTCAAGGAAATACTAGAAGAAACAGATTGCTCTTATTTAAAGGGTGGTGAAAAAGGAAGAAGCACTGGACTCCGTTCTTCATCAGTCGGAAAATAGTGGCTTGGCTGGAAGAGGCAAGTGAATTACTAAAAGTATGCTGGAGTGCAAGTAGGAAAGGACATGCCTAAAGTGTGATAGTATCCCATTTCCACTTTGCCCACCAAGAGATCTGTGCTATACTTGTCCTGCTTGATCTGCACAGTCAATATGCAAAGTCCCTTTTGGTTTCTTTAAGGACTCCTAGTAAGCAAACTCTGGATCTGAAGATGTATGGGGAAAGTCTGCCTTCATCACTTAGTTGGAATTTCAGTACACTTAGAAGATGTGAACTAATTCAGACAGGACAATGCATATTCGACCCTGACTTCATGGGTGAAGTTTTCAAGTTCAGCAGCAAGGAGGAAGACCACAAAGAGTGTATAGAGCTGTGTCAGGAGACTTTAAAAGGCAAATACAAAGATGGGAGAGGAGGCTAAATCTGCTAACTCAACATTCCCAGTACAGACATCTGCTTTGGCATTAGGATCTCTTTGTAGTCAATGGAGAGCAACAGATGTTTCTGGGCATGACTCACACCATTTGAATACTGATATTTGTACTAGATCAAACAATCTGCACCTTGAATTTGCTGCTTTCTCTCCATTGATGGTAAAGAGTAGGCATGGTGGTCAGCTCAGCTGTAAACACTTCCAACATAGATGTATAAAATCAAGTCAGAAGTGAGTGGTGAACCAGATAACCTCCAGAATTCCCTTCCAGGCTGAACCATCCTGTGATGCCTAGGCAAAATGTCAACATGTAAAATTGGAGCAGCCAAAGGCAGCTGCCACTCAAGGCATGTACCCAAGCAAGCTGTAAGTCCAGTCCTTCTCAGCATTTGAAACAATAACAGGACAGTCATGAGGTGTCAGTGATGTTGTCACTCTGTTTATTCATCTGGGTAAAAAAAATGCAAGCTTTGGCAAGACAGTGCATACAGAAGCTCATTAAGAGTTTGCCAGGAAAGCAAAGGAAAAGTTACTGAAGTGTCAGTCAAATTACAATCTTTCTCCAAGATATCGTGTGCTGTCAGTCATTGTCAATAACAAGACAGACGTGAAGCTGTTGCCTTTGGGAATTCAATAAACAACTTTTTACATGATGAAAGTTAGCCAGTTACTAAATCATTTTTTTGTCCCTGTGTGACTGGAACAACAGATGTGGAACTGATGTCCGAGCTGCTGAGGAGTATAAAGTGCTTTGGACTGGGGGGAGTAAACATGTAGCTGCCATATGAAAAGGGAAAGAAGAAGGTCTGCAACCAAAATGGCACGTTTCTGAAGAGACTGTGCTGGCCAAAGAAGCAAGGAACTTGGAAAAGGTCACTTTATTTGCCTGAAAGTCTTATTATGCTGCTAATTTCTGGAAATAGATCAACTCAAAGGAGTAAGTGTAGTCATCTCCAAGCTGTTTATGAGTCAGAGATTAAAGTGGGTTGATAGGGTGTGAAGAAGTCGGGGGTGTAAGGAAAAGAAAGTGCTCCTCTGTGACTGCTGTCAGATACAGTATCTAACTGTCCATAGTTGATTGCATTACAGAGGGGATATAATACCCTTTATAATCATCATATGATTAATTTTTCAGTTTTCTTTAGTTTTGTGGTTTAACACTGTTGGCTAAGCCTTCCAGGAGCACCTTGATCTATGACAGCCATAATTCCCACCCCAAAAAAGAAACCCTTAAAATGTCATCCATACTTTTCATGAACTTGAAAAACAAAAATCAGAAGTAACCTTTCTCCTCTGTCCAGAACACTGCTAAATACTAGTGAGTAACTTGGTCAGTTGGACATCCACAGCAGCTTTCTTGGGCTAACACATGCTCAGAAAAAAAAAAAGAGTTTATATTGCTTTATATGCCCTTTCCTTTTTCAAGACTTTCAGTCCTGAGGATTTTATCAGTAAACACAAGGAAAATATGTAGGAGTTCAGTGACAATGAATAAAGAATTTGTTTCCCTAATTCCGCCACCCAACCAAACCCACCTACCATACTTGAAAGCTATTAGTCCTCTCTGGGCTGCGAGGCGAGGTATGCATTCATCTCCAGAACACATTTTTCCCTCATGTCATTAGCATTTCTTTCCAAGTCATATTCCAAAAATGTACACTTACCATGCAAATAAATTTTGTTAACCAAGCCAGGAACACGCCTAAGAGGAAATGGAGGAGAGAAGAAGAAGAAGGAAAACCAAAAGGTCAAAATTCTTGGTAACTTTTGAAAATGCTCCTTACTCCAAAACAGGTAGAGAGAGAACGATGCATGCATTAGATTGGCACTGGTAATTTTATATTCAACCTCTTTATTGTTTTCCTGATATATTCAGTTCACAAGGGATCTGTATCTCTGCTTTGGTATCCAGTTTTAAATCAGATAATACAGAATTTAATAGTCAGGTCCTTCACTGTGCTAAATGAGGAAAGCCAGCTTATGTGGCAAGGGAGTAGATGACCTAACATTATTTAGCTGTTTTTCCATTTTGTCCCAAAGCATGTTCCCATGTTTGGTCATTTATTTCCTTTTGGGATTTGCTGTAATGCTGTCAGCAATTATGTGTGTTATAGGTGCCAGGCCACATTTACGCATTCTCAGCATCCCAGCTTTTTTCAGCTTCTGAAACTATGGCCAGAACACTTCTTCCCTGAATTACTGGGGACTCCCTCCTGGGCCAGCAGGGACATACGCTTCCATCTTCTTGGCTGTGCTCAGATTTACCACTCCATCCCCTCACCTCCAAACATGACTCTCTCTACATTTTTATACCTTGCTTTCTGTGCTGGCTGAAGTTCCTTGAAGCTACTGACACCCATCACTTTTTAAACAAATAAAAAGTGACGGTAAGTACCTTAAATGGAGTACCCCTACACTTAACCCTCAGTGAATCCTGCAAAGGTTAGCCCACATGGCTGTCATAAATGCAGCTGCCATCACAGAAGCCTGGAAAGGCCAGCCCTGTGACCCATTTTAAACACACAATCACTGATTCATGGTAGAATACTCATTATGGACATTCTTTTTTTTTTTTAAGAACTGCTGAGCAGCGTATAACAGCATATCTTCAAATTAAATCCAGTTCAATAAATAGCACAAAATTAAATCATTCAATGTCTGGTCTGCCTTGAGCTATACTTAAGCCCTGTCCATGATTAACAGATTAGAATGCAAAAATAATAAAAAAAAAAAGGCAGCTTAATCTCTCCACTGCAGAGATACTTTTATTCCCCTGTGTTGCAAATTGTTTTATCTCTGGGTACTAAACCACTCAAGCTCTGCCTGTAGGTCCCAGCAGATGGTGTGCCTAGAGAAGCACTGAATTTCTCATTTGTCCTGAAACCTGGTTATTTATGTTGTCCTTTTAAGGATAATGCTGGTTTTAATTCTTGCAAAGAGCTGTGTGTTTGTCCTTATTACATTTGTTACAGTACTCTTCCCAGTCAAGATCAACACAAACACTGAGAGGATTAGACATGGGAAATGACTGGTCCCAGACCACGCCATAATTCCCTATAAAAGAAAAAGCGATGGCATCCAGATATCCTGAATCCTGCTCCAATGCCTTTTCTGTAAAAGCACACTGTCTGCTGTGTGGCTGTCATTCACCCTTTGAATTAGCACTTTAGACTAGGACATTTAAACCCTAAATGTTCCTCACCAGGAACTTTAATTAATTAACAAATCCATCATTCCTAACCTTTATTTTCCTAAACAGACCCTGTTTTTGACACGGTTGCATAGCTGTATGACTACTGCACTTAAAATAAAAGTAACTACAGTAGGTTAATATAAGGCTCAATCCATCAGAATACAAACTGAGTTTTTCTAGTACGGCAGGAGCATTTTTCACTTTAAGCAGAAACAGAGGTGAGAGCGCTCAGCAATTTGCAGCATGAAGCCATTATACAATAGCAATATTACAGACACTATGTATAGCACTGGTGAAAAAAGAATATCAGACACACATTGAGATCGTGTTCAGGTGCCCAGAATATCACTGCACGGGCTTTGGCACCTAAATAACCAGGGCATCACTAGCATCATTTGCACTTCATAACTGCAGCTGACAGAAATATAGGGGCATATCAGAATAAGAATGAGACACGCTGGCATATTCATATATTTTTAAACATGGGGGAAAAAAGTGCCCCTGCTGCACCAGGTGATGCTCTGCAGTCTGCTCTGGTACGCATCCTCATTTATGCCAGCTATTTCCATTAGATGTTTTCTGTCAAAGTGCTTGAACAAATTAGAAAGCTGCTGGCACAGGGGATTTTTCAAATTGAGCAGTGGGGTTTTAATTTAATGATTCTTTTAAATGACCAACGTAACACGCTCAAGTCCCTGTGTGGGATTATGAGCTTCACAGCCAAGTCAGACTGTGCCTCGGGTACAAAATCCCAGTGGCGATCTGCCTGCGCCAGCTGTAAAAGCAGTGTGGGGTGATGGTACATCAGCTGCAACTGCTAAGGCACAGGCTTATGAGAAGAGAAAAGCTGGCCTAGGAATAGGTTTATATATCAAATGGTTTCCTTTCAGTAAGCTTCCATGCAGTTTTCCTCCATTGAGATTTCAGAAATTAGTCAGGTGATCTATGACCCAGTTTGAAACAGGAAAGTTACCCCACCTGCTATGTTACCAAGAGCAAGGATAGCCATCTGGCTTTATGTAATATTAGGAAAAGCAGTTCTTAGTTGTATTTTTCCAATGAATTAATGTTTGAGCAGCTGGCTTTGTTGTGCTAGAGGGCTTTTTTCTAACAGTGATTTCTGTAGTGACTTCTACTAAAACAATGGCAACATGTTTTTAAGACCATTCAATGTGATAAGGCCATGTTGAGAATTGAAAAATCTGTTTGTATATGTCATGCTATTTTTCTGGAAAAAGACATCAGAATAACAGATTCTGCAATGCCAAGAACAGTGAGCACTTTTTAAGTTGCTTACTTAAAAATAGCTGCATGTTCAGTAACCTACTTCAAATTCAAGTGGCCATGAGTCTCACAGCTGATTGATCTGTAAATCTTGGAGTGTGTAAAATTCCTAAAAAAAAGAATTGAGATTTGGATATTTGAGAAAAGACTGACTTTCCAGACTCACCAAAACAGATAACCACAGGAAAAGAAAACATCCCAATGTCAGCAGCTAAGGCCCCCGAGATGCTCCCCAGTTCCCCTCAAACTAGCAAGAAGGGCTGCACCAGAAAACAGTCTGTCATTTCAAGGTCAGGCTGGATGGGGTTCTGAGCAACTTGATCTAGCTGAAGATATCCCTCCTTACTGCAGGAGGTTGGACTAGATGACCTTTAAGCATCCTTTTCAACCTGAACCATATGATTCTATGACAACGTCATCTTATCTGATGAGCTTCTCGCATGCAGTTCCAGACTCTACCATTCCAGAGCCTCAGACTCTGGAGAAACAGAGTAGCTGAGCCTCCAGCTTTTCCCCAGCTTTTACTTTCACTTGTTTATTATTATTGCTGAAGGGTCATCCACTCCTGTATTCTTCTTTTTTTTGTTTCAATGTTGTGACAATGGAAGTGACAGCTTTGCACAGGCCACATATAAGTCTTATATGCAGGCCAGCAAGCATCAGCAGTCAAAGAGACACAGCCAAAGAGACCATCAGTAAAACCTCAAACTCTCAGCACCTTTTAGATGTGTCGAATTTGCTGCGAACACACAGATCTCCTGCAGTCTGCATACGCCCAGCAATCATTAATCCAACTAACCATCTAAGTGTGTCCAGGATGGCAGGGGCTGTCAGAAGTTCTCAGAGTACATGAGCAGCACCCCAGCCAGGGCTGCAGCGAGGTCCCAAACTGCACAGAGTGATTTTTGGAGTTGAATGCTGTAGGGCTGAGAGAGGAACAAAAAAGCTGCTGGTAAGGCCAATGACAAGAGAGCAAAGGTGAGAAACTTTTCCCTAGAGTTAACATGATCCTAAATATTTTCATTAAGAGAGTTTCTGAACTGTTCTATGCACGTAAAAACCTAGGGACTGGAGACTGTCTTGTGCTCTTGTTTAATTTAGGGTTAAGAATCCTATTCAAACTAATTTGCTAATGTTTGTATTACAAAGGCTCTGTGACAGTAATGTAAGATTAACAGGAATGATCCCATCACCATAACAAAAACTAAAAGGAGCTCTGTGAACGATTCTGAGTTTGGGATTCAAAAAATAATAGTTCTGCTTTTCTATTCAGCTACATTTTATATTTATTCAGTAAAATTCTCCAGTAGTTTTTTAGAGTTTATATAAGGAAAAGCAGTCTCGGTATTAACAGAATGATTTTAATATTGAATTTACTGCACTGAATACAGCATAGTAAAAAAATAAATCAAGACCTGACTTTAATTTAATGTAATTGGTTTTAGTGCAACTTGGCATGATATCATATGATATGGTATATATTATATTATATTATATTATATTATATTATATTATATTATATTATATTATTACATTATTACTTTGGTAACAGCTTTTCTTGATCCAATTTCATTGTATTTCAATGTCTAAACACAGTTTTCTACATCAGAAATACATAATAAATCACTTTTCTGTCAATAGGTAACACAGGTAACATGAGTAAACTGCTCTATCAAAACTGCAACTAGCTGTTCACGTTGATGAGCTTATGACTCCTGCAGCCACATCCAGTTGCCTCCCAAGAGCATTGCTTCTGGACTGATGCAGGCTGACACAGAAAGGGACAGCATGAAGAGCAGAGAGAGTTAATACAAGAAGGAGAACTGCAGGGTGCCAACAGGAAACACCCTTTCTGGTTTTAAGTAATTTGGTTTGGCTTATTGTAAAAGCTATGTTATTCAAAGAGAGAATAAGAAAAATATTTTTTATTCCTAAACTGCAAACTTATGCATCTTCAAATGATAATAGAAAGACAGGAGTCTAGTTTGCTTGACAAATTAATTGGGATTGAAATATTAACCATGTGCTCTTTCATTTGGTCTTGGATTTTCCCAAACTAAAACAGATAGAACAGATATTTTGAATTTTTAAATCCTTTCACACTTCTAATTTCCTGTAAGTACTGCTTGTGATGTTTTGAATTGCAGTGGAAACCTGTGTTATTTCTTCAGCTGAGTAGCTATCCACTTACCTACTTACTGCTGATGAAAGTACTGGTGACTGAAAAATGCCCATGATTTAAAAACTTGAGACATACCACTATAATCTATTAAACATGTAAAACTGTTTTAATTTTCTTGAGTATCTTCTCATTCAATGACAGCAGAAACTGAGGGAGAGAGCATGCAGCAAAGCCACAGTTTGGTGCCAGTTTTACTTTCATCATGAGTCAGTCAGAGGCGTTGCTAATTAAATGAGAGAAGACGTTAAATGCTTCTATTTGAGCACATTATTGGGCAGAAGGAATTGTGGTAGAGGCAGTAAAATTCCATCTTGCAACTTGTAGGGCTGGAATTTGGATCACAGAGAGCTCTTATGTGGGACACAGAGGGAAGGAAAACAGGCCTCCTAACACAAACACAGATAATTTTAATTACTTTAATTGTTTTTACAGAAGCGCTTTAAAGAGAAACTTGATTTTTCTAGGACTCCCACAGGATAAATTAGCCAAGTAAATAGACAAAAAGCATCTTAGATCCCAGCCAAAACATTTAAGCAAACTGTCCTATTTGACTTCCCTGCAGAATAATTGTCAGGCTTCCTCCAAAGAAGAACACTGGCACTGAACGGTCCCTCAGCAATCATTAGGCATCATCTGACCCCTTGAAATCAGTGAAGACAAAGTGCTGTGAAAAACGGTGATGTAGATTTCCCTACAAAATCCTTTTTGTCAGTACTGTAAAGTATGGCACATCAAAGCCCAAGGTACTCTTGGATGGAGAGTTCATGCTGTAAATAATTGGGGAAAAAAAAGAGTTTTATAAGAACAACAAAATGGATTAAGAATGAGGGAACTGAGAGTTTCCCAAAGTACCTGGCATGGATGAGTTCATGACTGTCAGCAAGTGAGGATATCAGGGCCCAGGAGAGATGGAAGAGGGACTGTTTTACCAGTAATCTCGCAGTGTTTTCAGGAGGTGTTTCCCAATGAGAAGTTGAAGGGGAAATCACAAAAAAAAACCCCAAAGGGTAGAACCACCAAGCGTGGCAGTTTGTCAAAACAAGATGCAAAATAGACGCTTCCTTCCATTTCACTCTAGTATCAAATCAAATGTGGGCAGCTTTCTGTAGCTCCCACCTGGACAGCCGCTTCAGCCTCGGTTGGGTCAATGCTTTTCCCTGGAGGCTGGGCGACGGGACTATCCAGCAAAAGAATAAGCAAAAAAAGCCCGTCAGTATGAGGAATAGAGATAATGAAAGAACAGCAAAAGAAAAAAATAACCAACAAATAAAAAATACATCAGAGTAGACTAGAATAAAGTTTTGTGTAAGCAGAGCAGACATTCAGGGAGTTCACATGCATACTCTGGTCTTGGCTGATGAATCTCTTCGCCAGCAAGTTGGACCAATTTGATTTCACTTGTTCAGTTCTACAACCATAGTGCCTACATGCTCTTCTCCGTATAATCAAGTCCAGCAGCTAATAAATGATGGGGGGAAGCCTGCCTGGAGATAGGATAATTCCAGGAGGTGCAGAGATCAGGTTTTCCCAGAACACTTCTATAATCAGCCTGAGGGTGACAGGTGGAGTAAGTGGGACTTTCTTCTGAGAGACGAATATAAGGAGTATTTCAGAAATTGTGCTGAGATCAGCTTGAAGTTTGCAGGCTGCACTTAAATACTTTCTGTTTGAGCTGCAAGGTTGGAATTAATTTGCACAGCAGCTCTGCAATTGTATGGAACTTTTTTGTTGCTGTTCACCTGGAACATTAGTTATCTCTCATTTGTAAATCAGCTGCTATATCCTGTAATGACCTTTTACTGTGTGGTTTTCTCCTGTTCAGCCACTTGTTTAATGAGTTGGTGGGTTTTCTATTCATTTTTTTAATAGGGCCTGTAAGAGCGAAGCTACAGTGAGAGCAAAAAAAGCAGATGATTTCTGTGCTAAAGCTTTAGTAAATGTTGTGAGACGATTTTCACAGTAATATAGCACCTAAAATTGCATTAAATTATCTACTTAGCTAAAGCAGTAAAGAGCCTGATACATTTGCATGCCAAATATTGCCCTAAGTAAAATTAAGCAGTCCTTCCTTCATAGAAAACTTGTGTAAGCATTTTTTCCTCATCACTTGTTTTCTGCCAGGGTACTGATACCTAATGCATCCTTTACTTCTTATTCCTACCTAAGGTCAGTCCTGACAGTGAGAAGTGCAAGTAGCGGGTGCCTGTCCTGGGACTGCAAGACCGCAGCCAGCCTGTTCTCGTTCTGCGGCTTTGAGAAGTGAATCTCTCTTACCTCTGACAACCACAAACTTGATAGAGTAGGAGTAAAATACCCGTGATAGCTGGTGTGTGCGTCAGTGCAGTCGTCTCTGCTACAGGGATTCTCTGACATGCATGAGTCTGCACACACGTGGCCATGCATGTGGGTCCTACCAGGAAATCTTCTGTTGTCCTCGCAGACAGATATCACAGCTTTTTGCTTCCCGTTTTTAGTATAATAAACTATATGCAGTCAAAGTTGGCTTTTTTTAAACCTTAGCCATGAAGACTTCCGTTTAAAACTGGCGATATCTGACACCTTACGATCAACTCAGTTGGGCTCAGCTTCAGCTGGACATGCCTGTACTCACAAAAGACCCCTGTTTAGGGGCCACAAAATGCAATGATGGCACCAAAAACTTAAGCAGCATTGTCCTGCAGAGCCTAAGGAAGCGTGGTTAGCCAGCGTGCAAGTTCTTTGTTGATAAAGGTTACAGTCAAATCAAAATGATTTCCATATAGTGTTTTAGGCATATGGATGCATCACTAAATAAATGGTGTGTTGCAGCTGCATAGTTATGCTACAGTCCCTTTGGCCAGGTTTTGTAAACCTTGTAGTGAAGGCCCAAAGCAAGAGCCTCCTACCAATTTTTAAATCCGTTGCACTCATTAGACAGCTGGAAAAAAGGAATTATGGCCTGCCAACTACCATTCATGTTGGGAAACTCCAATTAACAGCGTAACAAACTCAGGGAAAACTTCCTCATTAATAAGCAGTAATGACAGCCAGGGAGCTAAACGGGTTCCCAGAGGTTCCAGGAACTCAGGAGTTCCCCTGAATCACTACCTTTTTACCTGCTAACATTTTCCTCATAAAAGTTAGATCATCTGGCACAAGCATATTACAAGAATACATATCAAGTGAATCCTACATTCTAGCATCTGTCTTTCTCTCATACAGGCACAGTAATGCTTCCTGGAAATCATTTACAGCAGAAAGTCTGAATTTACAAAATAGTCTTTAGAAAATTTGATGGGACAAGTTTATAAAGTAGGTGAAGGGACTGAGCCCTCGCCAGTACAGGTTTGTGCGTAAGGCTGAAATTAATAAAAAGGCAGATAGAGTCTCGATCCAAAACTTATATTCTGTGCATAAAAGTGTTGCCATATGAAGGCACAGGAAAGCGTAATGTTTTGTTACAATGGCTGTCAGAGGGGTTTTTTGGGGAAAAATAATCCCCAGTTAAAAATAGGTCTCAAATTTTCTAGTTCACTTCTTCGCTTCAGTGAACTGTAAAAGATTTAGTTCCCTAATTACACCAACACAATGGCTTAACTTGTTGAGTTGCGAAAGCTTGCTGTTATTCTTAATCAGCATCTCTAATTCAGCAACAGTGAGTCTGTGACAATGAGAGAAAGCAGAAGAAGATTCACGGCTTCTGCCATTACAAGAAATTGTTTCCCACACGTTTTAGTGTTGAGGCACTTCTTGTAATTGAAGCTGTGAGACCCCAAACACATTACCATCAGAATAATTCTTCTTCAGCAACTACTGTAAATTGCTAGGCAGTGGGAGACTCGACAGCGGTGCTGGCTGTTCATGTAGCCTAAGCCCAGTTCTGGGCTGTGAGATGACTGTCTCACTGCTAATGGGATAACAGAGCACACTCTGCAGGGGAAAGGCTTAAAGACTTCAAATTAGAATCATCCTTGGCATAACTTAGAAATACTCAAGTTACTTTAGCATTGAGTTGGACTGCAGAACAGATATTTTCTTCTTTTATTGTTAATGATTTATCTGAGTTTCCACTGTTACAAATAGATTTTTTCCCCCCTGAACTTCCTCTCAAGCCTCAACAAATTCATATAATTGCTTTGCTCCATCTTCTACCTCCCTCATTTTCTTGTTGCATTTCCTAGTGGCTTTTTTCTATCACCTTCAGTGACGGCATCAACTCCTTTTCTTAGAGGAAGTCAGAGGTGCTCACAAGATCACTGAAGACATAAAAGTGACCACATTCTGGAAAACCAGAGAAGCCAGCCAAGACCACAGACAAATCCCCTCTCTGACACTGTAAGTGTCAGGCATGTAAAACATTAGTAAAAGGTTTGTCCTTTGAAAACAGAAGGGGAAATGGGATGTACCTCTTCCCAGCCTCAGAAGAGCTCCCTTAGCTGGGTATCTGTCAGGCTGCTCCAGCTGGTTCAGGGGTGCTGGACTGTGCAATCAAGCACCCCTTAGCCCAAAAGCATGCTGCAGTGCTGGGTTTTGCTTCATCTGAACACTTCCCCAGCTCACGCTCTGTGCCCAGCTCTTATGTCAGGCAGTGATGATCAGCAGTGCGCCTAACTTCACAGATAACTTGACCAGTTCTCAGTAAGGAGTAACTGGAGAAATCTAAGAGTGAGAACTGAGGAGCATGTCTCCTCCCTTCCAACTCCACACAGTCCCTAATCCCGACTGCCAGGTCTGTTCAGTCTGAAGGGGCATCGAGGGGCCTCATACCTTGCTGCTGCCCCTGCTCTTTTGCAGAAAGCCAATGCGTGGTATGATTTGCACACTGACTACTTGGTTATATTAACTAAAGCCTGAAGCTGTACACCTACCTTCTCTTGAATCAGCCCACAAACTCAGAGGTCTGAATTTGTTCCAGTTTAACTAGCAGAAGGAGTACACCGACCAAGACAGTCGTGAACACCAGTTTTTCCGCCCCATTTCCTTGCCTTTCTTGCAGGTGCTGAAGAATGTATGTGCAGAATTACCACCTCCTGCATACGGCTTTCCATCTGAAGCCCCTTCCACCCAGCTTCTCACCAGCCCCTGTGTTTCTTCTCCTTTTGTCCAACTGTCCACTTTCTTCAACCCTCTAAGTTTCCACCAAGAGTCTCAAAATTTCTGTGATATTTTTTGACCTTTCGCAGGCCCTCAGTCTCTGTTCCTCTTTGGGGGAAACTCCACTGCAGAAAATCCCTTCTGCACTGCCTGCCTCGCCTGGACTGGCTTCTCCATTCCACTGTTCTCAACATGCCCCTTCTAAAACGTGAGCTATTAAGACTGGTCTCATATGTGAAACATGTGGTATTGCACATGTTGAAACATCTGATGACAAAGCAACTTCAAAAACAAAAATATTGTCCTATTTTGTTGGCTTCTTGAAGCTTTTTAAGCTGCCATTAACCACGGACTTCCTTTTGGCTGAAGCCTGTGAGTGACAATATGTGCAAGCAGAGCGCTCATTAACAGCCAGGATGTTTGAGGGTGGTGCTCCCCGTGCAAAGCATATTTAATTTTATCAGCTAATCAAGCTATTTTTAATCACAAAGTGCTCTTCGAAAATGACAAGAGCATTTGAGAGCTGAAAGATGGCTAGATATAGAGGCAACTATTTCTATTTTGAAACCTCTGCTGAGAAGATAAAAATTATTCCGAGGCTGAAAAACAGCGTTCCAGCATTTACTGTCTCTCTTGTCAGCAGAAGTGCCGTGGGAGACTGAAGAGCAAAAATTAAGTTAGAGAGATAATACACAGGAAGCCAATGTTATGTTAGATTAAAAACAGCCAGTACTTTCAGTGACAAGTTTGGAAAGTAGAAAGGAAATACTGCTATACTAAACTATGCAGAATGTGTTATGCCTATATTCTTTTTCTTCCCCTTGCTTTATAAAATTAACATAAAGCACAGAGTTATCAAGAAAAGACAGGAGCTTGATGCCAAATGGGCAGGTTGTTTCACACATCAACGAAGAAAAATCTGGCTGCCTCTCTCGGGTACTGAACTGTCCTGCTCTTGCAAGGAGATGCAGAAGATCATCTGTATATGTAAATGGTGTCTTTACAGTTCACAGAAAAAGCCTAAATAGAGGAAAATCATCCCCCTTATCTATACTGAAGAGAGAACGAGTTAATAGAGAACTGAAAAGTGAGAAAAGCGAAAGCTAACCTCTTCCCAGTTCTATTTGGACCAGCAATCCACTCCCCAGCACTCAAACTGGGTACTTCTCGTGACCCAAGGAAGGCTGGAGCTTGGCAATTTCAAACGGAGCTCAGGCACCCACTGGGTGGCAGAATGAATACTGGCTTGGCTGGAATCTCATGCCAACAAAAGCCCTCACCCCAAACAAACAAAGCAGACTCTTGGAGACTAATCCTTTTTCAGCAGAGGAACTGTTGTGAAGGTGCAGAACAAAACATTTACTGTGATTCTTTTTTGTGTTTTCATCTTAGTGAAGACGTAGCCTGTGGTAAAGTGATTTGCTTCTTTCACTTTTTCCAGAACACTTGCCACAGAAGTTTGTAGTTCTATTGTCTGAAAAATAATCAGCGTAGCACATATGTAACTGTTTCTGATTTCTCATTTGTCTGGCAGGCCATCTTACTCTGTGAGATGTTTCATCCTTTTCAAGACAGCTTTAATTTAGTTAGGCAGTTTTCAGACCTTGATTTTAGTCTTTAGACAAGTACATATCATAGAAACAAATACAGAATTAGTTTAAGGTAACATCTACTGGACTGCGACTCCTTTGTCAGCGATGGTGCTGATGCTACTGCCAACTCAGTATTTTAGTTTATCTTAAAAAGAGGAAACTCCAGCAGCTCAGAGTTCTCCATGCTCAGGATCCCATCTTGATAAATACTCTAAAATTATTATTTTGCAAGATGACACAGAAGTCATAGAACATCTTGAGTTGGAAAGGACCCATAATGACAATCAAGCCCCACTTCCTGTTCCTCACAGGACTACTCAAAACTAAACCATATGACTAAAAGTGTCATCCAGATGCTCCTCGAACTCTGACAGGCTTGGTGCCCAGACCACATCCCTGGGGAGCCTATTCCAGTGACCAACCATCCTCCTAGTGAAGAACCTTTTCCTAATGTCCAGTCCGAACTTCCCCTGAAGTAGCTTCAGTCCATTTCCTCATGTCCTATCGCTGGTCAGCTACACTGGAGATACCTCTTTGAAATACTAGGTGTGCATGTTCTTTGAATAGATGAAGTTTTTTTAACAAGCCTGTGACCTGGTTTTGGCAAGCGCTTTTTTTATTCTGTTGTCCTCCTTTACTTGCTTAAAGGTCTGGATGAAATCGTAATCTTTACAGAGCCAGAGTTGAAACTCAGGCTGGCATATCTTGCTGTTCAAAAAGCCCAAAGCCACAATGAATATGTATGTAAGGGCAAGATTTCCTTTCCAATACCATCATTCCTACAGCCTCTGCTAAGGAGCCTGAAAGTCTTGCTTGGCACCATCTCCTCACTCAGCATGCTATAAGCTGCACGAAACCCAGTCTTTAACACTTACTTAACAGAGCTCAAGTGAAGTGCTAGCAGGCAGACTGCTGGCTCACCACCTGGACAGAAGAGAAGCATGCTTGTTCTCTCAACAATGCTTTGTGATCCTCATGTGTTGCCCTATAGATGTGAAATAATTGTTTAATACCTAAACATTCAGGCAGAAAAATATGCAGCAGCTGCAGATTCTGTATCTATATATTTATACTATAAAAGGAATGGGTTTAGAACCTAGTTAACCAGCGGGTCATTTCTGTGCCCTGTTGTATGTGATATTGTTGACTAAGGTTGTGTCATGTGCCTTATTACACGTGAATACATACCTCACTCTTCTTGGAGACAAAACATCACACGCGGAGGGTGAGAATCATGTTATCCTCACTGCATTTCACTCTGCATGCCATACTTAAATATCTCTAGGGATGGTCCTTAAGACAGGGTCATTGCTCTGCTGCCAGGTGGATGCCTTAACCAGGAACAGGGGATCATGGTCCATCTCCTTCTGCAAGCATGTTCCAAGGTCAGGCAGGGGCTGGGCTGGAGATTTTGAGGCTGTAAATTCGAATTTAAAAACCTGAAGTCAACTTCTCATTGAGTCTCCATGCCACAACAGATTTATTTAAGCTAATCTTAGATGTCTAAAAAAAATGAAGTCTAAATGAGAGCTGGTAACGTTACGCACCCGCTGCAGTTAATAAAGAGAAGGGTTATCAGAAGGCTATCGGATACCCAAGACGGGCTAGACGTTCCTCTGTGGGTGCCCATTTCTTCCTAATAACTGCAATGGGTGACCCACTCAGACAGACACGGAACTTTTGGATGCAGAAACTGGAGCAGTGAGTCACGACAGAAATGGCCGTATCCCATCAGCTGGCACACACAGACAAAAGCATGGCTGAGAAATCCTGTAGCTCTCTCTCTACAGTGCCGAGCTGCAGCGTTTCCAAAACTCACTGCAGATTTTAATAGCTGTCATCCATCCTAAAAACACATTCCATAGAATCATAGGATGGTTTGGGTTGGAAGGGACCCTAGAGATCATCCAGTTCCAAGCCCCCTGCCACGGGCAGGAACACCTCCCACCAGACCAGGCTGTTCAAAGCCTCATCCACCCTGGCCTTGGACACTTCAGGGAGGCGGCATTTCCACCTCTTTTCCTTACAGAAGCGTTGTCTTTCCCTGGAGACCAAACTCTTCTCCTCCGGACAGCCTCAGCGGCTCGGTCGCTGTCCCTGCCAACACACCTCCTGTGCAGGGAACCCTGTCCCGGGCGGGGGAGATTCCCGAGGGAGGGAGGGAGGGAGGCCGGGCCAGGGGCGGCCTGGGAGCTCCCGCGTCGCGGCAGCGGGATCAGAGCCGCCCGCATCCCGCATCCCGGCGGCGGGGGCAGGTGCGCTGCGAGGAAGAGGAGGAGGAAGAAGAGGGGGAGAAGGAGGAGGAGGAAGAGAAAGAGGAGAAAGAAGAGAAAGAGGAGAAAGAGGAGAAAGAGGAAGGAAAAGGAGAGGAAGAGAGAAAGGAGGAGAAGGAGAAAGGAAGAGGAGAAGGAGGAGGAAGAGGAGAAGGGAGAAGAGGAGGAAGAGGAGAAGGGAGGAGAAGGGAGGAGAAGGGAGGAGAGGAGAAGGGAGAAGAGAAGGAAGAAGAGGAGAAGGAAGAGGGGAGAAGAGGAGAGGAGGAGGGAGAGGAGGAGGGAGAGGAGAAAGAAGAGGAAGGAGAGGAGGAGGGAGAGGAGGAAGGAGAGGAGGAAGGAGAGGAGGAGGGAGAGGAGGAGGGAGAGGAGGAGGGAGAGGAGAAAGAAGAGGAAGGAGAGGAGGAGGGAGAGGAGGAGGGAGAGGAGGAGGGAGAGGAGAAGGGAGAGGAGGAAGGAGAGGAGGAAGGAGAGGAGGAGGGAGAGGAGGAGGGAGAGGAGAAGGGAGAGGAGAAGGGAGAAGAGAAGGGAGGGGGAAGGAGAGGAGGACGGAGAGGAGGACGGAGAGGAGGACGGAGAGGAGAACGGAGAGGAGGAGGCGCTGGCGCCGGTCCCGGAGCCCGGCTTAGTGCCCGGGGGCGTGCTCCCGGCGGGGCGGGCCGTCCGCAGCCCACACCCCCCCCGCCTCCTGCCGCCGCCGCCGCTAAGTTGGGCGCTGGGGAAGAGGCGCTCCGGGCAGGCGGAGGGGCCGGCGAGCGCAGCCTCGCCCCGCCGCCCGCGATGAAGGGGCAGCGGCGGCGGTGGCGGGGCGAGCACCGTCGCTTCGCCGCGGTGCTGGTGCTGTACACGCTGCTGCTGCTGCTGCTGGTGCCCTACGCGCTCGACCACGGCGCCGGGCGGGCGCGGGACGACGAGGAGCCGCCGCCGCGGCGCTGCCCCAGCCTGGAGGAGGCGCTGAGCGAGTGGGGCTGGGAGCGGCAGCAGCGGGAGGAAGAGGAGGACGAGGACGAGGACGAGGAGGAGGGGGCCGGCGGGGCGGCGGGGAACGGCAGCGCGGCGGCGGGGAAGCGGCACATCTACCTGCACGCCACCTGGCGCACGGGCTCCTCCTTCCTCGGGGAGCTCTTCAACCAGCACCCCGACGTCTTCTACCTGTACGAGCCCATGTGGCACCTGTGGCAGGCGCTCTACCCCGGCGACGCGCTCAGCCTGCAGGGCGCCCTGCGCGACATGCTCCGCGCCCTCTTCCGATGCGACTTCTCCGTCCTGCGCCTCTACGCGTCCCCGCCGGCCCCGGCGCCGCCCGCCGCCGCCAACCTGACCACGGCCAGCATCTTCGGCTGGAGGACCAACAAGGTGATCTGCTCGGCGCCGCTCTGCCCCGCCGCCCCGCGGCCCCGCGCCCACGTCGGCCTCGTCGACGGCGCCGCCTGCGAGGAGTCGTGCCCGCCGCGGGCGCTGCGGGAGCTGGAGGCCGAGTGCCGCAAGTACCCGGTGGTGGTCATCAAGGACGTGCGGCTGCTGGAGCTGAGCGCCCTGATGCCGCTGCTGCGGGAGCCCGGGCTCGACCTGCGCGTCGTGCAGCTCTTCCGCGACCCCCGCGCCGTCCACAACTCGCGGCTGAAGGCGCGGCAGGCGCTGCTGCGGGAGAGCGTCCAGGTGCTGCGCAGCCGCCTCCGCGCCGAGCCGCGGGGCCGCCGCCCGCCGCCGCTGCTCCCCGAGCCCGGCCGGGGGGCTCCCCCGCAGCACCGCGCCGAGTTCTTCCTCGGCGGCGCCCTCGAGGTCATCTGCCAGGCCTGGCTGCGCGACCTGCTGCTGGCCCGCCGCTCCCCGCCCTGGCTCCGCCGCCGCTACACGCAGCTGCGCTACGAGGACCTGGTGCGGGAGCCCCGCGCCCAGCTGCGCCGCCTGCTGCGCTTCGCCGGGCTGCCCGTGCCGCCCGCCCTCGAAGCCTTCGCGCTCAACATGACCCGCGGCGCCGCCTACTCCTCCGAGCGGCCCTTCCTCATCTCCGCCCGCGACGCCCGGGAGGCCGTGCGGGCCTGGCGGGAGCGCCTCAGCCGCCAGCAGGTGCGCCAGGTGGAGGCGGCCTGCGGCGACGCCATGAGCATCCTCGCCTACCCCCTCGGCGGCGCGGACCCCCGCTAGCCCCCCGCGGGGGCCGCCGGAGACCCCCGGGGGCGCCGAGTCGGGGAGAGAAACCGCATCGTCTCAGGTGCAGGCGGGTCCGGACCCTGCCGCCGGGTCACCCCCCTCGGGGACGAGGAGGTGTCCGCGGGGTGCGGCGTCCATCTTGGAGCCCTTTCAGCACGGAATGGCGGCAGCGTGCGAAGCGTGGGGGTTCTTCCCCCAAAAAAAGACTTCAAAATTCACCAAATGAAACCTCTTGGCAAAGAAAATAGAGTCGCGGAATCATAGGGTGGTTTGGGTTGGAAAGGACTTCAAGATCATCTGGTTCCAACCCCTCTGTCACGGGCAGGGACACCTCCCACCAGCCCAGGCTGCCCAAGGCCCCATCCAGCCTGGCCTTGGACACCTCCAGGGATGGGGCAGCCACAGCTTCCCTGGGCAACCTGTGCCAGGGCCTCAGCACTCTCATGGTGAAGAAATTCTTCCTAATGTCTAGTCTCTAATCCTACTGTCTAGTCCAAATAGAGGGTGTTACTGTGAGAGCGTCGCCTTTCCCAAGCGCTGGAGCACGCTCGGCTCTGTTGTATCACTGCTGAAGCAAGGGGCTTCTGTGAAGCTCGCTCTAGAGGTCGGTGGAGGACTGGAAAGACAGTGCCAAATGTGGCAGAGGACTCGGGTCACCTGGTCCTGGCCCGGTGGCTCTACGGGGATGGGCTCTGCCTGTGGAGGCTGCTGATGCACCGGGGAGGGGGACGCCGGCCGAGGGAAGGGGACCCATGTCCAGCTCCATCCGTTGTTTGGAGCAGTGGGGGAAACGGTTGTGCAGAAGGGGTAAGGTGTTTGTGGCAGGAATCTTTGCTTTTCTAAAGAAATCTGTACGTCTTTATAAAGTAGGATTTTTTAATATATTGATGTAGTTAGGTGGTGACACTCATGGGCAATACAGGTGACTAACATGTTTCTTGGGAACATGCGTATGGGTAACTGTAACTGGAAGGAGAACACTCGCTATTTCCGTTTTGTTTTCTCAGCCAGATGAGAGAATCACTTTTCTTCCCTTGCTTCCGGGCTGACACATTGTGCTGTGCACAGGGTCCTCCTGGTCACATCCCTTCGAACAATAACATCCTCTCAGCTGGCAACTCCTGGACAAAAGCAAACGTTTCCCAGCGAGGCTAAGACAAATTAATCACAAAGCTTCCAAATAAAAGCTTGTGTTTTTTTATAAAAAGAAAAACTGAAGTTTCATTATGGATTTTAAAATTACATCTTCCTGTAGAAATCCTGGAGCTTGCATGAGACAGGTGTGCGTGTGTGTGTGCATGTGCAAGTACCTTTTTTTTTATATATATATTTCTTAATTTGAGGATAGAGAGTCCAGTTTTAATTTAGGGATGCGGTACTGCAACTTCTCAGAGATGCTTTTGAGTTATCACAGTCTGTCAGTGTTTTAACGGTCCCACACAACTGATCAGGGTTATAGGGATGTTTACCTGCAGAGCTTAAACACAAACTGAAGACATGTACTTCAAATTGAGGATAACCCAGGATCAGGAAGAAAGCTGTATTTATATGAAGTGCTGGAAATAGAGGCAGTTGAAAGATGTTATTTTATCTCGGAGGAAACGTTTGAATGGCATTGTAGGTTTCTGTGTTCTGGATATCGTGCCATAAGGCATATTGGTGACTTGGGATGAGCCTTCGTCTATTTTAGCTCTTTTCCTTCCTTGACCCTCCCACCTGAGAGTACGTTGGCACGAGCAGCAGGTTTCTTTCATTATCTGACAGGAAAACGTAGTCATAAAAGTGGATTTGAGTAAGTGTATCCATTTCACGGTAGCACACTTCATACAGTTCTGCATCCTTTGGTTTCTGCTTGCAGTGAAAGCTATAGGGGGTTGGTTTGTGCTGGAACAAGCTTTTCTCATTATCTAGGGGATATTTGTGTATTCTCTCACAGTGCCTGTGAGAAAAAAAAAAAAATTGTCTCTGGGTGTTCTAGTGGTATTTACTAATGGTATTTTTATGGATGGACAATACCTGTAGTAACGCCTTGAAAACCTGTGTTGAGTAACCTATTTTGGAAAGCTTTTCTGGATAATACACCCAGCCTGGCTCGTACTGACAGGTTTGGGAAGAAAATAAGACTTTTGGGTTTTTTTGCATGCCAAAAGACAATACGGTACTTATTTTCTTACGTTGGTGGGAGATTAAAATCCAGTATATCTTGTTGGTTTGTTTTTAGCAAATTGCAGTCACAAATTTGCACAGTGCAACTGTTAAGCATTCCTTTCACCTCAGCCGGGGATCACAGAATCATAGAATAGTTTGGGTTGGAACGGACCTTGAAGATCATCTAGTTCCAACCCCCCTGCCATGGGCAGGGGCATGTCCCAGTAGATCAGGGAATATCATCTTGCTGTTTCAGGTGGTGAATGTCTTTCATAAGAAGCTTTTAGAAATTCACGGTTAGTTTCCCTTCTACTGATTCATCATGATGAAGAAAGATGCATTGCCATCTAGCTTCATTTCATGCTTATAGCTGGGAAGAAATCCACTAATTGCTAATTATTTTGTATTTTCTGAAACAGTTTTTGTGTTTGGCTTAGATGCATTTTCTGTATCAAGACTTATTTCTCTCAACAGAAGTTGTTCAGCAAGAAAATTCATCTTTATTTGTAATTAATTAGATTTTTTCTGTCACCCCAAGCTGTCATAGAATAGTTTGGGTTGGAAGGGACCTTAAAGATCATCTAGTTCCAACCCCCTTGCCATGGGCAGGGACGTCCCACTAGACCAGGCTGCCCAAGGCCCCATCTGACCTGGCCTTGAACACCTCCAGGGATGGGGCATCCACAGGTTCCCTGGGCAACCTGTGCCAGTGCCTCACTGCTCTCATGGTGAAGAAATTCTTCCCTATGTTTAGTCTAAATCTGCCCCTCTCCAGCTTATATCTGTTCCCCCTTCCAGCTTTTATCTGTTCCCCCTTGTCCTGTCACCACAAGCCTTTATGAACAGTCCCTCTCCAGCTTTCTTGTAGGCTCCTTTCAGGTACTGGAAAGTTGCTGTAAGATCTCCTCAGAGCCTTCTCTTCTCCAGGCTGAACAAGCCCAACTCTCTCAGCCTGTCCTCACAGGGAAGGTGCTCCAGCCCTCTGATCATCTTTGTAGCCTCCTCTGGACCCGTTCCAACAGCTCCATATCCTTCTTACATTGAGGAGTCCAGAACTGGACACAGTACTCCAGACGAGGTCTCACAAGAGAGGAATAGAGGGGCAGAATCACCTCCCTCGACCTGCTGGCCATGCTTCTTTAGATGCAGCCCAGGATACGGTTGGCATTCTGGGCTGCGAGCGCATGCTGCTGGCTCGTGTCAAGCTTCTCATCAACCAGCACCCCCAAGTCCTTCTCTGCAGGGCAGCCCTCAATCACTTCATCCCCCATCATGTACTGAAAACAGGGATTGCCCCGACCCAGCTGTAGGACCTTGCACTTGGCCTTGTTGAACGTCATGAGGTTCTCACAGGCCCACTTCTCCATCGTGTCTAGGTACCTCTAGGGGATATCCCGTCCTTCCAGTGTGGCAACTACACCACTCAGCTTGATGTCATCTGCAAACTTGCTGAAGGTTCACTCAGTCTTGCAGTTGATATAATTGATGAAGATATTAAACAGCACCGGTCCGAGTCCAGACCCCTGAGGAACACCACTTGTCACAGATCTCCATCTGGACTTTGAGCCATTGACCACTACTCTTTGAACACGACCTTCCAGCCGATTTCTTATCCACCGTACTGTCCACCCATTAAATCCATATCTCTCCAATTTAGAGAGGAGGATGTTGGGGGGGACCATGTCCATTGGTTTACCCGTGTCCACTGCTGTGATCACTCCATCATAAAAAGCTGCTAAGTTGGTCATAGAGGAGGTATGTTTATATATATATATATACACGCATGCTGTCTTTGTAGGTTTGTTTTTTCTTTCTGTACTGTGAAAAGGGCTCTGTTTGGCACAACATACAAGATACAGCGAGTGCAATTTGTAGTTTGCATTCAGGGTGCTGAAGTTTATTAGAAGGCTCTTTAAAACAATCCATACGAAATACCCAAAGCTGAAAAAGGAGTAAGAGGACCAGAGCTGGGATCTTGGAGCAGCATGTGCAAAAGCATGCATGACAGTTGTTTAAGGACTGATGTTTCAATGTGCGTACTTAAGTCACCAGAAGGCTTTCTAAAATTCTCATGCCTAAGGAGGACAGCTAGGGCTCAACAACAAATGCATCCCATTTTTCTCCTCAAGGACTTTTGATGGCGTTGGAAAGCATTGGTCAGGATGCTTACACCATGTATGTGTTGGCCTTGAGACTCACACCTTGAAGAAAAAAAAAAAGGGCTTATTTTGCGTGACCAACACTGTCAAATGTCAGTGTTGGTGCTGAACCTGAAAGGACTGAATCAGGTCTGATTAGGGTGCCTAGTATGGAGTTTCACTGGCAGAGGTCTTTGGATGTATGCAGAACTTGCTGAAAGCAGGACACCCATCATTAAACTGCATTTTGAGAGCAGCTGGATATTTACGGCTCAGCTGTTTTGCTAGCCCCACATCACAGCCATCAGCTTTTTTACTGTACTGGGCTTGACTGAGATGTTGAAGTAAAGTTTGAGTTTTAAAAAATTATATAGAAAATCCAACCGTAACTCCATCTTTTGGAGCAGAGGTTGGCACGATAATCAAGGGAGCGATAAACACCTTTTAGACCCAAGCTGAACTTGGCAGGCTTAGAATCTGAGAGCAGGACTGAGCCACGGAATTTTAGTAGTTTTTTTGAAAAATACCTACTCGTGGTACATTACAGATAATGCATTAACAACTTTAATATATTAAAAAGTCACAGTGGGAAAGACTTATTTCTGTCATCTGTTTTTACTTAACTCCTCGTCATCATGTGTCCGCCTTAAGGGAGGTAGAAACTTGAGTACTGTAATTGTACATAAAAGGCTATGGTATTTCCACGCTGGGATTGTTAATTGCTCTCTTATGACATGAAATCTGTATCTGAATTGTTGCTTTTGGGAAGAAAACTGTAGTGACAGACTTGTGAGAAATGCTGAAAGTCCAGGGCCAAGAAATACTTAGGCCCTGCCTTACTTTTACTCCCTAGAACATTAGTACTGGAGTCCTTCTAGGTATCCATAGTATGTATTTGCATACTTCAAACGCAGTAGAAGTAGTTTAGTAGCTCCCTCAGGTGCAGTATCTGAGAGGAGTGTTAGAATGGTCATGGAGTTACTTATTTAACAGTTTCAGTATTGCATGGGTCATTTTCATGTGTGTGTCTCACTCCATGAGCCTGTGCATCAAGTTCTGAGTTTCTACATTATCACAACTTCCAGTAAGCCCAATGATAAAAAAAAAGGGCAGAATTTCTGCATTTAACTTGGTGATGCAATTAAACAACATTTCAGTGAAGAACTGAGCTTCTGAAACACTAAGAGCCTGCAAGCCTGACAGCATGCTCTGTTCCTTTCTTGAACACGACGAGTTGCTGCTGAGACTCCCTGATGGTATCTGGAGTACAGGGACAGTAAGATCGGTACATGTCATTCCTCAGAATTACGCTGCGATCCATGCAGCAGTTGGGACTACTTCAGATGTTATTTTGCCATCCCTACTTAACTTGACATCACAGCTACTACTGTGGAAAAGAATATGGGAAATATACGATTGCCAAAGCAAATTTTGCACTAGTAGAAGTTCCCAACGCCTCACAGGTTATGTGAGTGAGGGGCTGGTGTCCAGGTTGTGCTTCTCTTGGCTGTGGTTTTAAAAGGCAAATGTTAAATCCAAACTTGTTGAGGTGGTGGAATTCAATGCCTAAGTGACTTGTTGCTTGTTGCTCAGGCATTGACAGCCTTGCCTCTGGACAACAGGCTGGAGGCTGATTAACGTTTTAGGAGTTAGGGTTTGTCTGGGTATTGAGTACTGGGAAATTCTTGCTTCCAATGCTGAGGTGTTAAGCTCCGCTGCTAACCTACGGCACCTGCAGCACCGTTGCTTGGTGTTGGCAAATGGGAATCACGTCTTTCCCTGGTGTTTCCAAATTAGTTGCACTGTTTCCGATTGTCCCACTTCGCCAAACTTCAACTGTACATAGGATGAAACTTTTCATCTTAGGCTTAAGGTTTAAGTCTCACGTGGGAACTTCAGTCAAAACAGCGCCTGTTCTTTTGAACCCAGGGTTAGGATGTGGTGGTCTTTTGCCTATGTCCAAATACTCTCAAAGATGTTTCTTTGAATTGTTTGTCACTTCAGTGATTTGGGACAGGAAACCCAGTTCAGGTAAGGGAAATTACTTCTGCATAGAGGATGCCTCCTGTGTTTTGTTTTCACCTCTGCCATCCATTCTGATTTGGCCAAATACACTAATGTTTGTAAAAAAAAAACAGGTAGCATGTGCTCAGTAAAAGTGGGTTTGGTACGTGTGTGTGTATCTCTTTATTTTGAACTAAATAAAATCTGCATTGGTTTTATCTTCAGTGAGCATGCTCAAACCTCTTTCTTTCCCATAGAGAAGCTCAGTGTGGTATAAGACATGCAGCAGTGGGAATTGAAGTCACGTAACTACAATAGTGGCTGCGCTGCTGGGGTTGAGCCGGGAGGATTCCTGCACTCCCACTGTTGCCACCTTCTCTAGCCCCTCTTTCCCTCTTTCTGGTTGTCCTAAGGAAGACTCCCAAATCAGTGTTCACCTTTCCAGTGATTAAACAATGGAAAGGACTATGGGTGAGAGGGAGAAGACGTTGAGGAAGGATGGAGTAAACGTGAGGGGAACTGCTTTTGAGTTGTTGAGAGTGGTATTTGTTGGGCAAAGGGTTTTGGTGTGAGAGGGATGAGGGACTGGGATTTGATAAAGGGGGGAAGCTGGAAGCTGTTTCTGGTTTAACTGGAAAAGGCAGCTAGGAGAATGTGAGAGGAAGGGATGTGGACACAGCAAAATGGGACAAGTAGAGACCAAGAGCTGGGCTGCAGTGAGATGCTGGAAATTACTCTGACAGTGTTGTTCAGAGGAGATCGAGGGAGAGAACTCAGGGGGATGGAGAGCAGGGTTAGGCTGAATTGTAGAGGGAAAACTGGTAGCTCTTCAAAGTCAGGTCTTCTTGCTTCTCTGTTCAAATGGCTGTGCAGACAACTGGTGGTGGACAAGCCCCTCTGGCGGAGTGCTGATCTGCAGAGCACCAGCAACTTGCCTTCTGCTATCCCTTTCTAAGCCCACGCAAACGCTTATCTCCTGCAAACCAACCTCTGCTCTTCCCCTCCGAATTAGGAATAACTGCCTTCTCTCTTCTAGCAGCATGGGGCGGGTGGGGGGTGGGAGTGCCAGGCATGGGATGAAATGCTGTCCTGAAAAATTGAAGTTGTAAAGCTTAAGCTTGTAAAAACAAGTTTTTCTCCACCTCCCGATACTGCCAGTCTCAGCTTATGAGGACAAGGGATGATGTGAGAACTATCCCATCCAGCTGCCTTTGCCTGAGGTGCATTTGGGAGTGCCTTTGCAGTCCCTTGTGGTGACATTACCACCAGCAGCCAAAGCAGAAGAGTCTGGAGGAGATCCTTATCCATGTCCTTGGTTCAAGTGACAGATGTTTACATGCTGGATTTAAAACTAGTGGTTCTAGCAGTGACTCACACGTGTAGCACTGGCATCTATTGTTTTCAGAGCAAGCCTTCTTAAAAATCCCAGGAAACCTCTTGTATATGCACACCATCACAGAGACGTTTAATGTCCATCCTGCAAAGTCAAGCATTGAAGGAAATCTGCTGCTTCCCCTCTCATGCTTCTTGACAGTCATCTGTCATAGGTGGGTGGGTTTTCTCCTCTATAGCACTTAGCCAATGCCCAGGGTTAGACCCATCTGGGGCAGGAATGGAACATGCAGAGCATCTGGCACTGTGAGCATTGCCTGGTCTGTGGCAGAAGTTAGAAAACGCACAGGAATTCTGTAGGAGACTGAAGGAGGAGAAAGGATGGGGACAGTGTCTCATGGCTGAGGTATTCAAAAGCTCTCAGAGGAACTGGACTCAATCCCTGGCACCAGACTATCTGTGAGATGCTGAACAAATAAGTTAGCTTTTCTGAAGAGGCCAAGTCCGTATCGGGCTGCCAGAAGCTGAGTGACACCTTTGGTATGCTGGAGATTTGGATTTGCAGAACTGTTGTAGCAGCAGTCAGTGTGCAGGGGTGCCTGGCTGCAGAGCGCCAGTGGCTTAGGGGGTGATCCTGAACCCTTGAGTTAGCTAGTGGTGAAAAAGTGGCATTAATGTGTTCTTTCTCCTAGTTGCCCAAGTCCCAAAGGGATGAATTCTCATTTTTATTAGATATGGAGAAATGTCAAGTAAAATAAAAGCCCTGTGTTTTGGAGAAGATCAAGCTGTGTGGTTTATTTAGCCTTAAAGTCAAGGTTGAAAGGGGACAACAGTGCACAGCAACGTGAGCAGCAGTGTGGGAGAGAGGTAGTCAAGCTATGGACAATACTGGCATAAGAACAGATTTTTGTACATGAGCAATGAATCACTTCATCCTGGAAGTTGAAAGAAGGGTTTTTTTAATCATGGAAACAGCATGCCAGGAAGGGGAGGAAAAAAGACAACTTGTTTTAAAAGATAACTCCATTAGTCTAGAAATAGAAAGGAGCTGGTATGGTAGACAACCCCATGTTATGGCAAGATATGAAGCTGTATGGTCCAGGAGCCCTGTGATCCTTACAGTTCTGTACAGTGCATGAAGTCTTCTGAAAAAAAAAGGTACAAAAAGACCCACAGTCTAGTTTAAAGATGCTTTGTGCGTTTTGTTTGTGCTCTGTGAAAAGAAGGTAATGCTGACCTTCACGGAGATGTTGTAAAATTTGTTCTGGAGCACTCTGCAGTAGGTTAATGTCTCATAACATTTCCTGGGAGGAAGTCTGGTAATTTTGTCTTTGCCAGGCTTTGAATAAAATATCTTAGAGCTATAAAATCAAGAGGAGAACAAACCCCACACCATTAACTCAGAAATTTTTGTCCTGTTTTTGTTCAGATTCTTTATTATTTTTTTTAGAAGATGGGTGCTAAGGGCAAAGGGAAGGTGGTTTGTGTTTGTGTGAGCAAAAGCTGTGTGGTTTCTTGCAATAGGTAGAAATCCCAGCTGTGTAGGCAGGTGTAAGGTGTGGGGGCCACCTAACCCTAGCAGCATCCTACCCATGGAGGAGCTGTCTTTAGTTTTGCCATAGATCTGTGAAGTGATTATCATCTTGTTTATTTATGCACTTGTTAAAATAACAGGAAAGGGCTGCAGGAGATCAGCCTCAGTACAGCAGAGGCCTCTCTGATCAAACTTTTGAAAATCTTTCCTTGGCTTTTCACAGTCATTTCAGCTGCTGCTTGAGAAGGGGTGACTTCTCTAACAATTACGTGATACCTAACTATCTCAAACGCATTAAAAGACGTTAGGATGAGACATTTGTCACCTGCCCCCACCTGTTTTGTTCTTAAAAACATAGAATCATAGAATTGTTAAGGTTGGAAAAGACCTCTAAGATGATCAAGTCCAGCTGTCAGTCCTACACCACTCTGCCCACTAAGCCATATCCTGAAGTGCCACCTTTACACATATTTTTAGTGCCTCTAGGGATGGAGACTCGACCACTTCCCTGGACAGCCTGTTCCAATGCTTCACCACTCTTTTGGTAAAGAATGTTTTTCCAATATCCAATCTAAACCTCCCTTGGCACAACTTGAGGACATGTGCTCTCATCCTATTGTTTGTTACTTGCGAGAAGAAACCAACACCTACCTCGCGACAACCTTCTTCTAGGTAGTTGTAGAGAGTGATAAGGTCTCCCCTCAGCCTCCTCTTCTCCAGCCTAAATAACCCCAGTTCCCTCAGCCTCTCCACATAAGACTGGTGCTTTACACCCTAAGGATGAAGACTTCCTATCCTCCAGCAGTTGTTTACTCCAATATGTCAGTACATCCACTGTTAAAAAGCACTCTGCCATCTATTTGAATCATTAATTCAGTCTAAGACTGTTACTTTTCTTACTGGCTCCAGAAAACAGTCTGCTGCTATTTCTTTGTGCTAGCTTGGTCTTGCCACAGGCCTATAATTATGATTATTTTTTTTTACCCAACAACAAAACCCCTAATCAGCCTGCAAGCCTATTAGTTTCCAATTCAGGCTTCATTTTAGCAGTTCTTGCTTTGATAAAGTACTTTGGTTTGTTCATCTTTTCATATTGAGCAACTTCCACACTCCACCTGACTCAAGCCCCAGAACTATTCCCTGTGCTGCCTTAATATTGCCAGATCAGGTCACCAGATAAATATTTTAAGTATTTATATAACCTCCATTTCTTGCATGAAGAGGTGCTTTTTTAAGTACCTGAAAGTCAGTCTTGGCTGTTCACGAGGGGATTATGTCCAAGATGTGCAAACTGATATAAAGCAGGACCCAAACTTGAGCTGCTTATTTCCAATCAAGTGAAGGGCTGCTGGTTATTCTCTGCAGCAAATGAGGAGGAAATTCAATATGAATTTCATTTGGCACATTAAATTGTAAATTGGAAACCATATCTCCCTATTGATACTCAGTAAATGCTTAGTAAAATATGTTAGTTGGCTCTTCTAAGGACTTACAATAAACGCAGTTACATTCAGATGGGAGGTAACTAGCCACTATTTCTTAAACTTTGTTCTTTAATGGGAAAGGAGATAAAATCTTGACAAGTAATGTAAGTTATGTGTAGCTGTCTTGATACTTCTACACTGGAAAATGGCCATCCTGCTGCTTCTAGCTCTCCACCGTAGGTTAACACGGCACTTGCAAATGGGAAATGCTGACCTTGAAGGAAGCAGCAAGTCAGCCATTTTAAATCTAAATAAACTCAGTTTATTTCTAAACTGAGATTCAGATTGCCTGGAGCTATCAAAGCATGTCCAGTCACTCTTGTTCCTATGGCTCCTCAGATTCCTGCCAGGAGGAAAACCAAGGGCTGTGCATGGAACGCTCCTCAGGTGGTGGAGGCAGAGAGTGAAACAAGCTATGGAGCAGGTGGGTGATGGTCCAGTCCTCGTGGTAAAAATTCCCATCCTTCTGAAGAATTAGGCTGCCTTTAATAAAGTTTATTTTAAAAATCTTTACTATTCCCTAGGAGCAGAAGGTCTGAGGGTAAGTGGGAGAGAAGTCTCTTGTGATCTGTTAGAGAACAGCTAGAATAATTTTGAGGTAGACATCTAATTAATGCAACTTTTTCATCTTCTAATGATGCTTTGATCTGGGGAATGCAGAAGCAGTATAGGGCCGTACAGAATAATTCCCAAGACTTAGTTTTGAACGTCTGCAGGGCTTCATCCCAGCTCTACCCATGAAATATTCATTCCATGTTGAGTGGTTTCAAAACAGTAAAGGTAGAAACTATTATATCTAGGGAAGGTGATATTTAGTCCTTAAACTAAACCAGCTATCATACCAGAAAAAGTAATTTGAGTAACTGTAATGGCATAAGTGCAATTAACACAAAGCAGAGCTTACATCCTTTGGACGCTCAAGTTCTGGAATAACTGCCAGAGGGCAAAATTAGGGTGATTATATTGACAAAGCGCTTTCATACACGTTTAGTATTACTGCTCAAATAAAATGTGAACTTCTAAAAGAAAAACAACACATGTCCATATTTGAAAATTTCTTTGGATAAAGACCCAGCATGGATCACCTTCCTTTATAGAAGGGTTTTTTTTTATTGTTGTTGCCTCTACCCCACCCAGCTGTGGTACTTTGTTCAGTGTTTTAAAACCCACAGTCACCACACGAAACAACGTCACCAGTATAATAGGACAGAAGCAATTTTCTGTTCAGGATGAGTAGCGTACAGAGAGAGGCAGGCTGTGCCTCAGCACGAAGAAGAGCTCTCTCTCCTTGTTTTAGTATAAAGACTAAAAGTACTGCTGGAAAGATGAGGTTGGAGTTACCACAGAAAGACAGGCTCATTTCAGTATTGCAATGGTACTGAAAATGTCATGCCATAACCAAAGTTTCTGACTATAGCTAAGGCATGTGATTAATTACTCATCCTTTCTAGAATAAAGTGAGTTTTCAAAATTGCTGTAGTCTTACCAGCTCAGGTTATGCTTCCCTCTTTGAGACTGTGTGTAATCGTATAGTAAGTAAATGCTATTTCTTGTCCCATAACAAGAAAGCAGACTTGGTTTTCTTTAAGATTTTTTAAGAGAGATGGATTTGATGGTTTTATTTCATTGATCAGATGTCTCAGAACACAGTGTATTTAGAAAAAGCATTTGGAATATTACACTACACAAAACTGAATGTAAGCTGTTACTTTTTTTGTATTCTGAAAGCAGGGAAGGGCTCCTTAATTCAAGTGTGTTGTAGAAATCAATTTGTCTTGGAGCATGGATTAGTTTAGCAAGAATAGTTTTTACTCGGCAAACCCACTCTTGGTTGGGGAAAACAGGAAGTAAATGGATTAACACAATGCAGTTGCTTTAAGAATATCAAACTGTCCTATCATAGGCGTGTTAATCTTGGAACATAAGCTATGTTAGCTAGATAAACACTTAAATATAATCAATAAAGGGTGTTTAAGAATACATAGAACAGCTCAGGGAAAGGAGGAGCGTGCAGAACACGTGTAGCTCTTCAAGCACCGTTTAATTCTGATTACCAGATCCTATAATTATTTGTACTCCTCCCTTGTTTGATCCAGTTCAAATACTCAGCTGATGTTAGTATACTTAAAATTTACTGAGTACCCTTAGAAAAAGCATATTTTTAGAAGGATGCTTCCACATATTTGAGGAAAGTGTATTGCAAAAGCAAAAGAAGAATGGTTTATTTGGATTGAATTAAAAAAAAAAAGTTGAAAACAAGTTGCATTAAAAGCATCAATTCTTGGGCCTCCCAAACAAAGGGACTCTCTAGTTGTAGGCAGGAAATAGCTGTAATTTTCTTAGATCTCATTTTTCCAAGATAAGACTTGGTCATGTTGAAGAGTCCCTTTCTCATTAAATAACATTCTGAACTTCATAACTTACCTCATTATTGCTTTGGACAGTTCTAATGAGCACCTTCTGCACTGGACCCCAAGTCCCCATCCCGGGGTCCGTGCAGGAATAGAGGAGGGGCTGACACAAGGCATCTGTTTCCAGCATTCATCCATCTTATTACAAAACTCAGAGTTAGGTCACTGTGTGTACGAGGGGAAAAGCCTCACAGCGGTTTACCTGGCTCAGGCTAGCAGCACTCCCCTAGGGAATGCAAGGCAGAACACATCCTTAGTCCTCCCTCAATTCTTCAGCTGTCTGGGGAGTGCCTAAGGTAGGCAGAGGCCACTGGTCTAGTCAGGACCACTAACTTTTGAACCTGTTGATAACGCTTCTGAACGTGCACAGCCTGTGACAACAAGTTTCACTGTTTGATTAGGGTTACAATGTGGCCTTTGGTTTTGATTTACTTCTTTATGTCTGCCATACCCTCTCACTTGTTTCGGCAATAGGAGAATCACTGTTCCCTGTTGCCAAACCATTTTTAATCTTACAAATACAACTTGCCATCTCTCGTACTCAGCTGAACCAACCCAAGTGTTTGTTCATCTCATGAAATTTGCATTGTCCTTCTGGTTATCTTTTTGCCCTGCTCTGTGCCTTTTCAGGTTTTTTTTTCATGTCCTTTCAAACATGACTAAAGCTACATTTTACTGTCATCCCTGGGTTCCATAATCATGGGTGAGTATCCCACATATTTTTCACTTTCCTACTCAATCCCTTCTCCAGATCCAGCAGCACAAACCTCTGTGTGACACCGCCAGCAACTTCCCTCCATTGTGACAACGGGTGAAAAGATAAGAAACAGGGCCAAGAATAGATGGTTGTAAACTAATCCTGACAGTTAATGTAGAAAGATGAATTTCAGACAGCAAGAGCTAAAACTAACGGACTTTTCAAATATCTTCTTATAAACAAAGCACACCACCCTTGTCTGCATGATCATTCACTTTTTCTAAGAACAGACTTCATAGTCACTCCTCTCTTACCACAGCTATATTGACATACATCTATCTTTTATTGCTGCTTACAGGGGCATTCACTTTTAGTTGTAGCTTGCAGCCCTTGCCAAAATAAAAAAGGTTATCAGAGCAACTATGGGATGCTCCCAGCTGGGAATCGTTAATCGTGTTTTAAGGAAGGGAACTCCAAAGAAATTCTGTACTGTGAGAAGTGGGCTGAGTTGCTATCTTTGCCTTGAGGAATACCTGCCAGTATCAGCCCTTTTCACTTCCGACATGAAATACGGAGTTTATATGAATGTGCCAAGACACAGTAAGTTTTACAGTATAATTTATCAAATAAGAACAGGTGATGTTTCTGACTTGATAGGATCCTTTGTTCTGGTACAGCTAACAGCATATATCCATGTGAAACACTGAAGTCCACAAAAGCTAGCAACACCATGTGCCTCCTACTCCAAGATCTACATGAAGGAAGGGAATACTAAGAAAAATAGAAAGATAAGCCCGTTGCTGACCTAGAATGGCATCTCCGTGTTCATACCCAACCTGAAACTTGTTAGCAGAGCTGGAGCGCCAAGCAGCACAAGAATTTCTTCTCTTGAGAAAGGAACGTGTGGATGCGGTTTATAAGCACACTCAAATGAAGCTGAAATTACTGCGATATCTTGTCCACACAAGTGAATATTTAGCTAAGTATGTACCTAGTGGCAGAAAGCCCAGCAAGTGTTTCTATTCCCCCTCCTCCACTACTACTATCCCAAGAACACGGAGAGCTTTCACAATGTTTTGCTTTTTCTCTCTTCTCCACCCACTGTTGTAGTTAAACGATAATCCTTTGCCATTTAACCTCAGTAGGACAGTGAGCTCCCCAAGCAGGGCTCAGAGCGCCTGCACAGCATTGTTAGACTAAATGCTGAAAACCAAAACCCCAAACCCTGACACTGAAAAGAGTTGCTGTCTCCTTAAATCCTCACAGCTAAACCTCAAGTATTAGAAAGATGGTTATTGCTGTAGCCATCAACACTATGAAGAGGATGCATCTGGGAATATTATATTCCACTTCTACTAACCTCTGCTTACAGTGATTACTCGGGCATTGTTAAAGGCATTTGGTGCAGTAGCACCCAATTTCTTTCACACAAGAGATAAATACTGTCTCTGGGAAGGACAGGTCTTAATATATTAATATATTATGGCCCCCCCTGACACAGCGCTTCACCCATCCTAGCTTGATCCTGCCATACCACATAGGTTTTAGGTGCTTTGATAATAAGGGAACAGAAGTTACCACAAGGTTTGGACAGACCACCTACCGCAACAGTCTTACTCAGGACAGCGTGACATGCTTTGAATACCTAGCGCATTTTTATGTTTGAAGTAACCTTAAGCCACCTCCTGTAACTTTACTGATGTGTTTGTATCTTAAATGACAAGAAGGTAAGAGTTCTGAGAACAGGAGACTGATGGAAATCAGGTTAAACGCTGCTTCTGATTTTGTGCTTCATGAACAGATCAGAACCAATACATAGAAAACAAGGAATGCATATCCTAGAACTTCAAAGGAAAAGCATCACAGTCTGTCTCCCTTAAAGGAAGGATGTGCATCTGGGACATTCTTAGATAGCTTACCTACTCCACCAGAATTGATTTTGGGTCATATGCCTTCCTTTACTTCTGATATCCCAAATTAAAATCAGGCAAGCTTACCTCAGGTGTCCTGGAAGCCGCTATTGCACAATGGCTATTGTGAAATGGCTGTGACAATCCAGAAGAGTATCTTCTGGTATTCTGCTTTCTGGCATTAACCTGTGTCAGCATCAAGGCGTTCAGCCAGGCAACTTAGGACTGCAATTCAGAATCAGGCGGTGGAGGATAACCTCCTTGATTAAACTAAAATCTGGAAATAAAATTCGTGAATATGTTTTAACATGGAACTGCACGACCTACTTCTCCATGCCCCTGTGATAACAACTTCAGAGACTTTAGTTGTTACAAAATAAATCCAATCTATTTCTCATAGCCTAAAGTTAAGTATTTTAACATTGCAGCAAAACCCTTTCAAGTTGAGCGCTCACTGTCTCTGAGGGAATGCAAATCTGTTTTTTTCCAAATAAAAGTGAGAAAGTGACCTTTAACTGCAGTATTTCAAAGTATTGCCATCTAATTATCAAAATTTGCATAATCTGTCAATGTAGCATAGCTTTAACACTGTGCTTCGGCACAAAAATTAAGTCTGACTACCCCCCTTCCCCTTTTTAAAAATACATATCAAATATGTGTACATGGGATGCTTTCAAGCTCCAAATGGTTAAAAAAAAGCAGGAAACTGGGGACATCAGAAAATTAATGAGAAAAGCATTATGCTAACAAAAGCTAGGACTAACCCAAACATTTTTAATTACCCTAGGACAAAGACAGCTGTTCCTTTGCATGCACCAAAATAAATCCTTTCTAGGTCTGGAATACTGTATGTGAACCTGAGAGGGACACTGACTTTATCCACATCAGCATAACCAGGTATTCAAAAAGCCAGGACTTCTCTCCCTCCCTGCAAACATCACCGAGTATCTACACCACCAAGTTCCCTGATGCAGACAGTGCAGGCAACCTACAAAGTCCTTTATCCTGGTATAAAGTATTGCAAGCCGTCTCTCCCTGTTAAGTTTTGGTCCCTAAACAAACCCAATGGCATTTTGGAGGCCTGAGAACCCACACAGGGTGATGCAAAACAGATTGTGGTCAAGATAGTGGCATAGGATGAAGGCATAGTGGATAAAGCATCCAAGGCCGATAGGTCACATAATTACCTGAACCAATTCTAGCATTTAATCAGTTTGTCACAACTGTTTAATTTCCATAACAAAAGCTTAAATTGCAAGTGTCAAACGAAGATGGGAGATTTCACTTGAGGCTAAAACACAGATTCAAATTTGATTGGCCAGGCATTTACATCCCATTTGTACATATGTACGTGTCATAAGGCACCTCCACATTTATCAGACTAATGTTACCCTAGAACTGCTTTCAGAATTACTGAAGAATTTAGATTCCAGAAAATACAGTAGTGATGTGAGAGTAATTTCAGAAAAACAAAAAAACCCCCAGTCTTCAAAGTTACTTGCCTCGCTCTGGAGTAAAAGCAAATCTGTGTTTCCCTGTGAAAGCCTTTGATTTTGTGATCAGTTAGGACGGGATAGTTTAGTTTTGCACTAGCCCATGTCCCTTGTTTTAGGCTAAGATATGCAGAAGCCTACAAAGCTTCTCAGCATTTAGGACTGCAAGATTAAGAGTAGCAATTGTTTACAACGCTGTTCCCACAGTAAAGGTGCCTGTTTAAGCCATTTCCTGGCTCTGTAATTCACTATTTCCTCCACATTTTGCTTCTCTTTTACTTTGCAGGCTTGTTTCTACTGGAAGTGATTTTTTTTAGAAGGGCACTCCCAAAAATCCCAGGCCAAGAAGCACCTGTAGTTTCTCACTGTGCAATATTAAACTTTCCTTCCAAAATTCAGGAAGCGAGACCCTCCTTCTGCCCTGCAAATAAGGCTTGCGTGGGCTGCTTCTTACAAAGAGCATTTTTCAAGACAAGGACATTCAAAATTGTTGTTCTACATGTTTTTTCTCTTAGGAATGTGTTCAAGCTATTCAGCAGTGCTGTCCTACTTTCTGTGACTCTGATTATGACCGACACTGTACATAACCAGTTGGAGGTATTTACTGTCTGCTTTCCTGCTGTATGGTCTGTGCCTCCTGGTAACAGATTATCTTCCCTTACTTCTAAGTTTCAGCGGGTCATGAGTTCAGTGTTTTGGAGAGGAATACTCCCTGCTGATGCATCTGTAAGTTCACTGGTTTCTCCCCCAAAAAGGTCCTCCCTCCATCTTAAAGAAAAACACATGAAATTGAGGCTTCTGAGTATTCAAATTCCATTCCCAGACTTGTGCAGAAGCAGAGACCATGTCTGCCAAGGCTGAGGTCAAGCATGTTATTCCTGTGAGCTCCTTCAAACAAAGTTAAAAGGAACACTAAACCTTTCTTTGAAAGGCATGCAAAGCATATTAGCTTTCTAGGGTTCTACTGTTCAGAATTAAACTCAAAGAAGTTCTTCTGACCAGTACTGTCTGAAAAGAGAGAGCAATTCACATTAAATTGAAATTATACAAGGAGGACCATGCTTTCTATGCCAATCTACAAATTGTCTCACTGATTATAAAGATCGAAATCACAAGATCTGGCAACCTTGTAACTGTGAGCTGCTCAAGCTATTTTTTAAGATTGCTAGATTACTTACTATGAGGATTTTCCCTCTCCCTAAAAGTAAAACTTTGCAGCTATCATTTAGTAGAAGACATCATTTTAACCTTTTTTATGTATTTACTTAAGGATAGGCTCTTTGGAAGTTCAGACAAAAAAGTTTAAATTGTTTTCCCTGCACTTAATATTTCTACAGTCGTTTCCCCAAAGGCACTTCCTTCAGTGTGAAAGAAAAATAATATTTTTGGTCCTCTTATAGGCCAAAAAAACTTGCTTCCTTGGAATAGGGTGAAACTTGACCAAGTACCAAGTATGATACTTCGCCCTTGTTCAGTCTTTATCAGAAAAGGTGGCTTACACTGTTCCCTTCCTCTGCATAGCAGACACACTTGTGCACAGCATAAACACACTTGTCATAGCGTTCCTCCTTTCTGATAACTTGAGATGAGAACGAGAGGTGCTGCTGAAGCCTAAAGAAGCAGCACTTTAAATACCTCTAAAAAGTACCCTGAAAAATCCAGTGTTACGTGGCTGCTATGGTGCTACTCTTAACAGTCACAGGATCTGCTCATACCTGCTCCACTTTAACTGATAAACTGCCTGGGGTATCTTGGAAGCTAAGAGAATTTGCTTTGTTAGACAAAACGTGCAGTGTTGTACAAGTGACTCAAAAGATGATCTTGAATTAACCCTAGTGCACAAAACATAAAACCACCATTTTTCTACATTATTTTCTGTCTTCTTCTAAATTCTGTAAGTGAAAATATAATTTCCCTCCCAAACAATGCAGAAGAATATGCATGAAGGTGTAGATAATTTCCTAATCTGTTTAAAATACAATGTTTATGTCCTGCTTGTGGATTGCTGTGGCCTTTAACATGGGAATTGGAAAGACTTGTTTACATGGGAATTCAAATACACACTGAACAGTCTTGCCTTATTGTTATTACTAGCTTCTATGAAGCACTGAAAGAAGGTCGGGGACTTCATTTGGCCAGTTCCCAGGGACTGAAGTTACCTGATTCCTTGGCAATTTCAGGTGAAGATTTTTAGCAGTAAGTTGTTGATACAGCGAGCAAAGAAAAGGCTGCCAGGAGAAATCACTCAGTCCCAAGTTAAAGGCAGCCACATAAGCTGCAACATCCCATGCAAGCACAGCAATACTTTTTTTCACTGAAGACCATTATCTTACAAGTTTTCTTCTGCAATTTGAAGAGGACACTAGCACGTCTTTATTGCTGTTCTTCACAATCTTAAACTGTGTTTTCTATTCAAAACTATCACCAAGGTTATAAGAAACGACATACCTGCTGCATGGTTCGATCAAGTTCTTGCCAGGATCTTACTGGAAAGGGATTGAGAGTATTAAACTATTCTTTCAAAAGGATATATGCATGTGCACGCACACTCACACAAATCTATTAGTAAGAGAAATATAAAATGTTTCAGGAAGAGCAGATGTTTCTGGGTTTTTTTCCCCACCCACTCTTTCAGTGAAGTAGTTCCTTGGGAATTTTGTACAAGGATTGGTGTCAATAGTAAGAAGATGGCAAGATGTTTTAGCTTACCTTTTGATGACAGCGAAATCCAGTTTTGGAAGAAGATTAAAAGTAGTTAAAAAACCAAATAATAACATTTGTTGTTGTAATGTAAGAACAAAAGTTAAGCTTGTGTATATGGGCCTCACCACACTGTGGTAGATAAGTGTTTTAAGTAATTTTTTAATGTACAGTTAATTATTATATTCCCCACCTCTCACCAATGATCCATCTACTTTGTCTGCTCATTCACAATCACATTTTGGACTTACTGGTGAACTACATTCAATTCTATATTTTTGCTATGAGAATTACGAACACAGACAGAGAAGCATCTGCACTAGGACGGTTTATTAATGCTTTCAAAAGATTCAATCTTCCTGAGGAAGCCAATGAAACAGAATTTCTACTTTCAGGACCTGTACATGATCTTTTTCCCAAAAACCAAATCTCTCTTTGCATACAGCTCTGGTTTTCAGCCAAAGTGATTTGTTAAACTTCAGCTTCAAGCTACATGTAACAGTTTCCCTCACTGTATTTAATTCATTTATTTTGGCTAAGTTTCACCATCTCAGCCCAAAATTTGGTTTGCATGACTCAGCTAGTAAATTGATTGCTGTAGAAGTTTCAAGTCCTCAACTCAGCATGGACAGCATGGCTCCCAAAGACTTGTCCAAAATAAATAAAATTGGTTTTTTAACTTAGGAAGAAGCTACTTTTACTTTTCTTTTTTTCTTTTCTTTTTTTGTTAAGTGCTGGCAGTAGAAAAACAAACCGTGTAAACAGTATAAATAGCATGGATCATTGCTGTCTGCTTTGTCTTCCTTGAAAGCAGAGAAGAACTGAAAAGGAGTTGTTCTGCTCAGAGATCTTCATCAGGGTTTGTTACTCTTCACCTTTTAAGAACAGAGCTCAAGCTGTATGGCTTTTCCAGTTTTTCCACAAAAAAAAGCTTCTGGTTGCCTCGTGTCTCTTTTCTTAATAATGTCAGACAGTCACTACAGATCACTGCCCTTTATAAATTTACCTTGGAGGGACAGACAAGGAGGTAGATTACTCACTAGAGAACATATTTGAAAGAAAGCAGACTAGGCGATATGACTTAAATGTTTCTCTGCAGCAGTAAGTTCTCATACCAAAGTTAGCCCGTTAAGTTTAATAGTTAAAGAAAAACAGAGTGGATATTTACTCACACACAGTTTTATAAGAGGAACAACTGAAATGGCATCAAGAAAAACACACTTTTTAGACAAACTGATATTACATCACGTTAGTGGGCCACAGAACTCTTTAAAAAAATAAACATTTTGAGATGTGAGAATGAAATCACATTTTAGCATGCTTTAAATAGCTGAACTGCTCTGAAGTTCCCAGCTATCGACAAAGACTGATAGCTCCTTAGTTGGAAATTAAAAAGCATTTAGCAATAAGTTAAAGCTAGCCTACATGTAAGTGGGCTAAATACTAGGCAAAGATTTTTTTCCCTTTTCACATTTAAGATGATGCTACAGTTCATCACTTCTGTAGCGCTTATGTTGTTGTGCAATGCCCCACTGAAGTTTCACATCTGCTCTGTGAAAACGAACAAGAGTAAACACCTTTCTTTTAGGATAGTCACAAATGGTAAAGCCAGTAGTATTTGTTTATCTGTTTAATTAGATGTTTGCTGTTTATCACACACAAGAACTGGAAGCAGAGTCCATGGATTCTTCTGAGCAATATGAAACCTCATGGTTCCATGCAAGATCAATACTGTGCCTCTCTCTCTTTTTTCCCTTTTGTCCTCTTAGCTGCTGGTTTTCTCCAGCCCCAGATACCTTTCCAACATCTTCATCTGATTTTAAGAACCTTAAGGGAGAGAAAGTTTTACTTCATGACTTCTACCCAAGAAAGCCCAGCTCTGGGCTTGTGTTGGGTCAGATATGTCTTAGACCACAGGAAGTTGGATGTTTTTCTTTTGAGGCACTAGAAGTTAGGCTAATAGTAATAGTCAAGTTGCCCAAAGCTAAAGGGACCAGTAGCTCTCATTGCCTTCCTATTTAAACACATGACCAGTGAAGAAATCATCTTTCACTTTTTTCCCTGATATACATTAAGTACAGTTTGCAGTAACAGATTCCCCACAGTGTCTTGCATTCATGCACCTGTAGTCCTAATGCAGACTGCCCTGTTTTACTTCATAGTTTCCTCAACCTCACAAGAGAGGTTAACAATGGATCTTTCCACATCCAGATACACACACATCCTTTTTTATCTCATCATAATTACTGTGTTTATATTTCTTCTTCCATGTTCTCAAGTTAAGCCAAGACAAGCTCAGTTCTATGACAATGTTTTCATGTACCTCTCTTCAGAGGGAGCTGCTGCAGCTGAACAAGACAATTGCAGCACAGTAGTTATACTTGGATTCATTATGCGGTTGAAAAGAGGAGAATGACCAGCTTTCTCATCTGTCTGTTTTCAGACACTTAGAAAACCCCACTGTCAGCATCTTGAGTAAAAAAAGAGGTGACATCTTCAGACCTTAGTAAAACCACTTACACATGTTAACTTTTTTAAATAAACATTCCCACCTCAAGTGACACAGGGGCCTGCAGTCTTCCTTGATCCATCCACAGAGCAAGAGTTATTTTTACTGAGTCAGTAATCATGCATTGTCTTCCAGAGGAAATACTAGCCGGGTACCCCTGCTTGTAATTTCATGATCTGCTGCTCCCAAATCACGTTCCAGTGCTTCCTCTGAACTACTTTTTGTTCTCCTGCCATCAAGGCTAGTGGTAGCTGTATGGGGGCCAGAAGAACCATTTGCAGTTATTGTTGTATCACCATATGTCACAGTAAGGTCACCATCATTCAAAATAAAATCGGAATCCTCTTCTCTAAGCTGTTCTTGATTCTGGAAATAAAAAGAAGAAAAAACATCTCTATGCAGTGCACAACATCTGGTCTTCGACAAGAAGGTAACTGAACAGAAGAGTTCATCAATGTGTCGATACAAAAGCAGTAAGCAGTAAAGTTCCATCTTAAGAATTGTTGAAAATAACCTTGAACCCAGTGTTTGCAGATCAGCTAACTGCTCTGCGTGTTAACTACTGCTACGGTGGAGAGATGAGGGGGAGCTGAATCCAAGAACTAGATTATAAAACAGGTAACTAGGAATTTATTAGAACTTAAAGTTTACCAGAATATGGAAGAGATGAGCAGTATGCACTGGTTTTTGCATGACAATTTAGAAGGCAGTACAGGAAAAAAGACTGGAGACACAATTAAGTCACCCCAGATACAAAGTCAGAGTTGCATCTGTTGCTAATTGGTCAAGTTTATTAGTAAAAGACTCATGCCAACCGGGAAGAACTCATTGGGCCAAAATTCTCTATATTCAAGGCTTCCTCAACAATTTTTTTGTTACAGATAAAATACTAACCACACTCTTTTGAATTATCTATTTACTCTTACCTGGTACTAAATACAGAATTACGGGACCTAGTTCTTAGGAAAGCTCCTGAGCCATAAAAGTACAAAAAACATATGAGAAAGTGCTTGCTTCATGGTTTTGTAACTAGTTCTGATGTGCTTTCTTTTAAAAAATCATTTAAGAAAGCGGCTCACAAAACCCTGTGAATTTATTTTGGCAGAGATGGAATGCAATATATGGTCAGAGTCTAGGAACTGCTGAAGTATAAACAAAACACTATTTCTTTACACAGGGTAATATTGTACAATGTTTCACTGCTGTTTAACATGCCTTGGTTAAAGGCAAATCAGCTGAATTGGTCAGAAAATGGGGCTTCCTCATATCTGAAGAAAATTCTGTCAGTACTATAAGCTTGCTTTCTTGCAACTGAAAACAATTTTTTCCCCCATGTGAATTGCTCCATACTGCTTAGCAAGAGCTGAAATGTAAGTGTGTGAATCGTTGATCTCCTCAGTAGGCTGGACATTGATCAGGCTACATTCTCAAAATACATCATTTTGATCAGGTGACATGAGACAGGATATCCATGATCAGCCTGACGAGAAAGCCCTACCTGTACTGCAGCACAGAAGTTCAGGGCACTTGAGATTGAAAAAGCTGATTAACCTGTCTGCAATGAAAAATGCAGTGCCTGGCTAAATAAAGCTTCCTGGCAAAGCTTCCTGTTGTTATTTCAGAATGATAACCAGTCAAAATAAAGCAGCAGAAGCCTCTAGACGATACAGAATATTTAACTAATGAGGACTGGAAGAGGTGTCAGGAATTTACCAAAACCTGTGAAAGAAATGGTGCAGTTCAGTATCAGGTGCAAGACAAGCTCTACTTAAAATGAATACTAATTTCTCAGAACCTTTGCAGCATCCAAATTTATCATCGCTTATTAGAGACAGGGTTACTGTGATATAGAGCACTGTTCTCAAAGAGCATATACATTTAAGGACACTTGCTTTCTTTGATTGCAAAGAAAACACTGAACTACTGTCACTATCTTAAAAAGAAAGAAGCAGAAATTAAAAGGTTCAGCTATAACTGGCAGAAACAACCTTTACAAGCTTTTCATTGAAAAAAAAGCCAAAGTCTGAGGGTCAAGACCAAGAGGATTAAAAAAGAGGTACACAAAATAACAGTTTAAGAAAATCTGTTATCTCCATATACTCTGGTTTTCAAATAAAGCTGAAAAGCAGAAAACCGAGTAAGAAGAAGGCAGTTTGACTATTGACTGGTTATGTTTTAAGAAGTCCAAGAAGCTGAGAAGCCCTATCACAATTGCCTCTCATGGTGTTTGCCCTTGGAGAAGAACCAATGAAGGGAAGGCAGTGCTGACAATGCACTAGGAGGTATTGCGATACCGAGGCCACGTGTGAACCAGCTGCAGCAAGCTCCCAAAGCATCTCCTGTCTACACAATGCTACTTAACAGCGAATTCTTGCAGCCACTGATCAGATAAAAAACTGATAAGAACACACACTATGCTTGAGCTTCTCCAAGAAGCTGAAAAGCTCTCGGGAGCACAACAGTGAAAGGAGAGGGCTGTAGGCTTTATACAATACGCAAGTCCTATCTCAGACTTTGCTGGTTTGTCCCAGGCTATACTTAAAGTACATAAACATGATCAGTTCCAGAGAAAACACTGAGCTTTCTCTCAACACCATGCACAAACATTGCTCTGTCCAAGCCAAGTTCCACTTATTTATTTCATTTCTGAACAGCACTGCAAGCAGCAGGCAATTAATTTCATATATTTCCCCAGAGAATATCCATGAGCAATCCCATGTAGTTGACGGTTTTGCTATGTTTGCAAGCAAAGGGGATGGGTGAATAAACCTACTATGCTTTATGCAGCATGAACAATTCTTACAAGGAAGACAGGAAACGTATCCAAGTAGGTCCCTAGAGACTTGAAATTCTTCCAAGAATAACCCTAAACTGGCCTCTGCAATAACCTCCAGTTCTGTAGGAATAGCTTCAATTCACTCAAGAAACGTAGGTCTGAACTTTCACTACTTAAACTGACAAGCCAGAATAGCTAAATACCTAAATCCAAAACCCTACAAGGACAGACTTTCGCTTTGACATGCTGACCCAGAGGGACCTCAGAGCAGCATTCTGTCCCACTTGTGGTAAAATTTGCTCATGCTCCTAAAAATGCAAGTTGGAGACATTAAAACAGCTAAAACTCTTGTAGAGTGACTGCTCACAAAGCCAGTCTTTACTGCCTCCAATGGCAGTGCAAAAAGAAGCCCATGCAAAGTACACCACACACAAAAAGGGGTGGTAGTCACCACATACGCTGCTGAATACAAGACAAGCATCACGGATGACAACTTGCATCATAAGTTACTCATCTTGTGGGTCCAAACCAAAAGCAGCAAGTAGTACACATGGAAAATACATTACAACTTAAATCTCGTGCTCCATTTAGAGTTTCTCCGTTTCTCAGCTGATTTCAAATTCATCAAGGAAACTAAACAATTTTTGCTATGAAGCACTAAGAAAGGGGAGGGGGCACAGCTGAATAGCTTTCTTACAAATTTTGAGAGTTACCTCCTCCAAGACTCACGGACTGCAAATGAAGTTTCTTTACTGGGTTTGCATATTTATTCAATTCCCTCTACTTTCATAACAAGTTGTTACACTGTGTATGGGGCAAGAACTAAACTTTCAAAAAAGAAAATGGGCAGCAGTGTGTGTAGGACAGAAAACAACCCTGAACAAACAAGCAAAAAAAGATAAATCCCCAGGACTGCTTCATCAGGAAGAGCAGGTGATAACTGAGTTGCCTCTTCCAAATGGGAAAAAATGGTTGATGACAGAGAATTACTAAAGTTTTCAATGGACATGTGAAAATGGAAGAGAAAGTCACCTGAATTAGTTTGGGATAAATTGGAAAGCCCTGCCAAATGGACATACACTGAAGATAACTCCAGGAGAGAAAAATATCATTATCTAAAATTCACTGCTAATTTTAAACACTAACTAGAGTAGCCTTTCGTGCTCTCAAACTCTAAATTGGATTCTGTTTGAGTGAGAAAACACTTAATAATGAGTGTAACTTCACAGTCTTTAAGGAGTGGGAGAACAGCAGCAAGGAACAGTAACAACAGCTCTGGAAAAAATCCACTGTCCCTTACCTCTTTATGCTGACTCAGAACCTTACATGTATGCCATGCAAATTCAAGCTTAAAGGACAGGGTCTCATACTTGAGGATAGTCTGTATATGGATTATGTAATAAGGTTATTTGATTTTCAGACTTTAAACCTCCCCTTCAGCATTTAATTAAAAGACGTCCTCCCACTCATGGAAGTGAAAATGAATTCTAAATAAGGCTGGAATAAAGCCAGAGGGATAAAAACATCAAAAGTTGAAAACAATACACAAATACAGTCAGGACAGCCACATACTATGCATGCTTTCTTCCCTGTGCAGATATCATAACTGCTCAGACATGCACCTGAACGAGATCTAGGATTTGCTACTTCTTTGAAACACATTTTCCAGCTATATTACTTTCTGTTGACTATTTACAGATGTTTTTTAATTCGAAGTCTTCAGTCTTTAATTCTCTCAGATGTACCACTCAATTTTCCTAGAAATATCTCACAAAAGCACAACTATTCCAAGCAGTTTCTGTCCCCACAAAGATGTGGCTCAGTTGCTTCACCTGCACCTAACAGGAAGGCAAAAGAGTCCACAGCTTTTTAGCCAGTAATTAAATTACATAGTCAGTATTGTAGCAAAGCCAGCCATGCAAAGAAATTAAATGCAATAAGGCAACTGCAGAGTGTGGACACCTTAAAAAGAAACTAGAAATAAAATCTCAAAATTATTCTTGCCTAAGACTGACGCATCAATGCACCACAATGGGAACAAGAAGAGAGAATACAATGTGAAAGTTCCTCATTATACATCTTAAAGAAGTATGCAGCCTTATAAACAGCTTTAATGATGAAGTTAACTTTCCAAGAGGGAGTGTGTGTATGTGCATCACAGAACCAATCCAGTAAGTCTGCATGTGCAGTAGTAGCTAGAATGCAGAATAGAGAGAAAAAAAGGGCCCAACTGTTGGACAAAATGAAAGCCAAAGCTGACATGTTCCTTCTGGCTAGATTCTCAGTTACTGGATAACTAATCTTATAAGATCATACATAGACAGACAAATGGGCAACACACAAGTAGGCTAATTGGTCTGATGGATGCCTTCCAGCCTAGATCTATTTTAAGATCTCCAGTGGCATTGCAACGATCAGAACAAGGCCACTTTCTTGCATTACTAATAGCTCCAAGGGCAGCAGATATTTCCAGTTTCTTTGAAATTGCACTACCAGGTAAGATATGTTAATGATAGCAGAAGTAAATGCACAGAAGTATTTTGAAGTTGCAAGTGGAATTCGTAACTCTCTAGGAAAAGACTAATAGAAATCTGGCCCAAGACTACCTGAACAGAGCAGAGATGTTACCATTCCATAGAACCTACAAATTTCAGTGAATCCACATAGTGCTATGGTTTTATCTACAAGCAGCTCATAGGAAGTTGTAGATTTCAGAAGCACTGGACAGATAGGAATGACACGTATCAGGATCCTGCCAGAGTAATAGGAGGATGAATCACTAATTAGAATCATAGAATCATTAGGGGTGGAAGGGACCTTAAAGATCATCTAGTTCCAACCCCCTTGCCATGGGCAGGGACATCCCGCTAGACCAGGCTGCCCAAGGCCCCATCCAGCCTGGCCTTAAAAACCTCCAGGGATGGGGCATCCACAGCTTCCCTGGGCAACCCGTGCCAGTGTCTCACCACGCTCATGGTGAAGAAATTCTTCCTTATGTTTAGTCTAAATCTGCCCCTCTCCAGCTTATACCTGTTCCCCCTTGTCCTGTCACCACAAGCCTTTATGAACAGTCCCTCTCCAGCCTTCTTGTAGGCTCCTTTCAGGTACTGGAAGGTTGCTGTAAGATCTCCTCGGAGCCTTCTCTTCTCCAGGCTGAACAAGCCCAACTCTCTCAGCCTGTCCTCATATGGAAGGTGCTCCAGCCCTCTGATCATCTTTGTAACCCTCCTCTGGACCCATTCCAACAGTTCCATATCCTTCTTACATTGAGGATTCCAGAACTGGACAAAGTACTCCAGACGAGGTCTCACAAGAGAGGAATAGAGGGGTAGAATCCCCTCCCTCGACCTGCTGGCCATGCTTCTTTAGATGCAGCCCAGGATACGGTTGGCCTTCTGGGCTGTGAGCGCACATTGCTGGCTCATGTCAAGCTTCTCATTGACCAGCAGCCCCAAGTCCTTCTCTGCAGGGCAGCTATCAATCACTTCATCCCCCATCATGTACTGAAAACGGGGATTGCCCCAACCCAGGTGTAAGATCTTGCACTTGGCCTTGTTGAACGTCATGAGGTTCTCACAGGCCCACTTCTCCATCGTGTCCAGGTCCCTCTGGATGACATCCTGTGTGACAACTACACCACTCAGCTTGGTGTCATCTGCAAACTTGCTGAAGGTTCACACAATCTTGCTGTCGATATAATTGATGAAGATATTAAACAGCACTGGACCCAGTACGGACCCCTGAGGAACGCCACTGGTCACGGATCTCCATCTGGACTTTGAGCCATTGACCACTGCTCTTTGAATACGACCATCCAACCAGTTTCCTATCCACCGTTCCATCCACCCATCAAATCCATATCTCTCCAATTTAGAGATAAGGATGTAGTTGGGGACTGTGTCGAAGGGTTTACAGAAGTCTAGACAGATCACATCTGCCAGTTTACCCATGTCCACTGCTGCGGTCACCCCATCATAGAAAGCCACTAAGTTGGCAGTACAGGATTTGTGCCTGGCGAAGCCATGCTGGCTGCCATTAATCACCTCCATGTCCTCTACCATAGCTTCTAGGAGGATCTGTTCCATGATCTTCCCAGGCACAGAGGTGAGTATGACAGGTCAGTAGTTCCCAGGGTCGTCTTTTCTACCCTTTTTTAAAATGGCACAATGTTACACTTCTTCCAGTCACCAGGGACTTCTCCTGGCTGCCACGACTTTTCAAATATCATGGAGAGTGGCTTGGTAACCACATCTGCCAATTCTTTCAGGACTCTGGGGTGCATCTCATCAGGTCCCATAGACTTACATATGTTCAGGTTCTTCAGGTGGTCATGAACTTGATCCTCCCCTGCTGTGGGAGGGGTTTATGCCCTGGTCATCATCTTGCAGTCCCATGACCCAGGAGGGGTGAGGAGAGTGCTTATCAGTGAAGACTGAGTCAAAAAAGTTGTTAAGTACCTCAGCCTTCTCCTCTGTTGATATGATGTCACCACTCCCAACCACCAGTGCGGGTACATTCTCTTTGACCTTCTTCTTTTGATTGACATACCTGTAGAAGCCCTTCCTGTTAGTCTTCACTTCCCTTGCAAAGCTCAGCTCCAGCTGCGCCTTGGCCTTCCTGACTTAATCCCTACACAACCGGGCAGTGTCCCTGTACACATCCCTGCACTGCCTGTGCAGTTCCCTCTTCTTCTTTAGTTTAACCAGCAGGTCTCAATTCAGCTATGCTGGTCTCTTCCCCTGCCTGATTTTCTACGTACAGGGACTGAGCTCTTGAGCTTTATGGGAAGCATCCTTAAATATTTGCCAGCTCTGTTCCACTCCCTTGTCCCTGAGGCCCGTGTCTCAAGGGGTCCTACCGAGTAATTCCTTGAAGAGCTGGAAGTCTGCTCTCCTGAAATTTAGGGTCCCGATTATACTCCTCACCTGTCCCATATCCCTCTGGACCTTGAATTCCACCAGTGCATGATCACTGCAGCCCAGGCTGCCTCTGATCCTAATGTCACTGATGAGTTCGCTTGTATCAGTGACCATCAGGTCCAGTATTGCATCTCCTTGGGTTGGGGGTCTCTGTCAGCTGGAATTATTAATTATTGCAAGACATGGCTATAAAGGCAGACTACTGACCTGCTAGACTGAGATAAATAACTGATTAACAGTTTCTAAAACATGATCTCAAAATTCACCGTGGGAACAATGAAGGGAAGCTCTACCAGATTTCCTTCTCGCGTGGGTAAACGTGTCTGTGTCTTCTCTGAAGGAGACCTCAACCTTAGCAGTAACAGTGAAAGAATCTTGTCCAGAAGTGTTGAAAAGGGAATTAATATTTTGAAGTCATGCACTGAACTAGTTTATTGACTAGGCCTGCAATTTTCCAATATCCTTAAATATTATTTTTGTAATGTAGTATTTGAACAAAAAGATTATCTCTGATTTCTACTAACAGGAGCTGTTGCCTCAGGGAAGAGTATCTTCCATCTTTTCTGCCCAGGGCAAAACAGCATTTTCTTGCAGTGTGTATATTAATCATACCAACCTTTTGCCTAAAAAGAAATAAAAACTGCTTTGCCTAAGTTAAACATATAAAACGCAAAACACAGAAGTATAAAGTCATTCTACTTACATCATAAACCTGGGGACTTGTCAGACAGCGAGCTATCAGGCCACACCAGCTGGGTAGAGTTGTGGTCAACGGAGGGCCACTGTGAGTGAGAATTGGCTTTAAATAACTTAAGTAGTTAAGGAAAACACATCAGTGCTTGAAAATCACTATTAAAAATAAAAAGACAATTGTACATAAATGTGGTTCTGCCTTTGATCTACGTGCTGCTCAATAATTGTATATAAAACATCAATTGGAAAAAAATGAATTTTTAACCAAATACATGAAAAACATCTTCCCCCAACATTTTTCCCTTGATTCTTTTAAGGGCAGTTTATTTACCTATGCATTTACTGCAAGGGAACCTCTCTTCTAAGTTTCAAACAGTTGCAATATTTCCAGCTTTTGGACTCTCTGGAGCCCAAATCAGCAGTTACAAGTGCTGTACTGTTAATACATCCAAGGGTATTTCTACTCTGCAGATGGGAGCATGGTGTTGAGGTTGCAAGTTAGAGGTAATGTGGCTCGACACTGAGAAATAAATACATACTAACCACCCAATGTCCTCCAAACAATTCAGCCACCTGAACTCATCCACTGCTAGCTGGTCATTTAGCCTCAGAGATGCAACCAGAGATCTTACCCTGGTAAGGCTGAAAGACATCTCTGCAGTTCACACGTAGATACCACACAGCCTGGGAAAGGCAAAGGGAAAACTGTATGGCAAGAACATGTAACAGTGTGGAGGAAAAGCTTCTGCTCAGGTAACGCTACCTAGATTACTTTAAGGGGACAAGGGGCTGGGAAAGAAAGGTGTCTTCACACGTCTTTTATAGGTCTGCCCCCAGGTAAGTACATAGTTGTTCATACTAGTACTCCAGACTGATGATATGCCAGAGGAAATGCTCAGCAGTCAAAAAGTGTGTTCCTGCTACAGAGCAGTATGCTGATCTTGACTGGCACAAGAACAGAGCTCAGGTGGAGAGTGCTAAGACTTCCAAACATTGTCTGAAATCAGGACCACAGGGTTTCAGGTTGAGGTTGTTTTTTTTTATGTTGGGTTTTTTTGAGTTGATTTTTTTTGTTCTTTGTTTTTATTGTCTGATTATTTTAAATGTAAATATATATTGCAGATAGTCTAGTTGCTTTCTTAGGTCTCTAGGCACAGAGAGAATCAAGTCCATTTGTGAATATAACAGTTCCCTCAATTCTCTCAACAGATCAAGGTGCTTAGGGGAAAGAGAAGGTTAAAAAAGGGCTGCTGTAGCAGAGATGTATCCTTCCCCTTTAGCAGAGCCAGGCATAGCACGTTTACTTGAGCATATAATGGCATGATTATGCCAGTGCAGAGTTATGTTTCCTCCTTCCCTCCTCCAGCAACAGTGCAGCTACACCCAGTCCTGGAAAGAAATAAACTTTTCCCAATCACACTAACCTATCAGTCTCTGCGTTTCCCTGTGGCAGAGAGGCACACAGCAACTCAGTCATAATAAAACAAACCCACTAAAAAACATCTGGTACTTCATGGAAGTTGCCATTTCCTTCATGTTTAACAATCGTGGGTGAACCTAGGGAACAGCCCATGACATTAAATGAACTCTACATTCCACAGGAATGTAGTTCCTGCTTATCCATCTGCATCGTGCTCCGTGGATAGTAGCCAGCAGAACACGCTGCCAAATGCATCTTATTCACATCTTTTTCAAGTTAAGTTCCCTTGCAAAGAGTGAGTTTTGAGGCAATCTCATTTTTTACTCACAAACCAAATGGATGCATCAGCAAAACATATTTTGACATCTAGCCATAGGTACAGAGGCAACAATTCCAAGGATCATCCCTTATGTGCAGCTTAAATCCACACAGCTGTTTATCTGAATACCTCCTTGCAAGAGGAGGAGCAGAATTTTACCTCTAAGATACAGCAAGACACCTCTGTCTCTGGATGCCAAAGTTACCTTGGCACAAACTTCACACACACCTTCCCTAAAGATTGCTAGTCACCACTGAAAGAGCAAAAGGATAGCTCTGCTTCCTTCTTAAAAAGACAAAATAGCAGCCAGCCACAGCCAGACCCTCCTGCTCTCTTAACAGAGAAGTTTTTGTTTGCTTTTAAATAACAAGCAATGACCTCAATATACTTTGACATCAGCCACTACAATCAGAGGGTTAACTTGAAATTACTAACATTTATGAATATTTAAACTAGTGCATACACTCTTTTCTGGGCTTTGTCCCAGTATTACTACGTCTGAAAGCATCAGTCAAACAGATTTTATCCTGAACAGGCAAATGCTATTATAATCTAAATGCTTTCAACACTACACCTGTGTTTCCCTGGGTGGGAAATCTTGATGCACAAGGCATGAAACCAAACTACTGTGCTCCAGCCAGGCCGGCAAACTCTCATCAACCAGTGGCCAAGAACGCCAGTGAAAAGCCTCACTTCTCAGACATAAGCTGCAACAAGATCAAGGCTCTGTCACAGGTATTTACATGTATTTAATTGCCCCAGAAAATCCTAGGAATCAGGAAATGAAACTTCTTTGAATTTCAGGGTGTAAGTGACTTGCCATCGCCACAAGATTATCTTTGCCATTTTCCACTGAGTAAGTGTAAGCTGTTAAGGAGGGGCACCTGTATGTTACACTGATTAAGAGTATGCTAAGTAGATTAAAAAACCCACAAGCATGAAAGACAGGACAGCTACACACTCTGTTTAACCCCTCTACGAAGTTGTGGATATACCAAAGTCAATGAGATTTTTCGATCCGGAATTTCCTATATCAAAGATGGCTTTCCAAAGAGGACTTCATCGGAAAAGCAGATGGGTCTTCAGAACAATGAGTGTGGGCTTCGCCACGCAGAATGAAGTGGAGAACTAATTTGTGCTATGAGCATCAGTGAAAATGAGAATGGATTAATGGAACAAATCAGAGGATCTGAAATACTTAATTGGCTGCCTTCTTGTTTAGGAAGGTACTTCAGCTCCTAGAACTAACTGATTTTTGTTCTCCAGCAAATGTGACATACCATGTATCAAAGAAAGGCAGGGTCCATCTTCTGAGTGAGTGATTTCAAGCTTTGGTTCTGTGCCTTGAACCTGTCAAATACTTGATATTTCTCCTGTTTGATTCTTTCAAGTGTTTAAGGCTATGTATGGGTATGTGGAAAGAGAAAAGTGAACATTTCATGCCTTCAAGCTAAGCCGTGTTTTCGAAAGGATACTTGTGGTCAAAGCTATACCATAGCCTGAAGAGCCAAGCACTTTCCTGCTTTGTCCTGTTCCTTCTTTCCAAGTCTGGGCCATCCTAAAAAGAAGATAAAAACACATTCAATTGTTTCAGGGAAAAAACAAGTCCAAAAGTGACAAATTGCCTCACTGATGTTTCATCTTCATCTTCCTCCACAAGTAAATGAACTGGAATAATCCAGACCAATCCCCATTCATTGCTTGGTTGGCTTCCTTACCTCTACATCTATTTGAGGTTCTTTCCTTAAGCCTGTTGCTTCCTTGGAAGAACAAGAGAATTTACTATATCTGATAAACTCTCACAAATCTGATGAAAAATACCACGTTTAAAAGAATGTGCTTAAAAATCACAATTGAGGGAAGTCATGCAAATTTCTAAGTGCTAGATCAAGCTCAGATACATCTAAGACTGCTTACTGTGTTAAATACAATCCCTTTACTGGCTGTGCTGCAAGTCATGACACCAGCTGGTCTGCAGCTGCATTTGTTTTTACTTTTCTTACTGTTTTGAGTTGGCTTTTTATTTTTTTGGCCAGAGGCCAAAGTTAAACACTGGAAAACAGATGAAGTGAGAACGCCTTGTATGAATCATCTTCCAAACTACTGGAAAAGAACAAGACAGGATTGCCTTGTGTACTTCTGATGTGCAAAAATCCATGATAAATCAAGAGTACATTAGTACATTTTCACTCCCAAATGACATATTCTCTTTAACTGACATACTGCTAATCTTAGCCTGGTGAAAGGAAGAGGAATCAAAAGGGAACTGACTAATGGAGTCTATTAGGAACGCAATGCATAGCTAAAGAGGGAAACAAATGGATAAGTGCTCTATGTTTATGTGGGAAAAAGGCAAACAAGTTATTTCCACCCAGACACTGAATGAGGACAAAATAACTATGCTCTTTTTCTTGTTAAAGAAATTCCTCAAATACTGACAGGCTCAGTCTGAACTGGCCAAAGCCATATTACCATGGTACCACTTCCTAACCTTGGTTTTGCACAATAGGACTGTGGTTTTCATTGTAGGTGTTTGAGGCCTGGCTCTCTGGTTGCTTCCAGACAGCTACAAAACCAAGTTCATCCTTTTGGCACCTAAACCCACCATTTCTGAATCTATTTTGTGTGCTGACACAGGCTTCAAGAGAGACCTGTACAACCTGGGACAAAAAAAAAAAAAAAGGAAGGAGAAACACTAATAAGAAAAGCTGATCCCAAATACAGCAAGTATCCCAAGCATGTTTATGTGACTTGCCTGCACACCAGCATCATACAGCCTGAGGTTTACAAAGCAGAGTTCACACACTTGCACCCTAAGCATCCTCTGGGTCCGAAGTCATCTGTCTTTTCTGCCATTGGACTTCCTCTAGCAGGTTCCTACATAAGCAAGCAGTTGTGCTGCTGAACAATTAATGTCAAGCAGTACTCTGGGAGAGTGTAAACGAAGGTCTGGACAGAGGAAGCTCCCAGTTAAGCCTCAGGAAATGTTGGGCTGTGTTTTGCTTCCAGGCCTTTTACTCCTCCTGTGAATTCACTCTGTTTATAGATAGGAAACCTGAAATTTCTGCTATGAAGGGCATTATTTTGATGGTGTTGTTTGCCATTAGGATATTGCAGGGGAAAAACAGCCAACTCTTGGGTTGTTACTGATAGAAAAAAAATATCATAGTAAGCTGCACTAGAGTCAAAGGATCAGTTTACTGAACATAAATGACAATTTTCCAGTGCTCCTTTTGCATATACAGGTGGTAGTAGTACAAGCAAGATCCAGCTGGTTTGTGATAGGGTATACGGGACCTGAGACAGGATTAGTAAACTTAATCTTTGATTCTAAGTGAGTCCATGGGCCAAAATTTGGTATCAATTACTGAACAGAAGCCAAGAAGACTATCTCTGGGTCAGTCTTAGGGAGGACTGTTTATGGTGTAACCTGTTAAAAGCAACCGTGTTGGGTGGGTGGGGGAAGAGGAAAGCACATTGTTAAATAGAGTGTATTAGTAGATTGGGAAGGTTTTGATGCCTTATATGTATGCGTACACAAAAATTTGTACACTGCAGCCTTACATCCCATACCACAGAATGTTTTTCAGTGGGCATTATTTGAATATTATAATGTAAAATGCATTACTGACTTGCCAGCTAGGAAAGAAAGGTTTTATTCATTCACATAGCTTCTGCAGTTCTTGATCGTCTTAGTTATAAAATAAGATCAGCCTAATAGAGAAGTTATGTAATTACTTACTCCTTGTAAGACTTGAAAGCTGTCATTAGTAGGTGGAGGATCCTGATCTGGGTCAACCCCAACCCTACAGAAACAGCAGGAAAACAAAGCAAGTGGTGTTACTGAGGGTTACAAATGCTGTAAGTTTGGCAGAATGCATTTTAAAAGCACTTTAAGCACCCAGCAAAGCTGCATTCAGAGAGGTTATAAGAATAGTTTAGGAAGAGCTGTCCATTATTCCCCTGCAGTTACATGGCTATAAAAAAGATACTTCAAGCAGCAACTACCTGTAGACAAAAGCTTTCAGTCCATCCTGACATCAACTTTAACTGCTTACCTTTGATGCCAATTCTTTTAGGGCACTGGCAAATACTATTTTTGGCTTAAAAGATGAACTGTGGGTGAAATCCTCTTCAGTGGAGAACATCCCTTGTGTCCAGACACAATAAACCAGAGACAAAGGATAAGCCCAGCCTAAATATTTGACACAGCAAATAACTTACCTGCCAGATAGGCCTGAGAATGTCTTAAATTGAAAAAAGCTCCACAGCCCCAAGTTTTAATGCAATGAGTGAAGCAACAAAAATACTTTATAAAGACTTGTAATATTAATTTGCTGCCAGTTTCATTCACCTAACACAGAACGGCCACAGTGGATTAACAATATGTCTGTCCAGTTCAGCCTCCCACCTGAGGGAGGATCTCTATAATAAGATAATGGATGATTATAGAATAATAAGAAACTGTATACTTGCTTTTGCAGTTACTTTTTGCATCTTACTACTGAACCATCCTTTCACGTAGTGCTCCCATTGAGGATGGGTATTTAATACTTGCAGTTATGTTAAGGTTTTTCTGGTCTGGTTTGGGGTGGCTATTTGTTAAGATTAGACTTGTCTGTTTTAAATCCTATTCACGCCTTAATCACTGTGCTCTCTTGTAGAACTCAGACCTTCAACCTCAAGCATTGCATAAGGCTGTAAGTCTCAAACATGTTATGTTTCAGTCCTACTATGTTTCAAAGTAAGCGTAGGAAAACACACACAGCAACAAAAGCATATTGTCTGAAACGGATAACTTCTTCATCTCCCTTCTCTTGGAAGGGACTAAGCTGGTTTGCTGTAGTTTCTTTGTTACCCAGACTTTGTGTCTGCTACTTCTAGCCACAGTATTTACACAACATGCCTGAGGATCACCAGAAACCAACAGAACCTTGCTGGTAAGGCCATATAATTTGCGTGTCCTGGGGGCAATGCTCGCATAAGGTAAGCAGTGATCCAGGCATGTTTTGCCTTCAGGCACAGAAGACTGTATGGAGTAAACTGAAAGGGAACAGCCCTTTCTAATGGAACAACAGAAGAAGAAAAGTAAGCATTGAACTGAAGCTTTAAGTCATTCTTGTGGACTCACAGCTAATCCAAGTCCTCATACGACAACATAGTTCAGGGAAAGTACAGAAGGCCACTCTTAGCTTGCAGTAGCTTCATGTAGGGCTAGCACTGACCCAGTTGTCTACTTGGATTTTGTACCAAGTCTCTTTTCTTTCTCCATCCCTTCCCTTTTCCAAATGCAGAGTCATCTTAACTGTTCTGGACATTTTTCCTGGGAATTTGTTGGCACTGCTTTTTAGTTCAAGACTATAAAGCTTTACCAGTTTAAGGGAACACGGGACAGACAGACCGGGTACTAGATTGAAACAAATGCTAAAATAAAATGCCACACAAGAGCTCTGAAAGGTTACGAAGGCTTAGATGTTACAGCTTAGGCTATTGCTAAGCAGCGAAGACGCACTAAGAAGGGTTTTCTGCAGACAAACCAGTTACATAATGAAGCCTCATGCAGAAAACTGACAAGTAACATCAGGAAACCCACTCAGTGTGATGCTGTATATAATACTGCACATTCCTTTTATGTGTATTTATGAAGAAAAATACTTGTAGCTTTCCAAACTTCAGCTGCCCATCGGGACAGTTCAATGCACTACGCACTACCACACTTAAGTTAGCTGTGCAACTGGAAACAGGCACAGGGAGTTCAAGAAGCTCATTCCAGAAGATGAACATAGCTTGCATTCCTTAAATAGCTTTAATTCACTGGCCTACCCATTCACTTCAAAGTACATAAGAAATCAAACAATTCAGAATGCTCAGCTTTTACTTGACTTTCAAGGTAGCACATTCTTTTGGGGGGGCCTGTGGAGAGGGTGGATTTTAACTGCCCTTAGGTATGGGAAGGGGGTTTCGTGGACTACGAAAGCAGGATGACCACACTGGTCAGTGAAAAGTCATGATACATCATGGGACAGGTGTTTGGGTTCACTGATGTCATGAAGAGCAAAAAGCACCTTTCTGTATTAAAATGGTTCAGCTTTCAGAAAAATATTCTTACCACAGACATCACTTAATACTAGGATGTGTCCCTACCCATGGTAGGGGGGCAGTTTGGAACAAGATGATCTTTAAGGTCCCTTCCAACCCAAACTATTCTGTGATTCTACTAAAATAGTACACAGACTCAAACTTGAAAGTTTCTAAAGGTTTTCGAAGTTCTTCTTCAGAGGAATTTATATTTTGAGTACTTCTAATTAATTCCTTTTTTTATAGATCACTTTTTAAAAGTTTGTGTTTCAAAGTGTATCCTCCAGTTCACAGATTAACACAAAATAAATTATTATTTTGGATTCCCACTATTACTTTATCTTTCAGCCACCATACTGTGTGCCTTATCCTCTACTCTAAAGTGAACTGTACAGAAAACTTTTCTTTTTTTCCTAGCAAGTCTGCCTGCTTTAAGTTTCAAGGTGTAGACGTGCCGATCTCATGACAAGTCTTATATTTTTTGCAGGCCCTGCCCCCAAATTTCTAAGAAAGTCTCACCTTTATCACCTGAAATAAACAACAGAAAAATAATAAAGTGTCTCCCAACCTCCTTTACAGGGAACAGAAGCACAGAAAACATTTAGTTACTTATTCCTTTTTTAACTACTTCTATAACTTAAAGTAGAAGGAGAACTGTTGGCATGTATGTCTTCAACATATATTTTTTCTGGTGGTTAAAAGAAAACATCTATTTCATATCCTTAAATACATTTTAAAAGCCTCCTGTACCTTAAACTTGCTGTAAAGGTCAAGGCCAGTTTTAGTTTATTTAACCAGTTTTTAAATTAAGAAATATTCTAACTGGATTGGCTTACACAGACGCCCCCTCAGAGATCAGCGGCACAGAGAGGGGAGCCTCACTAAAGATTCTGGTGCTTTGCTCAAATTCCCTAGCAGAAAGGCAGACGAACAAGCTCTGGCTGAACACAGTGTTTTGTTGAAGAGGCATGGTCTACATGATGGGTTCGCAGAGGGGCACGTCAGACAGCCAAGGCCAGGGCAGCACAGATGCCAGAAGCATCTTTCTTTTCCACTCCATGCTTTCTGCAAGCCTGTTGCAGCAGTTGTGTGTGGATGCCTGGGGGAATACAGTCGTAATTCAGCAAAGTAACTCTTAAAAAGCAGATGTCAGATGAAGAATATGAGCAGTCTTTCAGCACAGTTTGCTGAAAAATCCACCTATTGGGTTGGTGCAAAAATAATGACCATTTTTGTCACTGTAAACTGTGATGCTTATTTTGGATCAAACCTTTATTTAATTATATTCATGTAGTGTACCATTTTAACGTGCTAAATTTGCTCTGCTTTTCTGTGCTAATGGTTTTGCTTTCACTGCTTGTTCTTTTTTATAATACACTGTCAAATTAAAAAAGGAAAAAAAAGGAAATCTGAGCAATGTTGTTGTACAAGGTCAAAATGGGACATAAAGCAGCAAAACTGCTAAGAATATCAACAAAGCATTTGGCCAGGGGGTTATCAATGAACATATAGCTTGACATTGGTTTCAATTTTGTAACGGAAATAAGAGCCTTGACCATCAGAAGGGTTGTGCACATCCTTCTGTGATAGATGACAAACAATTGAGAGAATTTTTCACAGAAAGGGTCATTGGGCACTGGAACAGGCTGCGCAGGGAGGTGGTTGATTCACCTTCCCTGGAGGTGTTTAAGGCACAGGTGGACGAGGTGCTAAGGGGCATGGTTTAGTGATTGATGGGAATGGTTGGACTTGATGATCCGATGGGTCTCTTCCAACCTGGTTATTCTGTGATTCTATGACAGTGTTGAAGCAGAACCACAGAAAACAACTCGAGATGTTGCAGAAGAACTAAACATTGACCATTCAGCAGTTGTTCAACGTGTGCACCAAACTGGAAAATCAAAAAAGCTCAACAAACGAGTGCTGCATGAGCTGAATGAAAATTAAAGAAAATTCACCATTATGCAATCTGCTCTGGGATTCTTTCACGCAACAAAAATGACCCATTTCTTGATTATATTGTGACATGTGACAAAAAATGGATTCTATACAACTGATGGTGTTCCACACAGCAGCTGGACTGAGGTGAAGCACAGAAACACTTCCCCAAACCAAAGATGTTTGGTGGTCAACAAGTGGAATCGTCCACTACAACTTCTTGAACACTCACGAAACCATCACAGTAGAGAAGTATTGCCAGGAAATTGCAGTTCTTGGTGCATTCTGTCAATGTTTACTTCCAACATTTGTCAATCAAAAAAGGACCCATTTTTTTCCATGGCAACACCCAATCACATGTCTTGCAAATGACTCTGCAGAAGCTGCACAAACTGGACTATGAAACTCTACTTCCCCCAGCTTATTTTATTCTCCAGAACTCTCTCCCAATTGTTACCACATTTTCAAGCATTTTAACAACTTCCTGCACAAAAAGATTTTCCACAACCAAGCAGCTCAAACCACCTTAAAAGAATTTGTCTGTTCCAAGACTCCAGAATTCTGTGCTATCAGCATAGACTTGTTTCTTGTTGGCAAAAATGTGTAGATTCTAAGGGTTCTTATTTCAATTAATAAGTTTTATTCTAAGCTGAGATCCACCGCTTTAAAGTTGATAGTTAAAAGTGACAGTAATTTTTGCACTATCCTAGTATTTCTTCCATTGGCATCAATTCAGTGTTTGATAGACACCTTAATACTTCTGTACAGATAGTTGCAAGAAATATTCAGTGTAGACAGGTCGGATAATGTTTATTTCTGCATTGGGACACTTATTAGAATTTGTAGGCATGAATATGCTATAGTAAAAATTAATCCAATCTAAGCATAGCTCTTCCCTCCTCCTTAATTACAGAGAATTTTTGTTTTCAAGGCATAAACAGCTTTACATGCTTTCAGAGCTGTGTAATAACTAAGGGACTACCACTGAGTTCCTAACATCTAACACCAAAGCATCATGTTTCCACTCTTAACTGGCTCCTGACCTCCTTGGTCCTTATTCTACAGCTACCATTCCAGCATCAGACATAGGACAGCAGTTACTCAGAGCTGATGCCTCAACTGCTAAGCCTATGTATAATTCAGTAATTTAAGCATGATGGTAGAAAATAGTTGATACACAAAATGTGGAATGCAAAGTGGAAACTAAATGTATGGAAGAATAGTAAAAAAAGCAGATTGAACTACTTCAAGTTCTCCAGTATGTAATTTTAAGAATCATTAGCACTTTAAGAAATCTGACGACATCAGATTTCTTCTGATGCTTCAGAAACCTTTTCAAGGCCCAGCAACACATAGATGACAAGCTACCAACGTAGTAGATTTTATTACAGTCTAGTATATGCAATTACCATGACAATAGCCAAGAATTACTCTAATGGATAATAGTTCTCAGATTTTCTGCACAAGCTAATGTACTGCATCTCTGGCAAGTTTAGTAGTTTGCTGTGAGCCTCTAAGTGTGACAGGATACAGGAAAAACTTACCATTGGTCCATCCCAAAGAGTTTTCTATACATAAATATCCTCTATATATATATATGTATATACACGTGTGTGTGTGTATATCTATATATACACACACGCAGACAAATACCTATTCCCTATAGATGCGAGTTAAAGATTTTTTTTCCCCATCCTCTTTCTCTGTCTGTGTATTATTTCTAGAAACCACCAACCACAGAAGAGTAGGATTCTGGTTTATTCTCACCCTTGCTAGCATCTTCCTATAAAGTAATGTGATAACCCTCACCTTTTCAAATACACCCAGGAAGAGGCTGGGCTAAGTCATCTACAAAATTCCTTTCAAGCTGAGTAGTTATATGAAATAACCCCAAAGAATGCTTAAGAATACCTGTGTGATTAAGGATCATAGGATCATATCCAAGATTTCTTAAGATTTCTCAAGATTTCTCAAGATTTCTCAGCATTCAAAGCTTCCCAGGCCAGAGATGCTAATTTTGCTTCATTAATTACTCATGCACAAAGTTAAAGGAAGCGGTGCTTTGTGAAGTTTTTTTTAAGCCGCAGACATGATCTGTGATCCAGACTCTTCCAGCTCAGAAGAGAACAGACTCAGAATTGAGGAACATCTACAGCATTCTGCAGAGGAGAAGCAGCAGCATGGCACAGTGTAGAAAAAAGAGCACACACTTAGTGTTATAAAGATGAAGAAAGCTAAGCACCAAGTTAATTTGGTATCAAGGAAAGCACAATGTCACCTGGAATACAGCCAGCGGCTTTCACTCATCTCTTCCTCCGATGGAACATGGTCACCAACTCTGGTACAGTACAAGAATGCAACGTGAGTAACAAAATGCTCATGAGATGGTAGGTTTACAGAACTCCCTAATGAAACAAAATAAATCAACAAAAAAAACCCTATCCAATAAAATAAACAAAAAGCATACAGGAATAAGAATGGTAGAACAATGGCAAAGTGATAAAACCAATAAAAATTAACAACAGCAGCACTTTATGATTGAGATGTCCAGGAACATTCTTCAGCTGTTCAGATTCAGGCTGGCAAAACACCTGTATTCCTGACAGGCTACCTCCCTCAAAAAACAAGATTCAATGGCTCTCAAGAAAGCTGCTTCACAGAGACAAAGTTGACCTAAGACATTCTGTACCACTTTGGACCTGCACACGGTCTAAATGAGAAAAAGACGTTAGAAAAAGTCATGACAGGAAACTTAAGTATGTGAGAGGCCATCAACACCGCCTAGCTTCATCAGAGCAGTCTGATACAACCGGCAATATATACTAAATCACTCAGTTTAGCTAACAATTGACTCACCATCTTTAACATAAATAATGTCCAGTCATAGCAGAGTGTGCTTGTACTCTCTGATTTGCCTTTTTCAATTGTACTTAAAAGAAGAAAAACTTAAGTGCAAGCATGTTTGTTTTCTAGTACTTTCCATGTAAAATCTTCAGCAGTGGGTTTCCTTCCTCCTGTTTTTCCATGAAGGCATACTACATGAACTAGAAACTGCCTATGTGAAATAAAAGCCCACTTGATCAGAAAACCACAGAAGCCATTTTACAAAGAGCAGGTGTACACAACCTGATCACAGGCTCACATCTTGACCAACCAAATATTTAAGACCATAGCTCACGCTACAAAGAGCATGCACTCATCTGACTCTCAAACATCAAGGCAAATGTCAGACTTTGGATAGATTTGCTTTTGATCCTTGGTTGACTAGCTCTCTCCCATATCGACATAACACTCCAGGTCAGAGTGCTCTGCTACGAAAGGCCAACGCTGAGATAGCTCTGCATATTACAGCAAAAACTAAAATTAAAACCTGCCCAATAACTTCCCATCTATGACTTCTTTCTCTTTGCTGCATCTTTGCCAAGTTAATATACTGAAGTTTTCCCAGATGTCTGTAATAAGTGCAGCATTTTGGGAAAATCTGAGCTATTTTGGAAGAGTTCAGTTGTTACTCAGAAGATGGCTGAGAAAGAAGACCGTTCCTATTGTTGATTTTTTTTTAAAAAAAGAAACCTCAATCACTAAAAAAAAAAAACCAATCTGGAACTAGGGAAAGCAGTTTCAGGCTGGGTTTAGGGTACCTTGGGTATTCTCTTACTTGACCTAACCAAGATAAGGACTTCTGAAACCGCTTGCTGAGGTTTGCCAGGACTTGGCAATTAAACCCATATCACCCATGTGCTGTAGGTACATCTCAACCCAGCTCCTACAGGGTCTGGGCCTTCTCCACACTGTGTCTCTCTGGTGTGAATTGCTATGTTTCAGAGCACAAAACAAAGATAAGGAAACATCTCCTGTGCTTATTTCCAGACATCCAAAAGAGGAGACAATCTCTTTCCTACTAAGGGAAAGACCCAGAGGGGCAAGGTTGGAGGTTCAGAGGCTGCACTGTACCTCCATTAAGAGAGATTCAAGAATGATAAGAAACTAGAGACTGAGAAAGGAGGAAGTAGACAGGAGAAACTAGATAGGGAAGGATGACTGAAGAAAACAGTACAGAAAAAGATATTACGAAAGGAAAATCCCCCACAACAGAGGATAAAGTGCCTGCGTCTCCATCTGCCCTTGAAATGCAGCACAGAGCAGCTAGAAGGCAGTGAGGGATCTAAGTTATAGAATAATGGAAACAGACTGCAAAAATAGAAGGACATGATCTCTTATCAGACATCACCTGACCCACACCAGTCCCAAACATAATGCAAGGCTGGATTGCAGCATCAACACTCTCCTCCTGCCATCTCAGCACATCAAGGCGTGGTATTTAAGAAATGCACATTTTATCTTTGGACCACCCTGGGTAAGATAATACAGTAGAACCTGAGACTGCCACCAAGCTGTCAGTTTTTCAACCATCCCATACAGGTAGGTAGTTCACATGGTTGCTGTGTGAGAGTTCACGTTTCCAGATTTCTTTTTCAGTTTACTCATTTAAAGAAAGGAAAAAAATATCACTAGATAAAAAGCTCTTTAAAAGATTTTATTTGCAAACATAAGTCAGTAAATATCTAAGTTGACATTGTGCAACCTTTAATTTTGTGGCAGAAAGGTATTTGAAATACTTTAAATTGAAAGAAACAATGCTCATATTTAAGATTTAGAAAAAGCTTGCTAAGTATAGCTGAAATTACTTCACTAAAATAAACATGAACTTCCTCATTTGAAGTAGTTTGTGAAGGATTCAAGGAAGGCACTGATCTACGTGTTGCTTCATTCAACATGAAAAGAACCAGGTCAATAACCTCTAATGAAAAAACATAAAAAACATTTTGCAATACAAAAGCTATGAGTTCCCTTTTTTCCTGTGACAGATAAAAAAGTTGGCTATTTTTCTGAAAAGAGGAACTTTGCCAGTGGTTTTGATTTACAGGGCTCTTGAATTTTCTGAAATTGTTAAAACTTCAGGCAGGAAACTGTTTCTTTGTTTTAATTTCAAAGGATGAGACTGTATTTTTAATACCCAATTCATGCCGTAGTTTCTAAGGAACAAAAAATAATCTACTGCTGGAAAAGCATAACTGTTTACCACTCACAAGCTTGAATATGTCTCTCTGACAGACAGCCAAGAAATTCAAACACATGACAACATGGCTCTAACTTCAGTTTCCAGTGTTAATTTTTAACTTGCTCAGCATCAAATGGCAGAAACCAAAAGCATCTAAAGATCCCATCATGTTTTACTTGAATTTTTGTGTTATGACCTCACTTTCCCAACCAGTTAAGTAGTAAACCAAAGTTAAGCCTCTGCTACAAACCACAGGTCCTCTGCTTTAACTGTACATTTAAGCTTGATCAGTGGACCACTGGTAACAAAACCTATCTGGAACAATATCTGCTCTTCTGATTACTTGAGATGTTCAGAACAGAGCAAGAGGAGGCAGAGGCCATTTTTGCCCGTTTTCCTCCTTATACTTCTTTCTACTCTACTAAAACTTCATTTTCCCATTAGTCTCTCCCTTCTTGACCTACCTTTAATGTATTTCACATCATGAATGAGAAGGGACCACCAGAAGCAGAGAAGAAAGCATGCATCCCAATTGCCATGTAATTAACTGTATGGCCAGAGGCACGTGTCTCTGCCTCTGAGCCACAGCAAAGTGATTCAGGTGCTGCCCTGAGTAGCACACAACTACCTCCCTGTGAATGCAGTGGCATCAAGCCAAGCTTAAAGTCTTGGTAGTCTTAAAGCTCTCTGGTATTGTTCTACTTAAATAGTGCAGGCAAAACCTTAAGTAAGGCCCTTTGGTGGTGTTGTCTGTCTTAGCTCTTCCTAGCCTATTGAACCTGCCTAGTTCAATAGACATAAACACCTGCAGATCCTCAGCTCAGCCCATTACAGCCCAAATTAACTGTTGAATGGAGCACCCAGAAGCCCCACTTGATGGGCAGACCTGTACCCGCAGGATTACAGTAATGTCACCCTGCTACACAATGTCCAGACAAGCTAATCCAGACCAAAGGGTCAAGTCAGCTTGGTCAGCTCTTTATTAAAGTAGGTCCTTGTCTTCTCACCTCCACAATGCAGCACAGCCAGTTACTTCACGAAGACTTCGTAATGATTGATTTGTTTTCCATCTTTTCTTCCATGAAGGCCAAAGTCAACCATGACATAACTATTGCGACGCTCCCATGAGAGCTGGCCTTTTAGGAATCCTCACAGATCCTGACATTTAAGTCCAAGACACACTGCTAAATAATCCTGTATGGGAGCACTGCTTATTCTGACGCATTTGCAATCTAACCTAACACACAAATGCCAGGACTCAGAAAGCATCCCAGACCATGCCAGGGACAAGTTTGCTATTGCACAGCCTCAGGACTGCATCAGCCCTGTACACTGCACTGCTGAGCAAGGCACCAGAACAGTATTTAGTATTCATCTTGGCCTGCCCATCTCTTCCACTGTCTAGAAAGAGAAAAATCAGCATATATGTAAAATTCAGATGGCAACTAATCTGTCTGACCTTACAGGTTTAAGAAAGGAACGGGATTTCTTGCTTTCCAGCAGAAAGGGCTCTGTCACAACAGAGAGTTCTTCACCAGCAGTTTCCATTTCTCCATCAGCTGCCCACGGCTGCCACCTCCTGGCACAAATATGATTTCATGCGATCTCAAACAGTGATGTTGCCATCATTAGCAGAGCAATGTCTTTCAAGGCAGCGGTAGGCAGAGGCATGCAGTTCTCTAAAACACTTCCTATGTAGAATTCCCTTGTTTACACTATATCTTTCCCTTAAAATGGAAGTTAACCATTTATTTTGCATCCACCATGCCCAAAAAACTACATTTAAAAATTACTGCTTACTAGCAAGGGTGGGTAAATCTCAAAAAACACTACAATTAAACACTCAAAGCTATGGTTCAGCTAACTGCCTTTTGGCAGCTGCTCTTCTAGAAATGTTATTACAGCCTTTCCAGTTTTCTGCCTTGTTGGCCACTAATGATTTTTGCAAGGATAGTGTACCTGAAGGGCAAGCCTGGAATGGATAGTGTGTTAGCCCTTTCTCCCTTCAGGGACAACCCATCAGCCAGACTCATCGAGTATCATTATTGAACTAGATTAGTCCTGCTAAGTGACTAAGTGCAACTTCTTTGAAGATGCTACAAACTGCTTCCCAGGCTTAATCGGGGGGGTAGGAGGGGTGGAAAAGGAAATAAGAAAAGCTGCTACCTCAGAATTAGTTTCTAGTTAGCCGAGAGCTGGGCCACATGCTGGAATCCAGTCCTATCCTACTGCTGATAAGTGAAGGAGTGCTGAGACAAAAGTATTGGTTGACTGTGTTCATAACCTGCCTTCTGATACAGAATTCCTCTTCACTTAGTTGTTCAGCGGCACATCCTGTCCCTTGCTGGATGATAATGTTTGAAGGAAATAACCAACCATGCTCCCTCAACAAAAAAAAAGATGCAGACAGCAGGGAAGAAGGCTCAGAATGCCAAAACCTTTGAGAAAGCTGCAAGAGTCAGTTTTAATTACATGGTTGCAGACAGGCTTCAGAAGATGCTTTGGAACCCACTCAAGAGGAGGGCAGACAGCTCTCACATTGGCCATCATAGAAGCTGCAGGCAGATCTCAGCAGACTTTGCTCAGCCATTATGAGTAGACTGTAAGAAGTGTTCTTATCTGCATGCTACTGGCCAGTACCTATTCCAGGTATCTGGTTAAAGGCATTACACAGCTCTCGCATACGAGGAGAAACCAAGCCAGGCTGGGCTTATAAATACTGTTACGATGTGGTATCTCATGATCATTAATGACACAACTGCACTGGAATTGGTTTTGTTGTTGACATCACAGCAGGTGTTGCATAACCTATTTTTAGCAGCTTCAGAGATCCTGATACATGGAGGCCATGCCTCTTTCTTTCGTGCTAGTCAAACATTCGAAACTTGCATTGAAAGACAATTTTGTTTGGCACCAAAAAAGGAAACTGATTTCCCAATATTTGCTGTTAGACACAACTCACTGTAATGCCTGGCTAGGGTTGAAGCACATTATCTTCAATGAAAGCATTTCTGGGAGTCCTATGCATCTTTTTTTCCCCCAACATAGTAAACACCTTCTACCTATTGCCACAAGTAGTTTACTTCAAAATCAGCACCAATTCCTAAGAATAGGCAGTTCTTCAGAAGACCAAACCTATTTTTATTTAGGATTTTCTTGTGATAGAATAGGAAAAAACAATAGGAGATAAATTCTGGTTAGCACAATTAGAAAGCAAGACAACATAAGCTTTCAAGTACTAAAAAGCACCAATAATTTACATATGAAAAGCACTGAAGGGTTTGTACAGCGTGTATTGCTTTAATCCCACTCTATTTATCTTGGTTTCTCCTAACTACCAAAACTTTCACAGAACGTTAATATACGTTATGTCTTTAATGATGATTGATTCATGATTTCTCTAACACTTCTGTTATGTGTCCTCAAACACGAATGTACGTGCAGCCTTGAACTATGAACTATTGGCCAGGATTTACAAATGGCAATAAGCATGGTTCTTACCACTTTCATAGATCACCTCAAATGAGGAGGAAATACATCCAGAAGACTAGCAAGATCTCATTTATCCTAGTTGTTTAGGTAATACCAGGTTTGTTTGGATGGATGTTTAAAGAGCATTCAGTTTAGCACCACCCACTAAGAACTCCACTTAACTTGAAAAAACCAAGTGCCAGAAGATAGGGAAATGCCTTAGTATAATAGGAAGATAAATTTATATAGGGCTAGATAGGCTAATTAATTATTTTCAGTATAGGATCTGATGCTGTAGCAAGCAGCACTATTTCATATCCTACTGGACTGACAAGGACCTAGATATGTACACAGAGTATCAGAGACCTTAGGGCTGAATCCCAGCAACATCTTGGACGGTTTCTTTACCAGCTTGCAGTAGCACCTTCCTCAATAAAACAATTTTCTATCTAGAACAGGTTAGCACAGTTGCCACTTGAAAAGAGAAATCTCCCCAGAATACAATTGCATACTGACCTGATGTTCAGCCACGACAGCATAGGAGTTGTACCCCCACCAACAATCCACACAGTGAAAAAGACGATGAGGAGAGTTGTTGAGAACATCATTTGATGTGAGTAGGTAGCAGTATCTCGTATAGCCAGAGCAAATGCCATGGCTCCCCTGAGACCTATGCGAAAGAATGAAACAGCAGAGCTTCAGAAGTGTAACCATGCATATTCATAACATGGCATCTTCTCTTGCTCCCTCCCTGCCACACAGGCACAAAGTGACAGGCAGAACGCACTGGGCTCCAGCAACTTTTAATTCCCTCAGTTTCCCTCATGCCTCAGGATGATTTAGAACATAATTTGCCCTGGTAGTTTTCTGTAACTTATAGGATTCACAAGTGCTAAGAAAAGGTGCATTTCCAGAAACTAAGAGAAAAGAAGTGCAGAAACAAGCCAGTTGTGGACAACAACAACAAAAAATATTACGGAAATCCAGCAGCTCCCTGAATCAAAATGAAAATGCACACTTTTCCAGTTGATTCCATAATGGAAGTACAAGTTTCTGATATGAAATTTGTTATCAGCTAGAAAGATATTCTAGTTAATAACATGTTCACAGGCAGACTATACTCCCCCACCCAGTCCCAGAACTCCACTAGCAAAGACAAGCCATGGCATTTGGCCATCTTTAGACTTCTTTAGTACAGGAATCACAGAAGCACAGGACAGTTAAGGCTAGAAAGCACCCCTAGAAGTCATCCGGTCCAACTTTCCTCCTCAAGCAGGGTCAACTGAAGTAGTTTGCCCTGAACCACATCCAGATAGATTTTTTACTATCTCCAGAGATGGAGATGCCACAGCTTCCCTGGGCAATCTGTGCCACTGGCTTGGTCACCCAAACAGTTAAAAAATGCAGCAACCATTAAGTCTTCTATTCACGATGCATGGGTGTGGATTATGAAAGCAGAAGGTATTACAATAAATTGCTTAAGAGATAAAAATAAGATTTTTGCTCTAGCAAACATTTTTGCTTTTACCTGAAAACATCATCATGTGCTGAAAGTTCCAGCTGATCTTGTGCCTTCTGCCCAGATTCAACAAGAATGAGAGAGGGTAGATGTGTGCAGCTCTGCCAAAAAATATTGCAATCTGTTCACAGCTAAGGGTTAAGGATTTCACTTCGCTGAGGTATGCACTCTTGGCTATCTGGCTTTAACAGGAAACTTCTCTTTTAGCGAGAGGTTTACATCATGATATCAAGTGTTCTTGTTATTTTTGTCTACATAAAACAAACTCTCATCAATTATGTGCATACAGAATTTATTGCACAGAACACAAATTTTAACTAAGATTTTTAATGCACAGTGAAATTATACCTAGTATTAAAATTACCAGTTGCACAAACAAAGACTTCACTTATAAGATTCACGCTTTAAACAAGTAGTGGTCATACCACATTTGATTCTGTGTCTCAGATCAACAGAAATGCAGTCCTATCTACAGAAGGAAAATCAACATAGGACCAGCAAGTGGCCATTCCATTATAGCTCCTGCAGAGACAGTGTCTCCTACTGGCTGGCAAGCACTTATGATGACAGAATTACTAACACGATAAAACCAAAGTCGACTTGTGAGCACTAGAATGAAGTTCAAATAGAGTAGTAAAAGAGTACTGCAGAATTTCATGGCACTAAGTGTTAAGCTCCTTCCCTCCCTTAGTATGCTGTAAACATCCAGTGGTTCCAGTGAAGAAGCAGGAAGATGAATATACCCTCCACTGTCTAAGAAATGCTTTAGGACAAACTGGAGTGATGTGTTGAGATCCTATAAAACAACAACAAAACCAGAAGTTTTATAAGCAGTCCTTTTGAGGACAGCAGAAATCAGACAACATAAGCCATCACAGGAAGAATGACCAAGTTTCTGTCAATGAGAAAGGCTTCATGTCTGCCTTTGCAGTCCAACACTTCTCTTTCAACAGCTGATGATGGCTCTACGTTTCAGTCCCACAAGGTGTTAACTCAAAGGGGACAGTAGCTGTTGAGGCAAAATTCAGGTACTAGTACTAGCTGCCCTTCACACAAAGGCAGAGAAACACTCAAGAGACAACAGAGGTTAAGTGCAATGGTAGAATAAAGTGAAAAATGTAGTAAAGGGTCAGTGGGTGAGAGGAGAGAGGAACAAAATAAACACTGAAAACCACAAAACAGATAGCATAACTTGAGAGAGGATACAGGACCACAGCAAAGATGAGAATTACAATGCTTAGTATAATAGATTCAACCACTCTGTTCCTGTCTTCATACCATGGCTGCAGGGCTCTAGAGCATTTTTTAGGTCAGAAGAATGGATGTAAGGAGACACAGGAGGAAATTTATTACTGGTTCAGAATATGAGTAAAAGGCCAAAGGAAAATAAAGACAAATGTGATAAATTCCTAAAAGCAGCAGACAGATGAGAGAAAACAGTGGAAAGAGGAAGAAAAAAAGCAATATCTTCTAGATTAAGCCATCTTTATATGTTCTTTCACTAGGTTTTATCTCACTGCCGACAGCCCTACTACTGCAGCTGCAGAGAGAAATCAAGACTGGATGACTAGTTCCCATTGCTTCATGCACACTTTTAATTGCTCTGAATTTTTAAGCAGCCAGGAACATAGTGAAGGAATAGGTACATAAGCTATTTCAACAAGGGCAGGGTGCAAAGAGATATCTAATGATATGTGAGTGCGACTACTACAAAAGTGTTCTGTTCTGGGGAATTCAAGAGCCACCAGGTACCAAGACAGCCAGGAATAATGGGAACTGGATGTCACCTCCAACAGTAGCAGTGTCATTGTCTGCACCGCAGATCAGTTCCTTCCTCCTCCCATCACCTGAGAACTTGACCTCTACCTTTGGGGCATTGCTCAAAGACATTCTGTTTGCCCATTATTCTCTTTATTTACTTGGAGTTTGTTTTCTTCAAGGCACTGCTGGAAGCGAAGAGAAAAATGAATCCTTTCTAGGCCTCCAAAGTTTGCAGACAAGAGCAACACAAGCACTACTGGCTGTCAATAGCCAAGCCATGCAGTAAAGCATATTCATTTATCTATTGAAATCATATGACTTCAAGCACTTGCTCAGCGGCAGAGCTATCAACTGCGTGGCACAGCAGCCTTAGGGGTTTGATGTAAGGGGTAACCAAAGATTGTTCTCAAAATTCTTGTGCCTCAAAGACATGAGCGAACCTCAGGTCAGTCACCATCCTCTATTTGGTAAAGCCAACAGATACCACGATTTTTCAGGCACCAAAGACAGAGAAATCTCATACACAGCAAAAAAAGGATACAAAAGCTCCAATGATGAAAACTGGGCTGAATATGTGTTTCTGGAAAGTAAACAGTGCCAGACCCATATAAGAAAATATGAAGTTCTCTGCCAGGAAGTGTAATACTTCAAAGAGCTAGGGAGAAAACAGTTACATGTTAATGGCTGAAGCAATAAAGCTGCTTTTCAAAAACAATGGTACACAATACTATAGCAATACAGCATGCAAAAGGTAAAAGACAGTCTTGCCTGCTTAGTGCGACTTCTTGATTCAACGGACAAATTATTGTACGTATAGTGTGCCTGAGTAATTCCACAGAAGAGGACAGCCACCACACCTATGAACAGAATTACATGCAAAAATCAGCCTGTTTACTGTGTGTATTCAGCACATTTATGTTTCAAGTTCTATTAAATTTAAACATCATGCTTAACTTGCAGATTTTATGAACCTTATTTTCAACTGAGTCAGATTTCAGGTTGGAATCAGGGGGCAACTGGGCGTGTGAATGAAACCAGTGTTTTTGAAAGCCACGCAGTGAGCTGCACCTCCAATGGCAATTGTACAGAATACAGAAAAGCTTAAAGCACCAACATCTTGTTTCTCATCGGAAAGTTTCAATGAGGAAGTGGAAAAAAGGATTGCTAAGACAGAGAGGGTCTCTGTCTCAACATGCTTGAATCCCAACAACTCACCAGTAAATCCACAAGCTTCTGCAAGCAAGAAAGTGCTCCAGGACATCAAGAAGAAGAGAGCCGTTTCCAGCAGGGGGAAGCAGTGCAACTTGGTAAACTTTGTCACGTTAAGTCATTGGTTAAGGGATAAAAAAAATAAACCCACAGCTCCTTTGGCTTCTCTGTACCCATTATTTATGAAAAACACTTATGCACCACTAACCAATGCTAGTCTGAGAACAAAACTCTTTTAGTGCTGAAAAACACCAATTTCATCACATCAAGGCAAACTTCAGAATCAAGGTCTGCCCTTGCACCAGTCATCAGTTTGGGATAGTTTTGCTGCATATCCATGCATAACTGTGGCTCCACCTCTTTGCAGTAACATCTTATTCTATGCCTTGTTTCTTTGCAAAGTGCCAGTAGGGAAGGGACAAAAAAAAAGGTATATATGGTGTTCCTTTCCTATTGCGTCTCTTGGTTTTCCATTTTTGGTTTTGTTTTGTTTTGGGTTCACATCTTCATCCAGTAAGGATTTTCCCCTCCATGCCCCATCTTTAAATCAAGCATAAAATATATTCACAAGCATTTAAGTCACAGGGCTGTTCTTGACTACAACCACCCTAAGATGAAGTAGAGTTTTCAGAATTTGTCTGCTCAGATTTGTTGACAAGTCTTTTTCAGCAAACGTGGCTACTTGTGTACTTCTGAGGCAAAACAAAAATCCTGCCTACAGCAAAATGTATTTCCTCTCCTCAAGCTGATGCGTTTTACAGTAAAAGCCAGCTCCATCAGAGCACCTCAGTCTTTTCAATGGGTAGAAAAACCAAGTTCATCTTCCAGAGGAGAGCCAAACTCATGGAACGTCAAACACACTGAATTAAGAGTTCATGTAGCTACCGAAGCAGTGGACCAGATATCAGTAGTGTCAAATATAGCTCTTCACTTACTACAGAAGAGTTGTTCACATATTTACAGAATTCTTTAGGTTTTTTCCTCATCACTACTCTGGAAGCAGGTAAACACTGAACGGCTCACTGCACCTGAGGTACAGGCAGCTACACAACTCTACTAGAGGACACAAAGAAACCATGTGTAACAGGGATGGCAGAGAGAGATCTCTGGTCTTTCTGAAAGCTGACAACTAGTACAATTATCTTTGAAATCCAAGTGGGAGGACAGCAAGAGCACAGCAAGGACACTTGAAACAGCAAGGTGGTAGCACTCTCCCTTGCTCATAGAAAGGCAATCAGTATCAAGGGACACATCAAGGCTGCATCGTTATCCACCATTGTTCTCCATGCGTAACAGCTGCTTTCTGGGCTCTCAGCAAAACTGCATAATCTAAAGCTAATGGCAGCACTGGGTAGTCACGGGGAAATCTGCTTGGGGAGTCATGGCTCAATATGGGATAGGGATGTTAAAAGCAATGAGCAGCACCACTTTTCACAAGGAAATTCAGAGGTTGTGGGAGGCACGGGGCTTACGGCACTCTTGACTGCCTTTTGCAAGCAGCAGTCAGGTGGCCCAGAAAACTCAGTGGAAACTCTCTCCTGTAGGCTTGATCACAAAATATGTCCTTCTCCACAAGCCACAAGTGACTAACACTAGAGGCAAACAGCTGGCAATATTTCAATGGGACCCTGCTTAGGACAAAGCCATCCTGAGGCTGGCCACCTGCTCCCTCACCACATCTAATCTTGTTGGCATTCTCTGCTATATTGGAGGAGAATAAGGGCTCCAAAACATATACTCCAGCGACACCTTCAGCTGCAAACATGCTTTATCAGAAGGCTGCACTCTAAACAAAAGCCCAAGCCATCATAAGATGTCTCTCCGTGACAGTTGAAGTTGCACCAAATATAAAACTCTGCGTTTTTCAAGCAGCTGTTATTCTCCAGTCGCTTCTCCATATAAACCATCTCTAAAATTTTAGAGGAGATACGGTTCCACTGAGATAGACTTTTTTTCCCCTCCTAAACCAGACCCATTTTGTAACATCATGCCTCTCAAGCAGCAACCTGCACCAGAGCAACAACTAGAACCAGTCTTCCCACAGAGCACTCAGATAATTCCACGGCAAGTTTATCCCAGTGTGTGGTTCAAGAGACTTTCATGGATGCTTGAGAAATTGGGCAGCCACAGTCACTTCATAGGACAGGACAGTTCAACAGTGGTTGAACTTTATTCCCCTGAAGTTAGACAAGGGCCCTGGAAGGAACAGATTCCTCATTTCCAGTCTTTTCTGGAAGCTTTGTGAATCAACCTCTTAATTCCCCTTGCTGTTACTTTAAGTAGCCATACCAAAACATTTAATTAAATCTGAAATGAAAACCTGTGCTCATCGTTCTGGAGGAAGAGAAGGGTGAGAGAAAAAAAGGAAAAAAAAAATCTTATTATTTCATGTAGCAATTGACTCAATTGAATTGTTAATTCAAATTAAATTATTAATTCCATTTTTTTAAATTTAAACACTAAAGCAAAGACCACTTTCTTTATTCCCTAAGCATGCCCTTCTCCTTCATATAATTTCAACCAGGCAAATTCTGCAATTTAGAAAGAAATACAAAATGGTAAAATATCTTAACAGTTATAGAAATAACCAGGCAGAGAGGCCAAGACAGCTTGCTAAAAGCCAGAACAAGTCCACATATATTATGTGCATCACATTTGGAAAGTAAGTATCCTGTCTGTTTTCAAAGGACAATGTATGACTGCATGGAAGCCATCACTGAGAAGTACACTGCACAGTAGGTACTTCACATCTATAGGAATAACAATCTATTAACTTAATTCACAATATAAGTTATGGGTTCTAATCAACTACAAAGATAAAATGCAAATTTACAGTTTACTTCTACAGTATTGCACATCCTTAAGTATTTTTTCTAAATTAAATAGTTAAAATTGTATAACCGAGAAACAATTTAAGGTTTTTGCTTGCTTTGTTGTTTTTCTTTTTTTAAAAAAAACAACAAAAACCAAACAACCCACAGAGCCTGTCTTCTGAACAGCCTCCCTGCTCCCTCTTAAGTACAAATATTAGAAACAGTAAGAAGTAATTGCTGCTTCAGAAGCATGGTTTTACAAAATTAATCTGAATGCACTGCAGCTGTAATTAGTAGCTGGCCAGCAAGCCAAAAAAACCACAGCAACAGTATTTGCTCAAGTAGAGCTATGGATGGCTAGTAGTCTAAAAGCCAGATGAAGAGTCATGGTACTGGGCCACATCAATTGCAGAACAGTGGAACTGAAATTCCAAACATTAAAGCATCACATCTCTCATTTATACCTGAAGGGCTACAATTACTCAGACACATATCAGACAAATGTTCACTGTGTGTATACCACAAGACATGTTTGAGACATAATTACTTAAGATGAAGAATCACTGGTTTATGATTATTCTGTAAAATATCACATTCTATGCTTTATAGGTCAGTTTTCAGAAACCTTGGCAGATCAAAGCTATCTACGGTATGTACAAATACACTAGCTAGTCTAAGAACAAATAAATTAAACTACTCTTTCCTGAAGAAGCATCACAATTTCTGGACCATGTCAGGCGTAATAAGGTCTACTACTGGAGCCACAAAACCCACACAGATTGCTCACTGAGCCCTCAGAGCTCTAACCAAACAGCGGCAGTAAACTTCAAGAGAGCAGGACAGGTCATGCAAAGCACATCATGTTGTGAAGTTAACTCTGGTAGACATCTCCAAGACAGATGGCCATCAAATTTACAGCAGAAAGGTTAACTCTCAGAAAGACCTCCTGTAGGGTTGGAAATAGCTGTTGAAGATTTTACCGACAACAGAATCAAACACCAGCTATCATACGAGATATCTTTCAATCCAAATAATAAAATAGAATTTTTTTATTTCTGAAATAGAAATCGAGCATAAGGACGTGTCCATTTAAGGCCTCCCCATGGCATGAAGCATGTAGCAATGTCAGTAAAATTTCTAGCATAGGCACAGTTATAAATGAAAAAAGTAATTTCTGTGGGTACCTGTATGCCTTTCTACAGACAAAGGTTACAAAAATACTGATCACATCTTCAAACTCAGATTAAAACAAGCCAGTGCCAACATTGCTATAGCTGGAAACAGGTGAACCCTGTTCATACCTGAATGTAGCACCTAGTCTGGAAGAGCTAGACATGAAAAAGGATATCAGAGCTGTTACAACGCCCGTCACTGCTCCCATCATGAAAGAACCACTGAATATTCCCAGGAAAACACCAACAGACTTGAAAAATGCTGCTGCATCAAAAGCATGGGTATTTTCACCTGTTGGCTGGTAGGCAACTATAGATCTAGAAAGAGAATAACACAATGAGAAGTTAGAAGTGGCATCAGAAAAGTTTTATTCTATAACAGCAACTCCCAAGCAACAGAAAAGACCATACCAAAGGCAAATTTGCCTTTCCAGAATACATACGCATGAGGGATCCTGGCAAATGTTTGCAATGTTTATTAATTTGGTTCAAGAGAATCCATTTAAATTTAAAATAACATTTCTCAGAAAAAGCATTTATTTTTAACAAATACCAAAGACAATTAAGTAGAATTCAGTATAGAAATAGTTACTCACGAAGATAATACGATGGCAACAGCATCATTTAACACGCTCTCCCCAAACAGAAGGGCATAGAGATCAACATCAGCATGCAGCTCATTAAATATTGCAAGCACGGTAACTACAGACAGAAAAGAGAAAAAACACTGGCTGATTTCAGTAACAATTGCATGAGCCGACAGAGTAGACTTTCCAGTTTGCCTAAAGCAACAAAAGCCAGGAATTGAAGTACAGGATCAAAATTCAACTGGGAAACAGACTAGCCATATTTATAAGTAAGCAATTCCACCAACAGTTTTAGGGCATCTTCATTAGGAGATGGCTCTGTTGTCCTCTCATCTGCACAGTGTTTATAGGAAAGCCCCCATGATCAAAGCGCATGGGGCACACAAAGCACACCTACCAGAACCCTAATATTTCCTGTAGAACATCTTCCATGTAGGGAAATCAACAGTACATTATGCAGCTTTTGCTGCTGTTGAAGTCTGTGTGGATTGTTGACATACCTTTAGTATTTCAGCCATTGTAAAATAGTGCTAATAATCCTAAGCATTCCCCAAAGCACACACTATGCCACAGGAGGGTACATTTGTGCAGAATTTGAAAAGGGCAAGACTGTTAAATATCTATAACCATCCCTTCAAGAAACTTCAATTCCTATACACAAGCTTAAAAAGAATAAATAAATCATGTGGTGATTTTTTGCATAAGTTGTGTGCAACCACCAGCTCTTCAGAGCTCAGCTCAATCACAGGACCTACTTCCCATTTTTGCACAAATCACCACCTCAAATTAGCTGGTTTAAATGTCAGGCTTCATACTTCACCACTCCCTTCCCCAGCACCTCACACACTACCTCTCCAGACTGACCTGTCAAACCCAGACTCCCACGTGAGCCTGCAGGACTTTGAAGGATGACTACATTATTTTGGCAAAAGCTCAAATTACTTTCCCATAAGAGCATTCTTCTGCTTAAACTTGTAATATATGAGGTTTGTTTGAAGGAGGAAAAAAAAATCCCCACACCTAGAGAGCCTAGAAGCCTCAAATATTGCTCTTAAATTATACTGTGTCCCCAGCATCTTAACAATAGATGGAAGTCCTGATATCTGGACAATGTAATAGTTTCATCTTATTATTTGCACTCTTAGACTTGATGCACGCTTAACAAAAAACCTACTGGAGAAAAAAAATCTTAAATATGTGAACTGGAAAGTTACGTTTTTCCCCAAACATACCATCATGTCATACCAGTCCAGCACCAAAACAACAGAGAACAGCTTTACAGCGCTCAGAATTTGCATGCATTTCAGAGAAAAGGATCAAAGATACTAGCATAACGTAAGTGAAAATAAAGCACTGTTAATATTTTTGTGCTATGCAGCCAGCAGTCCTAGCAACAGGGTTATTTTGGAAGGTTATTAAAAAATGTTCAGCAAGCTACCTGGATCAGTGGCAGATATTATCGCTCCAAAGAAGAGGCAGTCTGTATAATAGAATTTATCAGAGAGCTGACCCACCAACTTCATTAGTTTCACAACCCCATACATGAGATTCCTGAAGAGAAAGAGGATAAAACAGTGCAAGTCAAACAAGTTGGTGCGTTTCAGACAGGCAAAGGAAAAGCACAAGCGATAATATTTCAGGCAGGCCTGGTTATGCTACAGCTCTGTGAGACACAGACACATTTTAACACTAAGCTCTCAAAATTAAGTTTCCTTTTTTTCCTCCCTATTGAGTCAATTGACGTATATGATCCAGAATATATAATTTAAAACCAGTAGGCAAAGCGTGGAATCCATTTACACAACTAGTACACAGAATCTACATGCTGTTTTGCTTTTCCACCAAAGCGAACATTTTCTTGCTCAAAATTCCCCTAAGTACTGTTTCTCCCGACACAGTAGACAGGCCACAAGCTCTGAGCTAAGAATAGCCTTTGAAGCATTTCTCTAGTGAAATTCTTTGAGACACAAACCATGGTTACGTGTGCAATACAGGATTTTTGTATTTCCATATATCAAACACAGTAATACTAGCAGCAGAAGAGGTTATATGCAAGTAAACAAAAAGTGAGAGAGAGCACACACATGCACGTGGGCTGTGAAAGGATCATCTTTGCTTGATAGCTAAAATTCTGTTGTAAGTGGTGTCCAGAATTCCAGTTAAAGTCAATTCCAGTAAGAGTCAAACAAGATTTCATTTCGGATCAGACCATTACATCAAAAACTCAACAATGCTCTTTAGTACTGTGGACTTGACAAGTTACTCAAATGTGACAATATAATTTGACAGGACATTATTGTTTAGAAGTGGGATAAAACTCATCAAAAGATGTTTGCATTTTGTCTGGAGGATACACAAAAAAAATCCTCAAGCAAACAATTTAATAAATTGAGGCCATCTGGAAGGTTCAACACGCACTCCATGAACTTCAGCTTTTGTATAGAAACAAACTGGTATCACACAGTTCACTTACCCGATAATAAAACAAGAGACTGCTGTTCCTAAAAAGGCATAAGCCAAAATGGACCCCAAATTCCTGAAAAAGTGTCTCTGCATAGGAAAAAAAAATTGACATAATTCTTTAAAACAAGTGATATCACCTGTCCAATAACAGGCAGCACACTACTATGCTTGCATTAATACACAGAAACACCCCTTCATATCAGATAAATGTTTCCATTACCCCAGTGTAAATTCTGTCCAGCTTTGATAAATTGGAATAAACCAAACCTAAACCACGTATTAAGTACTACATGGAGCTTATTGACAGGAAGCTTTTCACACAGATTTTTTCAGAAGAGATGTAAGAGTTAGCTGCAAAACTAAAAACCAGCACCTATTCATGGTATCTTCAAGTGACAGCAGAATCTGGGCCCTTCTGCTATTCAGAGTCTGGCAAATACCCAACAGCATTCAGGTTTGTGTCAACTTCTCCGCATAATTTACTGCATTTCAGAAATCTGAGAAGGACCAAAACACTTCACTGAAGGACATCTTTTACTTTAAAGAAAATTGATGTTAATGTCTGGCAACTTTCAAAGGAAATTGAATCAGCAAGATTAAATAGAGTTTAATGTGTTTATATTAAAAAGTATATGTATTTTCTCACAAAACAATATGACCTAACCAACTATGGAAGAAATGAGATTTTTCTTACTGCCATAAAAAAAAATGCTTGAAATGGAGACTGCACTCCTGAATAACTCAGCAGTCTCAAGTTAAAAAAATAAAAGGCTATTCTCCTCAGAAAATTATTACACTTACTTTCTTCAGGCTGTAACCAGCATGAAAAATAATAGGAGGCAACAGAATGTTGAAAAATACTTCTGGGTCAAATGTTACCTAAAAAACAAAACATGAAATTTCAATTAGAAACAGACATACACAGAATGTTAGGTCTTCTTTCTCTTTCATTTTCTGACAACTACTATTTTTGGTTGTTGAAATAGCAAACAACTGGCTAAGTCAACCCTCCAAAACACCAGCCAGCTCTATGCAGCAACAAAAAGCAGCAGTTCTTCATGGTAAACAGCATCTAGAAAAACAGACATTACATCCATCCATCACCAATGATAGTCTTGCAGCAGTTGTAAGCACAGTCCCCTTTTTAAATTAAAAATTTCCAATAGACATGATGCTAGAGAAGGTATTTCTTCTTGCGGTAAATTATATTCATATATTTGCAAGTGAGATGCTATTTATGCTCCTTTTTTGTGAGTCTAGCCTCCGCACAGTTATTGTAAACCAATCAGATTAGATACAAGACAGCTTTTCGGGAACTGGGATGATCCATCACTTCTACACATTTCAGCAGAAGCTCCAGATAACCAGGAAAAATACTAGAGTAAGGAACAAAAAACATCTAAACTACAAATAGAAGATCTACATCCATGAGACCCAACTAGGCTCTCTTCAGCCCCATCTAAGCACAGCTTAGAAGCCAAACACAAGTGTGCAATTCCAGAATAGGATTAATTCCAGCTAACTTTAGATATCTGTAAACAAACAGCTATGTATAAACTGCCACCTAAGCTCTCTTAACAGTCAGCAAAAAGAAGTATTTTTAGGTTACAAACTTTCAAGTCTCAATCCTATACTAACACTGAATAGAAAAAGCAGCCATCCTGACACCAAGTAGAAAAGAAGCCAAACAGCAGATCTGGGTAACAGTTAACATTAATTTCACTTCCAACACCAGGCTGTCTCACCTGATGGATTACAGGGATGTAAGCAGTAACTATTTCCTGACAATAAACACATTAAAAAAGCATAGGTAAAGGAAATAATAAGAAACATTAAGAAAAGAACATCTTCCTTACATTGTATTAAACAAGGCAGCATCAGGCTTTTTTTGTTCAGCTAGTCTTTGTGAATTTTACAGATGCAAGAAATGTATATTAAGTCTTCAAACAGCAAGGGCTTTGGGAAAGCAATACATACATGCAGAGAGCACAGTTGCACTGGCAACGACATAATACAGAAAGTGCTTCCCAATTAAGCATTGAAGTGCTGTCACTATCAGGAATACAGACACTTGATACTACCTAATATTCAAATGGGATGGAGTGAGGAGGAGGGAAGGAAACGCAGATAAAGGAGAAAGATTCAGACAAGCATAAGAAATGGTCAACTCTCACCTTTCGCAACATGTCATTTTGCTCCACATTGTGGATCTTCCCAGGGCTTATTTCCCCTTTGAGCGTATACTCAAAGAACTTCCCGCTGACGTTGACCAGCAGGGTTGTAAACGGCCTGTCCTCCAGCGAGCAGCTGAACGGCTTGTCACGTCCACTGGTAGAGGGAGTCCCATATCTTAAGATCACCCCAACTATGAGTCCTGGAAAAGAGTTAAAAATCCATGAGGCTGATTTGCGACTCCTGTACCTAGCTTTCCAATTTCAAACAATACCTAAGGTATTATGCATGAGCCTTACAAGCATACAGGCATTACAAACATTTTGCAGTGAATCATTACTGTTAGTTTCTTGCAGAAGAAGAGAGGCCTTGAGCACATCAAAGATACCAATGAATTCATAAAACCTGGGATCTGCCTGCAGTGACAAACAAAATACTCCATTACACTTTTTGTCTTCTTCGCCTTCATTCACACCTCTAACACACAAACCTGAGTTGAGAGGCTAAACAGGAGGACACATCAACTACATTTCACCTGCCTAAGGACAGACCAAGTAGACAGACCATCGGTGGCAAATAACGACTGCTGGAAACGTGTGACCATAATTTAGCTGAAACAGGGATGTTTGCCATGATATTTTACAGCTCCAGCAAGGATGCAGCTTTTTTCCTGGCAATTCTAAGCAAGCAAACAATGCTTGTTGCACCATCTCCTGCATGCTCTGCAAACTTGGCAATTAAATTTCAGAGGCCATGCACAAAGAAGCCGACTACATGTCTTTTGCAAGCACTTCCCACATTCCACAAACCAAAAAATAAAGTAAGGCAAAAACGAGCAATCCTAAGAGACTGGAGATCCAGGAATATACAAATTACCCAGCCAGCCTACAAAAAATCCAACCAGAAAATACTATCAATAAGGGATGCACCAAGCACAATGACAAAAAAAAAATTGTAACCTACTGGAAGGATGTTGGGGATTAAAATAGTATACCTATAGAGTATTAGAATTAATTGTGTGATCACTTAAAATTAAGTTGAATTGTTAAAATTAAGTTGAATTGAAACTTGTTTTCCTTAGCTTAGCATGAGTGATTGACGTGCTGGTGCCTTAGGCTGTACACCATAACTGAACTTCAGTTGAACTTCTGCTTAGTTAAAATGAAGCAGTGCTGAGCGTCTTGCATAACGAGATAAACTGGACCAAACCCATCATTTCAAGGAAAAAGACCTTAAAAAACGAGAGAAACCATTTTATCTGAAGTCAACAGAAGGAACATGAGACCCAGGTCCAGATAAGGCAGGAGGATGATGAAATTGCACAAATAGATCACAGAATCATAAAATCATAGAGTGCTTTGGATTGGAAGGGACCCTAAAGATCATCCAGTTCCACCCCCCCTGCCATAGGCAGGGACACCTTCAATTAGATCATGTTTCTCAAAGCCTCATACAACCTATAGCCTTGAACACCTCCAGGGATAGCAAAGAGAAACAAAGAAGTGGGAAGTCCCTTGTAAGAGGGCCCCAGCCTGAGCTGAAATAAATAGACTCTAAATTCAGAATCTTGAATCTGATCTCTTTCTTGCAGTCAGGGACTAAGACTAGATGCAGCTGCACCTGGACTCCTCTCTGCAGAAGAGTTTAGAAAGCAAGGTGGTCCAGTCTGAACCTTGCTCCTTGGCAAAAGGATCCTCCTGGATTCTTACACAATACAGAAATTTGACAGATTGAGTGTGTGGAAAAAAGTCAGGAGGAGCACCTGTTAGTTCACTGGAGCCACCTGCTGCGTATGGACCTTGGTCCTAGCAGTTGAAGTCTCATGTGGAGTGAACATGACTCTCATTGGGGTGTGTATGCACTGGAGAGATTTTTCCTGTAACAAAGGGCCATGCCAGGAGGCTGGAGGGTTTTAAATGATCACCGTTCCTTTTACAATGGAATAAGAATACAACAAGATTCCAGCTCTGCAGAGAGGACGTATAAGAAAAGTGAAAGTGGTTTTGGTCTGGTAAGTAAACAAATAGATATCCACTTAGTCTCCCCAGTCGCCTTAGGATGTTCTACAATTTAGCCCTCATTCCAGACAAAGATGCAAGATGAAGACAGATGTTTGATCCTTTTGTTTGACAAGTCAGTAGTCAGCTCTGGTTTTGCTCCCTGCGGCGCCCGCTCTGCATCCATAGATCTGTTTACCTAGATGGTAAATGAAGTTGACAGGTAATAACCAGAGAATAAATGAGGTATAACAGAGAAAAAAAAATTCTACCACACATCACAAAAAACCCACCCTCCAAACAGAAGCATCTTCATGGCATAGTGTAAAGAGTAACCAAACTGTACCCCAAAAGAGCAGCCAACTGAAAGGCCACACCTAATTCTTGTCTAGTGGAGAGTAGAAAAATAGCTTTATTGCAAGAGAAGATGCAACAAGTAGTAGCTGTGACACTAGTGGGCAGCTCGCCCCGGCCCTCTTTCTCTGTGATCAAGAGAACACAGTGGCATCACGGTCATTAAAAAGTAACTGGAAGATTAAGATATATTTTCTTCAGAAAAGAGAAGTACATACTCAAAGGGAATACATGGGATGAAACCCCTGCAGCACAATGAAGCTACTTACTGTAATTTCAAATGATGATAATTTTAAAACAGAGGTTTATGTAAGCTTGCTCCTAATGACCCTGGAGCATTTTATAGTTACACATGACAGATGCACAAAGTGACAGGCCAGTCACCTCCAAACCACTTGCACTACCAGTTATGGTTAGAAATATCTTCCCTAGCCCAGCCAGCTGAATAGCCAAAGCTTTCTGCTGCTCTCACCCCCACTCACACGTTGTAAGAGCTAGGCTCACAGAATACAGCAGAAAGACTGCCTGTGTTAACAACTGATCTAATTAGCATCAGTCAGAAATCCTGTAGTAAATCAGAAGCCAGAATGAAAACTGTGCAGAGAAGCTTATGCATAGCAGCGGCAGAAAGCCAAATCTGTACTGCTACTAAAGTGAGAACGGAGAGGGGGACACCGATAGACGTAATAGCTTCTTACGCTCAGACTGTCCTTCAGTGACTTCATTGGAAAAGCAGATGGGAAACCCTCATTGCTATTGCGCTGGCAAGACGCACTGTAGAGCAGGATGTGATTGCATTACGTAACTAGATATAATCCACTCATACATTTTCCTCCCATAATAAAATATACCAGTTATTTTCAACTAAGTTTTGAAGATATGCCAATTATATCCATAATTTATATCCAGTGTTTGAAATATGCATTAACCCTCAGTGTCCCATGGCCCAGCTAACACAGCTACAGGGAAATACCCCGTTTTCACACACTTCTACTGGTAAAATACCAAACTGGATGACCTTTGCACCAACACCATTTAGGAACAGCCGATCCCTGCTGCCAGGCTGCTATCTCGCAGCAGGATGCAGCTGGGACCAAGGTGGACAGTGTAGAGGCAGGAGGCCAGCAGAAGCAGCGGCAGTAGGTGAAGGCAAGGTGCAGTCAACTAGCTAGGGCTACATGGGGCTCAGTTGTGAAAGGTAATAGGTGTGATACAGAAGGAGTTAAGGAAACCACACAAATACCACAGGCAGCTTCATTAGCAAAAAAATACTAGGCACTTGGTAATTCAAAAGATGAGTTTATAGAGAGGAAAACCATACAGGAGTATTCTCAGCTTTCCAATGAAAACCAGTCTTTTTACACAACGAAAAGTTACTGGACTTTTTGGACGATTTCTACATCCCATCTCACCTGATAAAGCAACGTTTAGAAAGCTTATATATTTAGTCAGCCCCCAAGGTTCTCCAAAACCCCTGGTACTACTCATGCAGACCTGATTTACAGCTTCTAAAAGGATGCCCTTCTAAGCTGCCTGCCATTGGCTGTTATACAGAAGTCCAAGGCATTCTCAATGGAATCCCTCTGGATTCTCTCAGATTTCAAGCGTTTCTGGAATGTCATAGTTGCAGCTGCAGAACTAAAGCAGAAAAGAAAGACACCTGGAAGAGCTCAATGCACAAACCTAGGGAGATACTCTAGGCTTACTTCTAGGCTGTTAACAAAAGCATAAATTCAGATTACCTCTGTTGCTTATTCAGAAGCAAGGGGAGGTATGGATGGTGGAGGCTAGGTACGGATACAGATGAATCGATACAGAAACTCTGCGTTCGTTCTGCACTACAAGGTCTCATTGGTAAAGACTTTATGAAGAATCTGGACCAACAGAACAAATATTTATCTAACTGCATAAAAACTCTTAAAAAAAAAAAAAAAGATGACTGCTAGGGCCGCTAAAAGCCTTACTTTAAAAGTTTTCGTTTGTGATAACTGTTGAAAGGTCAAGTTTACATAACTGCTTGAAGATTCTTAGAAAGGAGAATCTCAAAAATTAATACCCAGTGTCCTGTGCCTGTACAATGCCAATCACACAGCTGGCACACAGAGAACATCTAACTGGAAATGAAGCATTAAAAAGCTGGGAATACTTTTTTCCTTTTAAAACAAAACACTACTGATAATAAAAACCATCAAACATAGTCAACACTAATGTAACAACATGCCATTTAAAATGGCATATTTACTTTTGGTTCTGTTTGAGCACAGAACTCTCCAAAGTGAGGATTTGAATTTAGATAGATGTACAACCATGAGCACCTGTCCCTGGGCAGAGCCCAATATTCTCTTGAAGAGAGGTTTTGGGGAGCTTCAGCAGGCAGCAGTCTGCAGGAACCAGAAGTATTCATACACCACAACACAGTTCAATCAGTGAATTCAAACTGTGGACTAGTGGACTGGATCAATGGGTGAACTCAAACCTGTGCAGGCACAGCTTCCTTCATCCCCTCCTGGTAAAGAGCCAGGACAACAAATACTGAGGGTCCTTCCTCAAGGAATGTGCTTTATATTAACAATGTTTCAGCCTAAAGGAAACTCAGTGGAGATCTTACTGCTGTTTGTAGCAGGAAGAGGGAGAGGAGACAGACTCACTTTTCTGAAAAGTGCATAGTGATTACATTAACTTGTTGAATGCTGGGAAGCGGGGCGGGGAAACCCAAAACAAACGGGCAAGGGTTGGTTTTGGTGTTTGTTTTTTTTTTCCTTTTAAACAATGAATTGGCTAAGCACCAGCACAGGCTTACCCCAAAAGGCTATGCAATCCCTATCCTTGCATATAGCTGAAAGTCACCCTAGTACAGCCCTGAGTGACACATGCTGTGGGGTCCTGCTGCGAGCAGAGGGCTGGACAAGACTACTTCCAGAGGTCCTCTGCAGACTACATAATTCTATTATTCATACTCTTCCACAAGCAGACTGCTCAGGTAGGTACTTCCTGCTGCAAAGGTTTCTTTAAAAGCAAATTTGTTGCTTCCTGGGTCAGTCTTGGAGACTTCCATTGCTTTGGGGTTGGGGTTTTTGGAGTGCTGGGGAGAGGGTGTTGTGAGTTGTGAGGGTTTTGTTTATTTTGTTTGACTCAAACTAGGTCAGAGGAGAAGAAATGGCCAAAGTGATCCAGCAGAACAGGAATGGGATACTTTTACTTGCTCAGTCCACCTTGACTTGCTCCCTGCCCTGGGCCACAACTCACCCTATGGAAAACAAGCAGAAGAGGTGACCAGGTGATGTTCAACTATGGTTAGTGCCGCGTAAATACCAAAAAGCAAATCCTGTGATGCAGCAGAAAAAGCACTAGGAAGCAGCTCTTTTTCCCCCTACCCCCCCGCCTCTTTTTTTTTTTTTTTACGTAAAAGGAGTAAGTTTGGAAAGCAACACTACAGCAAACCATTGACTGGCAGTACCGGCAGCAGTGAGATCCAGCCTCACCTTGGCACACAGTCCATCTCCCCTTAGCGCAGCCCACACAGAGCAGCACACTTTGGTACTTGGACACCAGCTTCCCAGTGGTGCAAGGTGACAGAGAGTAAAATAGCTGTTTGAGTTCAAAAAACCCACAAAGACTATGTAAAAAGGACTTCCTACATTTAAAAGTCTAGATTATTTTTCTCTCCCCACGCTCAAACTAAACTTTTTACCAGCTTGAAGAAACAAAGATGAAGAAAAACTTGGCAAGAAGGATGAAAGAAAGTCCTGTAAATATTTTCAAAGCAAAAAAATAATAATAATACACAATATTTATCACACAGCTCGTTTTACTCTAGGACACTTGTGTGCATCAAAATACCAATTGGAAAGTTTTACTTTAAATAAATAACCTGAAACACCAACAGAGAAAGTATTTTTTCTAATACAGGGTCAACCTTCAAGACTCACAATCCACACCTTTAAATTTGACAGTGATTTATGAGGAATTCCCAACGTTTCTTACGAAGCAATTCAAGCATTTTTTCTGACCCAGAACTGAGCTGGTAGTTTTACACAGAAAAAAAAACGCAAACCAGATCAGCTATTACATGCTACCTCCAGAAGTGCTAGCAACCCCTCTATACTCTGTGCTTGCCATTCAGAGTACAATGCTGTACAGGACTGCAGAGGAACACTACTGTATATCTCTGTTAATATCTTGCACTCAGCACTGATAACCCATTAGGTACTTTAACAGCGTAATGCTGCCAGCATGGCATTCATCAGCTTGTCATATCACTGCAGAAGATGAGAGACTTGAAAAATGAGAAACCTGTTTTGAACTTAAGCCTCGTCGTCTTTGGCAGTTTATGTTTAGCAGCGTCAACACAAGATGAGTCCTCACTGTATTCCAGTAAAAGAAAAGGAAAAAAAAAAGGGGGGGAGCATTTTTGGCAGGGAATGGAAGCAGGTGATGCCAGTTCTTGGAGTCTGAAGGAAATTTTGGGGATATCCAAAACCTGAAATGCTAAATAACAGGTTCAAGGTCATGCTTTCTCACTGCCTTAGGGCTATTTTAGATAAGGAAGTTAAAAGATGGTAAACAAGCTGGTAATTCTTCTTTGTAGGCACACATAGCCTTACGTTATCAAGGGCATCTTTGTAGTAAGCTTTTTATCCACTTTTTAAATAAGCAAAACCAAGCACAGTTTTGAATTTAAATAAACAGATCACTCAAAAAGAAAACAGTTACTGGAACATTGTACAAAACCAAATGTCGAATTAACTTGCTGGCTCTGCATCAGTGGACACGTGTGCACTGTGCACACCCTCACCTTGCAAGCCTTGGGTTCCAAAAAAACCCACAAGAACGTCTATGATGGTCAAAACCACCTTCTGACTAACTGTTGTTCTGTTCTTTCCTAGGGGAAATAATTTCTTATTCAGGCCGTGTCATGTTACTGTGAACTACATACTCATCTATGTAGTGAAATAGTAAAATAAAAATAATTAAGAACTACTGAGGCAGGCAGATACACTTTATTCTGCAATACATGTTCTTAGTAACAATGGGGTTAAAGAAAGGGTTTTAGCATAGAAAAAAAGTAATTTAAAAATACAGCTATTGAGAGATTTAAGCAGATGACTGCTCTGGAATTTCAATAGTTAATTTCTGAAGAATTATTAAGTTTCACATATAGCTTCATATGTTCATAGCAGAGTTATTTGGAACAAACTAATTTTTCAGGAGTTATAAGATGGCAGCTTCAGGAACATGATCATAAAGTTGCAGCAAAATGATAACCGTTAAGAAAAAATTGGTCCCTGTATTCTCCCCTAGAATCCAAAGATCCAGAAAAGCAAAAATGATAACCATTAAGAAAAAATTGGTCCCTGTATTCTCCCCTAGAATCCAAAGATCCAGAAAAGCAAAAAAAAGCAGCACAAGCAAAAATAAGTCAAAAAAAAAAAGACACACATGTCCCCCTCCAATCCCGCACCATATATTGAACAGCCTAAACTGAAGGCTCAGCCTTGAGAGAAATTACTGTCCTGTGGTTAAGAACATGTGGCCTCTGATCCAAGCACAGGACTGTGAGTCAGGGCTACTGACCCAAGTCCCAGCTTCAGCGGGTGACTCAGTGGCAGAGCTCAGACAAACCACAGAGGACAATTTAAAGAGACACTCACAACTTGGAAATCAAATACCACAGTTCTAAAAGGCACAGGTATTTGTCAGAGACTACAAAGAAGCTCAGATTCTGCAACTAATCCCAAGTCTCTTCATTCACGTGTTTTTAAAACTGACTTACTGCATAACTATTGTTTCATGCAAAACAGATTTAACAAAGCATTTGCTGTTAAATATTTTATAAATAACATCTTAAAAAATTCTTTGAATTTCAAAAAACATAAGTAATCTTCCCTAGCTATAAATCCTAAAGCAGTGAAAGCTATACGTATATTAACATCATACATGTTCCTAGAGGTGTGAGCAGCAATGGGCAATCACCAGACAGACACCAGCCTCTGCCCCACTGTGACTTTCTCCTCGCCCCACACAGAAGTGATTCCTTCCAGGATGCCAACTGCAACTGCCCCAATCCCCTGCAGCAGGAGCAGACCTGAAGCAGTTCTTTCAACACAGTCTTCTCAACCAGATGAAGAAAAAAATCCGAAACACAGACTCTTTCCCCCAGACACGCTGGCAGACACTGAGAAGAACAAACAGTGCGAACAGCAGCAGCTCTATGGTATACAACAGAAAACTTCCTATTTATTTGTTGTAGTTTTTTACTGCTTTTCTCCTTATTTGCATATGCATGCTAGATAGGCTTGGCATATCTCAAACAGGAGGTCACAAGCTCCGCAGAGATCAAGAAACAATAACATCAAGCTACTTGTTACAAAAAGCTTTACAGTAGTATCACCTGGCTCCGGCATTAGCAAGAAATTAAGCTTCTCAGTTCAAAAGAAAAAAGCCCAGACAATAATTATTCCCCATCTAAAACGTGATGTAAAGCATCAGCAAGAGGAGTTATTAATCTGTCATTGCAAGGAGTCAGGCTTCAATCTGTAACCCAATTGAAACTCATTAAGCAGCAGCAATCTCTTTGGTGACACTGTCATCTAATGTTGAAGGTTTAACACAAGAGGAGGATGAAGGGGGAGTGGGCAGGAATTATGTCTATCCCAGCATGGCTTTGGTTTCAAAGACCCCATAACAACTAAAAGGAGAGCTGCTAGGAATTTTGATAGGAATGGTGGGACTCGATAATCCTGTGGGTCTTTTCCAACCTAGTGATTCGGTGATTCTGCTAACTATAGATAAGGCTGTTTTCTTGCTATGAGGAATTCTGCACTGGCCATGAGTGGAGGCTTTCATCCTAAACACTATTTCTGAGAATTTCTGATTAGGTCAGGGGCCCAGGCAAAGTCTTAGTAAGAAAAGGAAAGAAAGAAAGAAAGAAAGGAAAGTAGGAGCAAAGTGGATGAACCAAACTCTGCATCACAAAGATTTTTGCATAACAGACAAAAGCTGTCAGCTGACAGCATTTTCAAGGAAACTTGTTTTGCTGAGGCAAGCCCCACACTCTAGCTGTGGGCAGAAAAAGACCAACCAGCACTTGTTTACAAGACAGTTTGTGGCTTACAGGGAAATGCACCAACCCAAAAAGGCAGAAAGAGCAGTAAGATGACAATTCTGGCTTTCTGTGATCATTATGTCTGACTATAGAAATTTTGTTATTGCAACATCAAAATACACACGGTCTTGACAGAAGATCTATCCTGTCTCAGAGGGGCAACCTGCCACTCACAGACTCTCCTAAAGCAGAACTGAGGAGCCACATGTTCCCTCTGTTTCTCCTTTCAGGGTGACTGCTCCGAGCACAGGCACTTCAGTGGCCATGGCCTTCTCACAAACACACCACAATTCTCAATCCCATTTTACAGCTGTTTAACCCACGGATCCATCTGCCCTGATATCCATCCCACTTTACATGCTGGGAACCAAAAAGAGCCAGGAAATACTCTTGTAGGAACTTACTGATAGCTGAACAGAGACTCAATCTACTGCGACTTGCTGAAGACTGCCTTTTCTGCTTTCATATATTGTGTACAATTTAATCAGTTGTTTCAGTACTAATCTGTGGAAGCCAGGCAAATCACTGCTACTGCAGCCTGCAGCACATGAGCAGTTTTATGATGCTTCTGTCCTCTTGATTCCCACGAGTTAAAGAAGAAAGACTGCGCTACAAGCTGCAACAAGAAAAGCCAGCAAAAAGCTCAGCCTTCCTCACAAGCAGTACAGGGTCCAGAGGTCCCACAGCTGCAATTGGCAGCCTCCTACACAGCCTCTTATCACCCTCTTTCTTCCCTCCTAAATCGGTACGAGCTGTTGCTCTGATATTTTTGCCAACTCTTCCAGCATTTATGCCATCTCTTCCAGCCTTTTTGCCATCTGTGGCAATCGTATTGCCTGAGCAAACATATCTAGGCTGGCTCTCCTCTGCATCCACCTCTACTCTAACCCCAGCACATCTCACTAGTGGCACAAATGTAGCTGGCAACCTATGATTTCATATTTCTCCTAGTCTAAGGGTGCCAAGCAAGCACCAGTAAGCCTGGATTTATTAGAGATAAAGACCAGCCAATTCCCATTATATGGAGTAATACCTCTCTCTGACATCCAGGGCAGCTACTGACACCACAGGGGCTTACAGCAAGACCATTCAGCAGGATACAAAAAGGTAAGGAGTAAAATATCCTTCCAAAGACTGATCTCACTTGTATGAGCAGAACACCTGCACATCCCCTGAACTTGCTGTTATCATAGCTTTATGCACTTAAAAATGGCTATTTATTTATACTGTCTTTTAGCCATTCATTCCTCTCCCCTGCATGCTCTCTCAAACAGAAGCAACCTCAAGAACAAACACAAGAGATTCTCAGACAGAATCAGGAGGTTTTCCCACACAAATTGTTTTAACACAACAACTCCCAGTCCCACTCTAAAATCTTGAGTGTGGATGTATGCAAAATAATCACTATAAAGCAATTCTGGCATCCCAAGGTGTATGGGCCCCCTTTGAGGAAGATAGCAAGCCAAAATGAGGTTTTTTTCCATTTCACTTGCTTCACACTACTGCACTTTCATAGTTGCTTCAGATAAGCATCACCAAAATGTTCTCCAAACTTCCTTAAGTTGTTTCTCATTACATGATTTTTATCAACACAAGGGGTTAGAAAATTACTTAAGTCAACATGGTTTTAAAAGAACGGTATGTATAAAAGCCTTGGAACCCATGCATTTGCTAACAGAACCATGAATAACTCCCACTTCCCATTAAAAAAGAGGACAGACTCACACCCACCCCTCCAAGGCAGCACAGAGAAGAAGCAGGCCAAGAAACCAAGCTCTGCTGCTTACTATGCATGTCGTTTACCATTTTTTCATACTGAGTTTAAGTAATCAGTCACACAACTGCTCAGATGTGACTTTTGTGGCCTTTTCTTTGTCCTTTTCCATTTAGATTTTTCAAGTGAAACACAGCATCAGCTGCCTTCACTTTACTTCCACTTCCACAAAGATAAACTTTTCTCAGACTAAAAAAATGCTAAAAACACATTTAAGACCAAGAAAAAGCCAATTCCATGGGTTTAAAAATGGAAAGGTTTTTTGAAGAGTTCTAGAAAACTCCTAAACCACATAACTTAGAGCTGCTCTTTTCAATTTCAGCTACGCAGCTTTTTACACAAAAATGATTCAAAGCGTTATCATGTTCAGCATGGATTTCTTTGGTGAAATATGCTAATGTAACAACAAATACTTTTAATCTTTTGTGTGTGACTTTCTACTGTAGGCAAAAAAAAGGAAGTCAGATTTTTTTTTTTTAGGCTGCTCAAAACACAGAAAAAGCAGCTGTATCAAAAGCAGCCTCCAACTCAAGCTAGCAAATTTGGCACACAAGGTGCAGAGGATGAACACTTTTCACTACCACAAGTAAGTCTAACTAATGGGAACCTGCAGACACATAGCAATACTGAAAATTGACCCCTGTGTATCCAAAGACAAAACCAGAGCTCAGAACATTAGTCTGAAAATGAAAGAGTCCTTATGTTCACAGATACTGCCTAAACCAGTTTACTCAGATTGTATTTCCTCAAGGTTCCCCATGGCTTTTGGCAGGACTAAAAAAACCCACAACACTGTCTTCACGGATCAGCCCCATCTGCTCTTTTCCAGCACATCATCAGACCTTTAACCACAGCTTTGGCTGTTGCCATTTCACTGACTTGGTTGTTGGTTGCACCTCTTGGGCATTTCCCGTGCCCTCAACTACCAGCTGCCTCTGGAAAAGTCTACATCCCAGTGAGCTGCTCAGCATCAAGTGGACAACCAGAACACTGTAGTGCTGCCTGGACAAGCAGCCTCTGTCAAGTTTCCTACCTCTTAATTCTCATCCTCCTGAAAAGGAACCTAAAACTTGCAGTAGTTCCCACTGATCGGGGCAAAACCTAGGTCTTGCTGTGCTACACAGAATCATAGAATGGTTTGGGTCAGAAGAGACCTTAAAGATCATCCAGTTTCAACTGCCCTAACATGGGCAGGGACACCTTTAACTAGATCAGGTTGCTGAAAGCCTCATTCAAACTGGCCTTGAACATCTCCAGAGATGGGGCATCCATGACTTCTCTGGGCAACTTGTGCCACTGCCTCAACACTATCACTGTAAAAAAAAATTTTTTCCCAACATCTAATCTAACTCTGCCCTCTTTCAGCTCAGAACTGTTGCCGCTAGTCCTATCACTGCATTCCCTAACAGAGTCCTTCCCCAGCTTTCCTGTAGGCCCCCTTTGGAACCATAAAACTGATGATTTTTTACCCTCCAGCCACAGTGATGTAAGCACACCTCTGACTTTAAAGAGCCTGGTGAGAACACCAGCAAAGGCACAAGGCAGTTTTTAGAACAGCTGCTTTCACTCCAGAGCTCGCAAGTATCAGATTTATTAAATATTAAAGTCAGACAAATTGCAGAGATGTCAACAAGACTCAAGACTTTGCAATCCAACATTGACACGCTGAGTGGTCCCTGTCATATCCTCACCTAATGCTACTGCAGTTTTTGAGAAACACACATCTGCATGAAAATCATCTCGGGTTTTTTTCAGGCAAAGAGCAGAAAATATTTCTATCCGAACAACATTTCATAGTTCCAGTTTCTGAGGAAATGTCTCAAAAAGCAAGACAAGTTCTGTCAAATAACATTTGTACGAGTTATTTTACTAGGCTTAAGGCACATCCTTATTAATGTCTGAGCTTTAAACTAAATTTGCTCCTCCACAGAAATTATTTAAGGAAGAATTCAAAAAGAGAAAGTCAAGACTCCCAAATTAAAAAGAGATCATATCATAGCAAGAAAAGACTTTGCATTGCAGCTGTTAAGACAATCACTTACTTCACTAGAAAGAAATGTCTGAAGCATAGGTAAGGTTCACAATAGGAAGATGATGATGTATTTTCTTAGAATCTACATAATAAGCAGAGCACAGGCTGGTCTACTACACTTTTGGAGTGTCTATTGCAGTTTCTGCAGTTTCCAAAAGACCTGGTGAAATATCTCAGGAGTCCACATGACCACACAATATAGTAGTATTGGACAAAGTTATCTGATCTTCTGTGCCAGAAGCAGTGCGGAAGCTAGTTTGCATGAATGCCCTACGCAAGCCCATTCCTTCAGTGCAAACTCTCAAAATTATTCAATAGGAACATTAAAAGAAAGAAAATCCGTAACACAAATATAGCAATACAAGCCCAGTCCAACAGGTAATAGCTGGGCAACTGCTTACAGAAGTGCAAATATTCAATTAACAGCTTCTAGCAGCAACAATCACAGATGAATCACACTGGGTACCCATGCCACACAAGATGCTTCTCCAAGCAATTTCATTCTAATTCTTTATTTTAAATTACATCGTACCAGCTTTCTAATGTTTTATCTATTTAAAGTGTTGGTTGGAGCTGAACAAGATTGTTCCATCAAGAGCAAACTGGTGACATGAGATGTTATATCGTTGCTCTGGCACTGGAGCAGTGCAAAATGCTGCATGCTACATAAGAGCACAGCAACTGCTAGGTGACCATTTACTCCTGATTAACACCATGTTGAAGAGACCAGTATCACTGAGGACAGAATCACTTAAGTGCTTTATCAGAATACCATGGAAAAACTTGCACGGGGATAAAGGCAAAGCAGAATCTGATGGCGCACACAGTCCTTGGTCACAGTACTATTTGTATTTGTGAATATAGGGAACATTTCAGACTCCAGAATCCATTCTGATCTCCAGCTAGTATAGCAAGGTCTTCCTTCTTGAGTACTCCTGGCATAACACAATGCAACATCCCACCTGGAATTGCAAGCACCTTTTTGATAAGACTTGTCTGATAAGATATGCACATGTAGCAATGGAAAGTAGAATTTAAATTTAAAGTTAAAAACTTGTAGTGAGAAACAAATAAATCAATTCCCACTTAAGAAGAGAGATATACTAGTATATCACATGCTGTCTTGGAATACGCTCTCTCCAAGCACTCTACTGTGCTTTTAATAAAACGACTACGTTACCCAAAGCTAACTTTTTTTTTCCGCCAGCCCAAATACTTCACAATATACAGACAAATGAACAAATGCCTGGGACAATCCATCCATTCACAAGCACCGGAGTTCATCATTCCTACTTATTCTTCATCCTTTGCAGATGCAGTAATCCTTATGAATGCAGGCTTTCTTTAGATCGTACAGAACCGCACTACAGCCATAATGAAAATCTATCCAAAGAAAACCCAAGCTTTCAGAGCACGCACTGAAGACTTGCTGATCTGTACAAGGGTCAGCTAGAGGATGTACACTTTCTTCAAAACAAAACAGGAAAACAGTGGAAATTGACTTAAAAAGAGTTTATGAAGTACTACACCATTCAAATGCTGTATTTCAAAAGCTGCAAAGTGCTTCTGTATAAAGTTGTTTCACAGCACCCTCCCTCACAAATACACAGAATTACTACCCTTCCCTTACTCCTTTGTCTAGGAATCAATAACTCTCTGAAAGAAGGAACAACAAAAAAATCAAACGAGGTTACAGATATGCAGAAATGCCATTATGGGCACTGTGGAGCATTCTGTCATTTCTGTATAACAAGTGTGTTCACATCAGCTCCTGACAATGACATATTCTGAAGCTGTAGCAATTAACGTAGTTCTTGAGAAAAGAAAAATTACTGCTGCGATGTCTATTCATGCCAGGGACCTTGAAAGAATTACTGCTTCTGCAAGCCTTCTCTCAGTAGCAGGCAAACCAGCTGCACCATGCTTTTGCTATAACCCAATATGAATAAGAAAATGCCTCCCAAATTCTAAAAATAGATTATACAATAGACAATGCAACCCAGTAAATACATTCATTACAATTTTTTTTCAAAGCTTTTGAACAAGCTGTACTGATTTAAGCAAGAGGACTTGTTATGAAATATGAGCAGGTTAAGCAACAATAAATGAGAGATCAAGTTGGATAACTGCTCCTTACAATTGTTACCTAGGTAATATACCCACAGGTATACAGGATCTGGTTTGGGTTTGGAGCTAATTATCAGAAGGAAGCAAACAGACTGTTTAACCTATCATTTTCTTCTAGCATAACTAACTACTATATCAGGAGGAATAGCAGAATTTTGAGGATGAGTACAGCATTATCATTGCTACTGTAACGTTTCAGGTTGAGATCCAGATGAGTGCAGGAGAAACTGTTGCCTTCTGGGGTGTTGTAACACCAAAACATAGACAAAAAGCATATCCAGTTACTCCTGCTAAATGCTGACAGACTGAACTGCCAGATCATTGGAAAAACACTTAGACTGTAGTCAGCCAAGTTTTAGACCACAAAAATAATAATAAAAAATGTGGCAGACAGTATCAATAAAAGTATGGAATCTATAGATTAAAAAATCAGCACAATGACCAGGCTCTACTTAAAGATTTGTTTGAGGCACCAAGTTCAGCTTTGGTTACTCTCCAAGCAGAAGATCCTCTTTTCCAGCAGTTTAAGGGGAATATTTTTCATTAAATTCAAAACTACAAATCTTGCACCAAATCACACAGAAATAAAGGACTGAGCGGATCTTAGGAGATGAGTAATGAACACAATGCCTCATATTAAGTCATGGCAAACATCGAAAAACCCACAAAAAGCCCAGGAAACCCTGGGCTAACAGGAATTGGTAAGGTCTTCCCAATACTTTTTAACAGCCCCAGAACACCTTCTTGGTCACACCAGCCCACTGCCTTCTGAACCATGCAAACCCCCTGACTGATCAGGAACTCCTCATAAATCTGTATTTGTCAAGAAGAATTGTTTCAAGTTTCTCAACTAGTAAGGCAAATACAACATGACAGGCAAATCACCTAGTAAGAACTGTCTAATGTAATATGCCTAATGATTACTTAAGGTGCATCAGACTACCACTGATCATGTATTTATTTCAATATATGACTCATGGACCTCTTATATTCTGCATACGATATACGCTCAGTTTAGGTTTCAGGACAATAGGAAGAGGGCATCTATATTTGTTTAGTTGACAAAGTTTTCTGGTGTCATTAGAAAAAAAAATTACTATCTCTACATGTAAAATAGCATACTTTCTATATGAGATCAAATGCAAGGGAATACCATTTCCAATCAAATGAAGCATTAGAACACTGTCTTTGTACTCAGACAGAGAGTATTACACAAGAACAGGCTACTCTGGAAAGCAAGCAATTCAACTGGGAGGTGGCACATTGTACGTGGGTGCACACACATGCGTCAGAAATGTGACCAGTTCAAAGACCTCAGCATCCAGCAAACACCATGCTGATCTCCTAGCATTTGGGTTCTGGTACTTTGCCATTATTGCAAAAGCTGTCAATTTTATTCTTAAGTATTGCCCTTTTATTGCATTACGGGTTCTGAAGATCTCAGCAGATTTGATTCACTAAAGGACTATTTTTTACAAAGTCATTATAATCTAGTGTCATAAATTGAGTTAATTTCCTTGCTTGCCATTACAAGAATGTTCTATAACATAAACGAGTAGTAAACAGCTGTCAGCAGTTCAAGTTTTCTTCTTATAGCTGAGCAACCTATACCGGGACCTTGACTCAAACTTCAAGCCTTCTTTGGAAGTCCAAGGACTGAAAGTTAGGTCTCACTTGTTGTAATTAAATATTCCTAAAGACAGTGGCATCTTTACCTTTTACTTTGCAAAAACACCAATTCATACATTATTAACTAAAAAATGCAAAACAATACTCACATAACCAGAACAGCTAAGAATAGAGCAACAAAGTAAGAGAGGGACTAGGAAAAAAAGGCTTCTCTAATGTCTTGAAAAGAACATTGAAAGAGTTGATGCTGTAATAGCCTTGACTGTAACTGTGTAATGATCAGCAGGAATTAATATCCTACACATGCTTTACCTAGAAAGAACCTGCACAGCTTAAACAACTTGCAGTTGAAGACAAGGTACAGATCAGGTACAGATCACTTCAGCAGTGATCAAGGAACTGGTCTGAGCAATGGACAAGACTCAGGTAGCAGGGGGAAGAAAAAAGTAACAATACATTATTTCAATCATTCTGAGCTTGAACCATTTATCTGTTCACAAAAGGCAGGAAAGCAAACCAAATTTTTTAGTTTAGATTGAAAAAAATTAGGTCTGGTATACGAAGAGCTGTCAGCATTAAGATAAGCTATTCATTGCATCTTGGTGAGAAGGGGAGAAGAGACAAAGGAAGAGTTTTAGGCAAACCCTACAAAAAAAAATCAGAAGAGTAGGGTAAGAATAGTACTTCTTTCAGGAGAGCTAAAAGGTAAGATCAGAAACCAAGACTCAAACCCCAAAAGGGATAATGGAAGGCATGATTTATCCGCATCCGTGTCAACACTCACCTATGAGGAGAGAAGGTAGAAAAGATGACTCCTGAAATCCATAAAGACATCTTCCTCCTATTTCTAGGGAGTCCCTTGTTTCCCTTGGCACTGTGCTGCACCTAATGCAGGGAAATAACTTGTGGTCTAGTAACAGAGAAAAGACAACTTATGACTTTGGCCAACGAGCGTAACAAATCAAACACTTCTGAAGTGGTTTTGCTTGTTTTTAAGAACATAACTATAAGTTTAAGCAGTACCTAAAAGACTGAGGTCCTGATGGGGGAACTTTAGCTTCATCAGGCTAAGAAGTAAATGTTCACAATCACGAAGTAGATTGTGAACTCTCCTGCTCCGCCTTCCAGTCTTAGGGAGAGGGGCTCTGCCATATGTACACACAACATGTAATGCAAAGTTTCTGTTATCCCAAAGTGTTTGAAGTACAATGAACAAGAAATATAATGGCCCTATGTTTTACTTTTTGTAAGACATCCCGAAATCATTAGGGTTGAAAACTGAAAACATTTAAATACACACTCAAGCACTTGCCAGCAAGAGAAATAAACTCCTCTTTTTATAGTTCTCTGAGGCTAATCTGTGGTGAAGAGGGGATGATCAAGTACAAGTTATCACCAAGATATCTATGTTGACATTTCTCTTTTTGATGCAGGCACACATAAAACTGAATATGCTGCAATTATATTTATTTACTGCAGCTTAACAAGCAAGTCACCAGTAGGAAATCACTCGCTAGATGTTGAGGCATGCAGCGCTGAGGAAAAGACTATTTTTATGCCCGTGAATCTCTAAGAGATCATTAGGAGGATGATCAGACACTGTATTTTTGAAGGTAAATAAATTCATGTGTTTTAAGGAGGCTCTTTCTGAGACAGAGATTTTGGAGCAGCAAACTTCCAGAGAATTTGCTAAGTCAGAACGACAGAGGAAAATTAAACCTGGTGCAGAAATACAATCTCTCCGTTGAAGCTCTTGAAGCTTGAAGAATGTGTTGGGGGTTGAGCAGGTAAACACATTGCTCTAATATTTGTTAAGATGGTTGGAAATAACATTAAAAATTTCCAGAGACAAAAATCAACTTCATAAACAAAATATCTGTCAAGTTAGATATACTGCTGTGCAGAGATGAAAAGCAAGAATGGTTAGGCTGAAACATTGTACTGGCCCTCAGCTGCTCACATGAAATCCCATTCAAGAGTTAAGGCTACTTCACTCACACCATCACATCTTCAAAACACTCAACTCCTTCCGAGAACTATTCATTGTAAACAGTGTCTGGTGGGAATATGCACCCTGTGAGCACTAGTCTTGCAGATAGGCATGAAAATTCCACACCTTTTTTTGCTGTGCAGCAGTCTTGACTGCAAAAGTATAAAGTTTCAAGACAAGGTAAAGTAGGAGTATCCACTTCAACTCTGTGAACCAGGAAAGGATGCTACAGCTAACCTTGCCAGACACGTCTGTGGGAGGTCACATACAGTCACCCTCCTCTGTTCTTAATATATAACATTACATAATATCCAACTAGAATATCAAAGATAGCCTAGGAGGAATGATCAGATGGCACTTCCACAACAGGAATAAGCCTTTAAACAAGTTTTCTTTCTCCATGTTTGTGTATTTTCTAGCCGTTACAGAACTGCAGCCTAGCTAGTGATGTCAACTCCATGCACTGCTTCAAATCACCTGTGAATGCCCCTTCCACCTCAGGTGGCACATCACTCCTGACTAGGCAAGGAGTTCCCTACATGTGTGAGTTCGAACTCCTCTATTCAGTCCATCTTCTAAAGGTTACTTCAAAAAAGGCAATTATATAAGAAAGCTAAAAGCCAGCTGAAATAAGTTGGTATTTCAGGCCAAGAACACCAAGTTTAAATATGATATCTACTAGCAAACACAAATAAAGCATGTATTTTATTCTCTTGCTCTCTGAACCACTTTAGGTTATCAACTTCATTGCTTATGCATAGACAAGCAAATACAGCGTCAATTAGGTAGAAGCTAGTTAGGTCTTTGATGACTGCCATTCTATGAAGAAGTCAACCCAGATCACTTTCAAACTTGTCCAGGTGAAGCCTCTTCCTCTCCCTCTCCGAATGTAATTTATTTATTTATTAACTTTAATATTTCACAGTGCATAAAAGTAGAGTTTGTAATTAATCTACAGAAACAAGCAGATCCTAAGACTGCAAGTAACAGCACTGGATATACAGGGAATGTGAATACATGATTTCCAGTTTTGGATGAAGGGATTATCCAACTCCGTAGGGTGACTGCATGTTCACCACAGGCTGTAAATCATGTTCTCTAGCTGCAGGAGAGGGTGGATTCTGGGGCAAAACTATAGCAGTTCACCAAGAAGGCAATTTAAGGAAGAACAGCCAAGCTGTCTCATGGATAAGGAAATTATTCCCAGGAGAAAGGCCATTACAAAATGAGAGAGCACAATGAAGAGTGACTTGAAGGAAAGAGCAAATAGGAAGGATTGTGCAGCAGTAAAACAACGTCAGAGAGGTATGTGATGCTTTAAATGCAGGTCTCCTTTCACTACTAAAGACTTGATATTAACTGCTAAGAAGTAGGGGAAAAAATAATAATTTCTCACATTTAGTGAAAAAACAGATAGTATCCATTCTAGTGGATTCCAAGAGTACAGAAGAAAAGCTAGTCGTAACCTTGTGGGACACTTGATATTTTAAAAATATTAGCAGTTATAACATCTTTCTATTAGTATCTCATATTCAAAGCAATGGCAAAGGTTAACCGCAGTTTTCATATTTAATCCAATTCTTGAATTAATGGGATAGCATCTGAGCCTCGGAAGCAATGACTACGCTCCCAATGTGTTGGCACCAAGCATGGCCACAGCATACCCTGCTGCAGAGCTGACACAGGGATGAATTGCACATGTAGGGGACACCAAGCCACACGAGCAGCTTTATCTTCAGTTACTGATGGTAAGATTTCCAGTTGCATACACCACATGTGCACACACAGCCAGCACATTGAAGACTGTCATCTTATGCACAGACAAGTTAATTGCATTTTAGAATACATTTATTCTGTGCTCTTTTGTTTCCACTCTTTTTGTTAAGAATAGCCCCACAACTTCACAATGAAAGAGCAGGAGAACAAGCTGAAGGGCACCTACTTAAGAAAAATAAATCTCTTCAGTACTAATTATATTTTTCATAAGTGTAAGTGGGAAGTAAAGACAACTATGGAGAGTCATGGCATTCAGAATAAGTGTACCAATGTATTGAATCATTTCTACAAAGCCTGCACACCAAGGTGTCCATCAGACCCACAGCTCAAACTGCCCCCTCTGAGGAGCTTACGAGGTAACAGAGGAGGAATTAGCAATACACGCATTACATGCACTTAGTTTGCACCAGGTATTTCATTGGTCCCTAGTTGCCTTCAAAACCTATTTCAACCAGATGGAGGTAGTTTGAAAACCCTGCAAAAAGATAAAATGGTAGCTATGGAGAAGTAGTCCAGACTGCAGCAGACTGCAAGCCCCGCCAGCATGGCTTTAATAGGCAGGACCCTCCAGCAGTAGCAGAGCTACCCTGATGCCAGGCCATCCAAGGTAGCAGCGTACGTAAGCCCACAAAACCCCTCTGGCAGCAGTACTGTACCTACAAGAGCTTTGCCAGGACAAATCTACTGGGTAGGGGTGCAGTCTCTTTCCATGCACGGCTCGCACATACAGCTTTATCAGGAGAAATGCAGAGCTTAAACCTAGCCATTGAAACAGAACATGAAATATTGAAGCCAAGAATAAAGAACAGAAACCGTGCACCACCCTTGACTAAGAGCAGAGTTCATCTCCTCCACTATAATTGAGAGTGAGCCTTGACTATTTCTCCCTGATAAACAAAAAAAACCCAAAAAACAACCAAAAACCCACAGCTTCTTCCACCATAGCTTTCAAGGGCCTTTAGGCACTTCTAAAGTCAAGTGAATTGTCTGACTTCAGGGCGTGAAGAAAAAAGCAGTTAGGTACCACTGCTCTTTGCTGTCTTCACACTCAGTTAATTGCACACTGAAGTGCTTTTTAACGGAGGCGAGAAGCAGTGTATTTGAGCTCAATTACCTGTCTCTGGTAGACACAGAAAAGACCCGATCTGCTGAGAACAGATATGTATTTTTCACAATATAAGTAAAAACCCCTTCTAAATAAATGCTCTTATAAAAAAGAATAATTGTCTGTATCATGTCTTTTCAATATAGACACCACTTAGTGTAAAGCAGGGGGAGAAAGGCTATATAAAGTTTTAAATAGGAATAAAGCATTAATCCTGAGTCATAAATAAAGACTCTGTTTAAAAAAAAAGTCTACAAGGTGGTATTTCTGGCTGTCAGAGTGGAAACAACAGCCTCAAGTTATTTGCACAGCACATGAGCAAAGAAAGAACATCCATGGTAGCAGCACCTATTAAAGGATTAGATAGGAAAGCCAAAATATTTTTACTTCTGGCTTCAACAGGAAAAGACATATTATTCTGGACTGCAGGAGGTGCCCTATAACACATGATAACTCCAAGGCTTACACCTTATTTATTTATTTATTTAAATGATGGCTGGCCTGTGATTCTGGCTTCAGATTTCTGGTTTCTAGATCAGTAGGGGTGTAGATATGAACCAGAGGCACTTCCAAAAGCACCCTGCTGAGTAGCTAATTGCTCTAGTCTGTCTACAGCACAGAAAGTGAGAAATATCTAGAAAAGCCACACTGCAAGAGAAGGTGCAGCTAGGGTCACTTCAGTCCAGCACAACTTTTAATTAAATAAATGCCAGAATTCTTCATTCTGTTTTGCACAAGGTATAAGTCAATGCAATACTCAAACTCAGAGATAAGATTATGTGCCAGTTGCTACTTGCATTTTTGTTAACATAGCCAAAGAAACACTCCCTATTGCCCTTCTATGATCACCCATAAAACAAAGGCTTAACTGAGGGAAAAGTAGACAGCTGAAAACTCAGACCTGGTATGTCCCATCCACCTTCTCCCCAAAACGTAGAGAACTCAAATGACCAAGTATAGTGAGCAGCACTAAGATGAGGACACCATCAGCACCTGAGAAGCAGCTTGGGCTTCCACTAGGACTCAACAGCCTCTATACACTCCCTCACCATCCTCTTTTCAGACTTCCCACCTGCACCACAAGTAGAAGCTACTGGAGTAGTTGTAGACTCTGCATCTACAGAGATCAGTCCTTGTGTTGTTTTACAGAGATTCCTTGGAGGACCTGTTTATAGTCACATTTCTGTTGCAAGATAGTAAAGCAAAACCGGAAATAGATGCAAAAAGATCTTCTGAATTGGACTAAGGAAAACTTCAAGCTCCCACAGGGCCCCAATGAACAAGGCTAACCCATAATGTGCTGCAGAACCAACTCACTGTCTGCCAGCAAACTTGCACACCCAACATTGGATTACCTACCCTCAGTTCAGCACACTCCAACAAACATAACCAATCACTGAGCAGGCACACAGCTCTGCAGTATTGCTGAACTGGCATCTGTTTGTGATAACTTTCCAATTCAGACGAGAAATGCATTATATGCAAAAGAACACCCTCCCCTTCAGCCGATTCCTACAACCATGCGATATCGTTGAGTAGTATCAGCTCTAACACTCAGTTATGTCACCAATGGCTTCCTCATGTAAAGGAAAGCCAGGACTGCCATTTGTCTCTAATTGGCTCATGGTCATAATCAGAAGGGTATTCCAGTGCTGATTTGATAGAACATCTCATGAAGCTGAAGTTAACAAACATAAAAATCAACCAACTTATCTTAATTACTATTAAAAGCACTGCTCTCTCCAAAGCCCACAAAAAAAACCAACATAAAAATCACTGCTCTAGGACTACTGCTGAATTGTACTCCAAAGGCATTTCAGAAACATTAGCAATTTATAAGCTATCCAACCACTCAGTCTGAGGAGCAAATCTGAAACACAGGTAGGTTCATAGCAGAGATGCAATACTTCTCTTAGAAGATAAAATTTTGAAGCTCCATGCAGTCACAGGCCACAAAACAAACTTAGAGACAAGATTTGCAATATAGTTAAAATGTCCTAAGCAACGGACAAATTGTGCAAGATTCACTTTGGAAGTCTGTAACTAAGCTATTTAAAAGAATATCCAGGAAGAAGCAGGTTATCAGAGGAAGGATAACATTCTTGAAACTGGGTGCTCAGAGCTATGCTCCTAAATCTAATATTAGAACGCTTATGTAAAAGTGTTTTTTTAAGCATCAACACTGCCATTAGTTTGATGGCCCTGAAGATGCATTAGGTCATCTTTAGCATGTGTAGAGACTACAGTTGTAAGAGGCACTGCAGACAGACAAGCTAAAAATAGGTCTTTTCTATATCTACTCTGTGGATACAGAATATTTCAAAACAAATCTGATGTTTCTACCCTGAATATTTAGCTCTTATCTCTCAATTTCTGATCCACAAGAGACAATAGAAAGTTTATATCCCTCTTCTCATATTATTTTTCTCTCTCTGTATCCAACTCCAGTTTTGTTTTCACTTTTACCTACAGCACTAGCACATGTGGTCCCCAGGCAGTTCCACAACAACCCTGCAGTGGAGAAGGCACCTAGTAGGACTGACGCCTGTACCGATGTGTGGGTTGCCAATTACCTAAATTATCACTTGCGAAAAGGGACAAACTAATTGCCTAATAGGAGTGATACCACTGGATCTGCTGGGACACACCTACATATACAGATACCTGCTTCCAAAAGAGCAGGGCACTGGGGAGCTATCATCACTTCCCATCTTTAAGCTCTTCCCTAAGCTCTCAAGGTGCACGGTCCATGTCCTGTGTCCCCCTACCACAAGGGGATGCTCCCCAGAAGGGTGGGAAGAAACCTGTCAAAGAGAGTTGAACCTCTTCAGAGAAAACACAGCTTAGAACACTTTACTGTTGGGCCTCAAGACCAGCACAAAGAAAAACTAGCACCATGATCAGTATCACAAGCTGGCATACATGTGTCAGCAAAGTCTAAATTCCTTAATTGCTCTGTTGTGGGTTATTTGTTTGGTTGGTTTTAATTGCTACATAATGATTTGCATTAGTAATACTGTAGCTGGAGCAGCTGCAGAACATCTGCCCCATGCAAGTATTTAACTTTCACAGAGCAACACCCTTGTTACAGTTTCAAGGCCAGAATTCAATTGTATCTAGCACTTCCTAAGACAAATTCATCTTAGGAAATGAGCTGTGGATAATGACAGAGTGATGACATGGTACATAATCAATTCAAATCAGCATTGCGCCTGAAGCTGCAGCTATACTTCAAAGTATTTCAAGGCATTCAAACAAGTTAGGTCCCTTCCACATACACAATTGTCAGACCTAGCATGTGCAGTTGAGGTCTGTAACTTTCATACCACTTCATGAAAAATCAGATTTTTAGTTACAACGCTGGTTTATTTTGTCATGTGCAAGTGATTAAACAGTCACGCAAACTTCATGTTATTTCACATCTTAGCAGATGTTTCCAGAGAAACATATTTAGCAAATGAGAATAATACATACAGATAAGCCATGACTACCTGTTGAAGAGACAGTGGCAAGAGAGAAAATAAGAAACATGAAGAGACAACATAATGATCTAAATGACTTTTTAATCTTCAACTGAAGCAGCTGGAACAAATAACTTATATATATAACACAGCAAATCTGGATGCAGCAAAATCTTCTGCTCTGTTGAGGGCTAGGTGCTTGGGCCATGGGTCTTTTTAGCTGGGTAAAACACATGCTGTCTTTAACAGAAATGTGATTGAATCAGCAGCAAAGACATCATGAAAGTAGAACAGGATGTGCTTATATCTGGATTCTCCGAGAAGGTAAGTGAGAAGAGCTGGTTAAAGCTCCAGCTGGAAGCAGCTTCTCTGCTCACTGTTTCAAGCTAGCGTTGTGCCACTCAATTCCTATTGTGCTCAAGGAAAGAGGTCTCACTGCACATTACTGTAAGTTAACATGGCTAGATAAGAAAAAAGAAGTCAGGCCACCACCTCTTCTTAAAGGGTGAAAGAAGCAAGCAACCATCAAGACCTTCAGTTCTAAGTAGCTCAGGTCATCAAATGCCTATTTGATCAAATACAATCATCCAAATATTTACCATTTTGAAACCAAGTGTTTTGGAAGGGGTCTAGGTGCAACAAGCCAGTTCTCCTAGTTCATTATCTCCAGGATAAAAATTAATTGGCACTGAATTGTTAGCTTACACCTCCTGTAAATGAAAGCCACTTACTCAGGTAGCATTGACCATTGCTGCCCTAAAAACTCTAACTTTTCTGTTAGAAAAACTGAATGGAAATGGTACAAGTGCTGTAGACTTGACCATAAATCCATGTGAAAGTTACCTAGTGTGCACAGTTTGGAACCTATACTAATAACATATTATGAAATACATTGTTATGACAGCACCTAGACACCCAGAAGTGTTTCATGCTAGCTACTTGTGGTTTTAGGACTATAAACTCTTCAGCTGAAATGTTACCTTATGATTTTTTGTTTAAGTAAGAATGAGCAAACATATGCATCTTACACACACATATAGTTTGAAAAAAAAAATAGTGCATTTCTCAGATACAATGTTATCAGCAATGTAGAAACCCATCTCTTTCTTCAACCGCTGTCCTTCAAGTGACAAAGAAGGAACAAATTCCTATTTGAAAAGCAGAGCCTGGTTATCAGAAGTATAACAGACAGTAACAGTGACACTTGCTATATTCTTTGCTCTAAAGTTAGTCTACAAAATGCTTAATTGAAGTAGGGTCTCAGCAGAGTTTTACTGGCATGAAGGCTAACTATGTTAGAAAGGAACTGAACTTGCTAAACATGTTTCCTCAGATGTTTGCCATGATATATATGGCAAGAATCAGTTTGTCTGGGAGTGAGAAGGATATCTAAAGGGGCTCATATAGAAGTTGAGTGTATTGAGGAATGAAACTAAATGACTTAAGCGAAGGCACACCAGGAACATGCAATGGTTTGAGCCAACCTTTCCTTCAGCAGTGCTGTCTGTATGGCAGAAAGGGCTGTGGTGCAGTGCCTTTCCTAATACACAATTTCAGCACTTGAATGCTAGATTCCTAATTTGATGTACGTTTCATGGACCAGGAAGTGGATATTAGAGTAAACTAGTTTTAGCTTAATGAAAGGCAGAAGTTCTCCAGCTGAACAACTTATTACCCACACAGGTCATCAATGCATACCCAAATGCCCTTGATGCCCTGGTACTTGTATTGCATACATTAGCACACCCAAATACGCAAGATTTCCACCATAAGCTAAACCACCTAAATGACTGAAATAGTCATAAAAGATAAATGAACTTTCTGAAGGCAACACTACCAACATCATACTCGAACATCTTCAATACAATCTTACCCTGACTCTTCCCATCAGCACATACACAGTTAATCTACCACCTCCTGATCGCTATTCAGCTGCTAGTCATTATCATGCTCATGCATAACTTACTTATATGCCCAATAGTGAATTTGTCAGTTTTCAGGAACAAGCGACTGTGAAATACACAGCAATGCAGCAAAGAGATCAGTGACTAAGAGCAAATTGGGGTGGTTTAAGAGCAGCATCAGCAGAGGAAAATTCCACTGCTCTGCAAGCAATCGTGTAGCTCTCAAGAGCAGTAGTACTCATTGGGGAGGAAACAGTTCACTCTCTCCCTCCTCTCAAGTGCTGAATTTCTCATCTGCGGTTACCCCCGATACACTTATCCCAACCAACATCGGGTAGGTGCCTCACACCATTTGGCAGGAACCTATTCAGCTCATGAAGAAGTGCTTCTGGCACTTCAGCGGTGGCCAATCATGGGCAGACAAATCATTTTTTAAACGGATGGCTGCTCCTCATCGCAACTGTTTATGTTCTGCGTAACAAACTGCGCACAAAATAAAATCGTGTGAGTTTGCGGCAGAGTGAATTCTCCAGGTAGCAGGTTTAGGTTCACTTGCAGATGTCCGTGCCAGCCCTTAACAGTACGAGCACAGAGCCCAGCTCCTCAAAATCATCCACCCTACCAAACAAGAAGAGAACACAGTTTCTGCTGAGGGATTTATTTCACCTTTGCTCCCATTCACGGGGAGAAAGTGGTGCTGGAGAGGACAAACTCAGCTCAGTCCAGTCCTTATTCCACTGAGCAGGCTCACTGTGACCTGTAGGCGCTGTCTGGGGTGCCTGGTACCACTGCAGTCAGCTGGCAACCAGCAAACTCAGGCCAGCCGTGAGAGCAGCACACCAACCATCAGTGAACAAAACCCAGAGCATCGAAATTCGAACACGCTCCTTTTCATAGAACCATAGAATCGTTTGGTTGGAAAAGACCTTTGAGATCAAGTCCAAATGTACCTGTCCACTACTAAATCATATCCTTGAGCACCTCGTCTACCTGTTTTCTAAATACCTCCAGGGATGGTGACTCAACCACCTCCCTGGGCAGCCTGTTCCAGTGCCTGAGAACCCTTTTGGCGAAGAAATTTTTCCTCATTTTTCCCAATTCACACACCGCACGCCACAGCACGGTGAGGGCGTTAGGATAAGGCCATCACTGCCGGGACCCGCACAGCTTGGCTCCCCAAACCCTAGAAGCACCACATAAGCTCGCTTCCTACAGAGGGGAGGGTCACCGAAACTCTGTGCCCTGCCAGCACGGCCACTCCAAGGACAGGGGACAGCAGGGGAGGCATCTCTGTGGAGGGGATGCCGGAGGAGGGGGAGCAGAAAGGGGGGAGGAGAGAGGGGGAGCAGAAGGTCTGGAGAGAGGGGGAGGAGAGGGGGAGGGAAGAGAAGGAAGGGAGAGGGGTGCAGAAGGGGGGGTAGAAGGGGAGGAGGGAGAGAGGGGGAGCAGAAGGGGGGAGAGAGGGGGAACAGAAGGGGGGAACAGGGGTATCAGAAGGGAGGAAGGGAGAGAGGGGGAGCAGAAGCGGGGGCAGAAGGGGAGGAGATGGGGAGCAGAAGGGGTTCGGCGGGATGTCTGGGGGCGCGGTGCCTCCCTCCGGCTCCGTCCCGCTCCCCGCCTCGCTCCCCGGTGCCGGCGGAGCCGCCCGGGGGCAGCGGCGCTCACCGTAAATCATGGCCAGGCCGGTTTCGTGCAGGAAGCGGACGCGGCGGTGCTTGAAAAGCCATATGGTGAGGATGGTGAGGGTGAGGAGCAGGATGAAGGTGAGGAGGCTGACGCTGTCCTGGCGGTGACTCTCCTCCGCCTCCTGCTCGGTGGCGAGCTCCTCCATGGCGCCGCCGCCGCGCTCCGCCGCCCGCAGAGCCGCCCCGAGGGCCCAGCGCGGGGACCGCCCTCCGCCGGCCGCCCTCTCCCTCCGCTCCCTCCCCTCTCCCCCTCCTTCTCCCCGCCTCCTTTTCCCTCTCCCCTCCTTCTCTCTCTCTCTCCCCCCGTCTCTCCCCCTCCCTCCCCCTCTCTCTCCCTCCTCCCCTCCCCTCTCTCTGTCCTTTCTCTCCCTCTCCCTCTGTCCTCCCTCTCCTCCACTCTCTCTCTCCCCCTCCTTCCCTCTCTCCCCTCCCTCTCTCTTTCCTTTCCCCCCTCTTTCCTTCCCCTTCTTTCCTTCCCTTCCCCCTTCTCTCTTTCCTTCCCCCTTCTCTCTTTCCTTTCCCCCTTTCCTTCCCCCTTCTCTCTTTCCTTCCCCCTTCTCTCTTTCCTTCCCCCTTCTCTCTTTCCTTGGCCCCTCTTTCCTTAGCCCTTCTCTCTCTCTTTCCTTCCCCCCCTTTCTTTTCCCTCTCTCTTTTTTCTTCCCTCCCTCTCTCTTTCCTTTCCCCTCCCTCCCTCTCTCTCCCTCCTTCTCCCCCTCTCCCTCTCCCTCTCCCTCTCTCTCTCTCACTCTGGTGGTGATGGGGACCAGGGTGAGTGCAAACCGCAGCCCCTCCACCCACTCATGCAGGGCCGCTTAAAGCCAGCTGGAACCATAGAATCACCAGGTTGAAAAAGACCCACAGGATCATTGAGTCCAACCATTCCCATCGATCACTAAACCATGCCCCTTAGCACCTCGTCCACCCGTCCCTTAAACACCTCCAGGGAAGGTGAATCAACCACCTCCCTGGGCAGCCTCTGCCAGTGCCCAATGACCCTTTCCGTGAAATATTTTTTTCCTAATGTCCAGCCTGAACCTCCCCTAGTGGAGCTTGAGGCCATTCCCTCTTGTCCTGTCCCCTGTCACTTGGGAGAAGAGGCCAGCACCCTCCTCTCCACAACCTCCTTTCAGGTAGTTGTAGAGAGCGATGAGGTCTCCCCTCAGCCTCCTCTTCTCAAGGACCATGTCCATGCGGCTCTTAAACGTCTCCAAGGATGGAGACTCCACAAGCCAAGTTTCCTAAATGAGGTTTCTTTTTAGTTTTTCTTTCTTTCTTTCTTTCTTTCTTTCTTTCTTTCTTTCTTTCTTTCTTTCTTTCTTTCTTTCTTTCTTTCTTTCTTTCTTTCTTTCTTTCTTTCTTTCTTTCTTTCTTTCTTTCTTTCTTTCTTTCTTTCTTTCTTTCTTTCCTTCCTTCCTTCCTTCCTTCCTTCCTTCCTTCCTTCCTTCCTTCCTTCCTTCCTTCCTTCCTTCCTTCCTTCCTTCCTTCCTTCCTTCCTTCCTTCCTTCCTTCCTTCCTTCCTTCTTCAGATACAAGAAAAGTTGCTAAAGACCAACTTGTGAACTTGAGGGTATGCATCCAAATACATCCTACTGGAGATTTGCTTCTATGAAGCAAGACAACTGTAGGAAGTTAACAGAGCTGGTCAGCAGTTTTCATTTGAAATTTCTGTGCTAAAAAAGAAAAAAGAAGAGATTATTCGTATTCTTTTCAAATCATCTTGAGTTGGAGAGGGAAAGAAAAGTAATTTTTTCCTTTTTGCAAACCTGCCAAAATCAGAACTTTCTCCTTTAGCTCTTTTCTTTAATGAATCACAACAACCTGGCCCCCTGCTTTAAAAAATAAAAAACAAAAAAAACCCCACAAACCAACAACAAAACACCCGAAAAAACCCAACACAAAACCCCCACCAAAACCCAAACAGTGAATTCCGGGTAATGAAAATTATTGTTTTTAAGGAAATACAAAATGCTGTAAAACTCTGGCTGGGGAGGAGGAAGGTGTAGGTTTTTATCAGCTTCAGCAGGAATGTGCTTTGTCTTTGGCTACCAGAGGAATTCCCTCCCAGTTTCCAGGTGTAGTGTGAGCAACACAGACCTTTCTGCTCCTATGACATTTCTCTCAGCATTATTATTTTCAATCACGACATCTAACATGTATTTTAGCCATTATTTTGCATAAAAAGAAAGCAGAATACCTTTGGATGCATGTTTATTTGGTTATACTGCAGATCCTATCTCCTTTAGAGCTACCCTCTTAATGTTGCCACCTGGCTGTTTCTTGCAGTATTTATTGGGCTGCTGCAGTTACAAGGATGTCTCTTCCAAACTTTCTCTCCTCCAGCTAGTGGATCTGGAATTGTCTCCTCTCACATATACTTTTGTTTAGGAGACTCCTTTTTAAAAAACAGTCCAAGATGACAGCTCTGTAAAACCACATTTTTATTTATACGTAGTTCTTTAAAATACAGTATTTATGCACACTCCTCAACAACCTTCAAAATCCAGTATAATTATGTGCTATTACCTTTAAATATTTGAACGTGCAGGGTTGAAAGTTTACCTTGATAGGGCTGTCATTTATAAACCTCTTAGAGATGAAAAGCATTAATATGCCCTGAAGACTTAGCTCTAACTCTGTGAACCATTAAAATAACTGCCTCAAGACTGCCTTACATTAGATCTCACATTCAACGTTAACATTTCCAGTATAATGAGAGCATTATACCACTAAATCTTTGTTGTGTATCTTTAGGATATACAATCTACATACAATATAGCGCGTATAATGCAATATAACAACCTGCAGGCCTCGCAGCAGGCTACAGATACGCAATGCAGTGCTAAGCATGTGTAATGCGGATAAAGTTGTAAAATAAAAACCTGAATGGCAATAACAGGCCCTTTTCTGTTCGTTGGTTTTCTTTTTCATAGACTCATAGAATGGTTTAGGTTAGAAGGGACCGTGAAAGTCATCCAGTCCAACCCCGCTGCAGAAGCAGGGACATCTTCAACTCAATCATGTTGCTCAGAGCCCCATCCAACCTGACCTTGAATGTTTCCAAGTGATGGGGCATATACTTCCTCTCTGGGAAACTTGTTCCAGTGTTTCACCACCTTCAGCATAAAAGAATTCTTCCTAATATCTGGTCTAAACCTCTCCTCTTTAGTTTAAAACCACTACCCCTTGTCCTATTACTACAGGCCCTGCTAGTAAGTTTTTTCCCCATCTTTCTTATAAGCCGCCTTTAAGTATTGAAAGGCCACACTAAGGTCTCCCTGGAGCCTGCTCCAGGCTGAACAACCCCAACTCTTTCAGCCTGTCCTCATAGGAGATGTGTTCCATCCCTTTGATCATATTTGTGGCCCTCCTCTCGACCTGCTCCAACAGGTCCGTGTCTTGTGCTGAGGGCTACAGAGCTGGTTGCAGTATTCCAGGTCTCATCAGAGCAGAGTAGAGGGGCAGAATCACCTCCTTTGACCTACTGGGCGCGTTTCTTTTGATGCAGCTCAGGATATGGCTGGCCACTGGGGCTGCAAGCACATATTGCTGGATTCTATTGTGTGCTGCATAGTGCTGGGTAAAGTCTGTCACTAAGTGTATGGTGGCTTATTTTAAGAAGACAATTTCCATGTATGTTGTAATTTCATCTACCTCTCAGCTGGCTGTATTCAGGGTCTTAAGTTACTTTCTGCAAAGTCTTCCACCAATAACCTGTGTTTTATCCTTTGACATTGGCATAGTTCTCTGTAGCTCTTGCTCTCCAGATAATGATGAGAAATATCTCAATGCTTTTAACAATTAAAAAGGCAATGCTTTTAACAGTTAAGTATGGCCCAGTTTTAGTGTTTGTTTGGTTTTTTTTCAGCTGAACTATGTTTTTTGTAGAGGAAAGCATTCATCCATAGTTTGGCATGTCTGTGCTACCATCAGCATAAACTTTAAACCTCCGTGTTCACATTTGCAGGTGTTTCCACTGCTGCCTTGCCCCTGTAGCCTCTGTGCAGGAATCACCTCATCCTAGGAACTTCTCCTCCAAAATCAATACATCAGTACTAAATATTTTTAGTGAATTAAAAAAATTATATTCATCAGTGTTGTGCACAAAATTAGGCATATGTCATCCTTACTCTGAACTATGTGGATATAACTAAATCCCCCACACAATTTAGTGATGGGAGTATGATTGTTTCTGTCCGTTGAGGGAGTCAAGGTTTAACAGTGATGTAATTAAGTTCTCTTCAAGTCAGTGTTCTGTCTAATACATTGTTGCCATGAAATTTGATATGCACAGTATATTTGGTTCATATGGACCAAAGTTTGCTGTCAGTTTAGGGTCACCTGCCCTATTCACCCCTCCTATCAGGCGCTGCTCCTTTTCCGCCAGCTTGAGGATGGCCTTGGTTAGGTAAAAGCACTGGTGTTTTTGCATACCAATGCCCTGTGTTATCACTTTAGAGAAGAACTCTCTCTCAAAAACATGCAGTTAGTTTTCAGAGAATGAAGTTACTTAGAGCAACTGAGTTTGTCACAAAACCGACCCTAACTTACCTCAAACTACAACAAAGGCAATGGCCAAGTGGAATAACAACAGAGATATGAAAGGCTTAAAACAAAACTATGAGATGGCACTGAAATAGAGCAAAGGACAAAATGTAGCCATTGAACAGTTCAGCTATACCTGGAGGGATGCAGGAGGATTTTGGTATTAAATGGTAATAAATACATGCAATTGCACATAGTTGATGATTGACTCATAGGATTGATTCCCATGAGACCGGTCAAAATACCACAGAGATACCTATGGATCAGCCCACCTCATTCCTTCTGCCAACCAGTCTTCTGGTACTACTTCTTATTAAGAAGTAGTACCTGCCAGAAGCATCATCCAGCAGACCATTCAGTATTTTCATCATTTCTTTTGCTATGAATGTCATTGTTATTACATGAACTGATATGCACTTCAGGTTTATTCTTATTCCCGGAGCTGAAGAATGTCATGTGAGGCAAGCTTGAGGTACTAGCTTCAAGCCCTTCTCTCTCTCTGAGCTATTGGTGATAACATTGTTTGCTCCTTGTTGGTAATGTTGCAGAGCTCACACCCTATCAAGACCTTTCCTGCCTTATGCAAGTCTGTTGAGGCTGGCCCTTTGTGCTGATAAGAGCAACAGTTTTGAGATTTTTGCTGATTTAATCTGCCTTTGTAGGACTGGTTCTGATAGGGAAAGACCTCATGGTTGCTTCTGCTTATAACAAACTGGAAAATCAAACAAATACTTGCCTTAATACGTGGTGTGTTTATACAACATCCCTTGCACTCTCAGATTTTCTAGCACTTCAGAACGGAACAGAAAGTTGATTAGCAGGCAGGTCCACCTTGCAGAGCAGTTAGTGTGTCAGCCACTCTCCCACGAGCGTCCTTTAAAATGGCAACCCATTTTGAACCAATAGCCAACCTCTGGTGGTAGTGGGATAGTCTTGCAGGTTACCCTCCTATGCCTGTGTAAGATATCCCCATGTCCCAGGGTCCCACAAAATATGCCCTATCACAGATGTGAATTTAAAGACAACTGTGTGTTCCTCAATTAAATTCTGAAGAACATGTCATATTTTTACTGAAAAACAAATTTGTTCAGAACTGCAGTTTGTTGAAAGCATTAACAGCTGTGACACATTTCTCTATTAGTACTAGTCTCTGCAGAAGTGCCACATCTCTGAAAAAATATCAGAACTGTCATTTTTCATCATTGCAAATGCAAAAATCAACATTAGCCTTTCCAATAGCCAAAAGTCTAGCTAAAGTAAAAGCTGTTCTGTGCTATTTGCAAGGTGCAAAAGTCACTCACTGTGCAGCTTTTATGTCATGGTAAACTTTCAAAGTGTTTAACAGGGATATGACTAGAAAATTTATGTACAGAAGGGTGCTATGCCATTTCCTTTATACCGAAACAGATTGCTTTCCCCTTCTAGCTGTATATGAAATTAGGTAATATTCTACTAGGAATAAAGTCGGTTTTCTCTCATTCCTCAGAAGGCAGCAGTTCATTACCCTTTGCATGTGCAAATCATGGTTATGACTTTCAGTGCTATAATGCTTGAAGAAGCAGGTAAGTGATCACTGTTCCCATCACCCATCAATCCTCATGACATTCCCCATAAATACTTAAACAAGTGAATATCCTAGTGCCAGGGCTCAACTTGTGCCAGAAGAGCCTGAAAACATTCTGGAAAAGAGCAAGTAAGCCTTGTCTGAGGCACTGGAATTATGATTTGAACTCTTCCTGCACAAATTTAATCTTGCCTATCCCTACATGAAGTTATGTGAAAATCATTTAAAACTGCAAGCAGGCACATGGATGCTCTGTTACTGTCTGCTGTCTGTTAGCCACTACCAGAAACTTTGCCTATAGAAAGTTTCAGAGGAGGAAAGATTGGGAAAAATGTAGGCATAGTGTTGTGGCATTCAGATTCGGTATAAAATATTTCTATTCTGTATTTTTATAATAATGCCAAATATTTTGACAAAGCTCTCATGGAAAAGCCTGCTGTTCTGTTCTTGACAGAGAAACAGAAACCCAAATTTACGTTTGATTAAATCTTGATTGTGCTCAATACGCTATGCCTGTAGGGATTGTATAGGCTAGAAATGAACCTTTTGAGTAAAGTTATGCTAAGTATCCTGGCTTCATCTGAATTAGGCAGCCCAGAGGCATAGTTAAACATAAGAAAGAAAAAAGTTGTATATATCTTGAGAAGTTACAGCTGGAATTACTTATTCTTTGTTTTGTTCTGGAAAAAAAAACCCTAAACAAACAGGAACTTCTAGTATCTTTTACATGAAAACAAGGTATCCTACAAGTATTAGATCCCAAAACAGCCACAGAGAAGCAGGCTTGAGTGATAAAAGGCTCTCATTATGCTGCACATCATAGTTCTCTGCAGATTTGAAAGACTAGTGCTTTGGAAAGATGGTATAACTTGCCTGTCATATTTCCATAGGCTCTTTTCTGCTGAAAGGGCTGGATTATTCACTTGCTTTTATATACATTGATGAGATTATCAATGGATGATAAAATGCGATTAGATTATCGGTTATGAGATTATGACTGTAATGCCTAGTTTATCTCCAGGGTTTTCTAAACTGGCAAAAGTCTAAGAGAATGTTGCTTCAAAAGGATGAGAACATTTCAATTGTACATTTTTATTACTGTGGAAACTAAGCAGCTGCTTGACTGTTAGTGATCTCATTCTACAGGGTCAACCAAATAATGTAGGAAATTTGCAGAAATGTTTTTTGAAAGGCTATTCAGGCAGCCAGTTCCCCAAATCTTGGCAAAATGCTGAGTCAGGGAGGCAGAAGAGGCTGCCTGGCTAAAAGATAGGGATGAGGCATAAATGCAGAATATGATCATAAGATCAGGCAACACTACTAGTGGGATATGGTCACTCATTTTGCAGAATAAGCAAACTTGGGATGGTGAGAGCAGTATTATTGTGCAAGTTTTGGTTCCTGAGTGACCCTGGCTAATACCAACGGGAAGCTCTACGGAAAAACATGCTGGCTCCAACAGTTAAGCCGTTGCACACAGCTCTGCATCTACCAGAAAAATTATAATAATGGGACTGGGCCAAGCTGTGACAGAATGTGAAGTCTGACAGCTCTGCAAAAGCATGCCTTTTCGAGGTGGGGCTGGATGTGGATGATACCAGCAGAGGTGTTTATTTGGTTGACTGCTAGTCTGCTGGCTAAAGGCAAAGAGGAGAAAGACACCAAAAGGCTTGAAACCAAAAGACAGAGAGCAGTGGTCAGATGCTTTGAGATGCAATCAATATTATCTCAAGCCGTACTCTCAACACAGGAAAAGTCCAAGGCAGATACATTAGTGGAATCAGCATCACAGTAGTCAGGTCAGACACAAGCCACTGCTTGTACTATTGTAATGAAGGATTTGATGTTATACCTTGCTGTCTTTCCCTACTTATTCCTTATTTTAGTGGACAGGATATTTCATTCCATAAGGAAGACTTTTCATGCTGATACTTGCATATTCCCTATTCCTCATCCTTCCCCAGTCATGTGCTATTTGAGATAAATTCCAAGATTGGGCAGTAGAATAGATGGGATGATTTATTGGGGCGTGGTTGTTATATACGTACAAAGCAGGGACATCTAGAGGCTAAAGCAGTGTCTGCAAACACAGTACAAATATATCCACTAGACGTGGAGTAATACAGCGTTTTTCAAAAGCAGCTTAGATAATAGGTGCATAGCATGACCTCTAGTGGTATTAAGCCCAAGGCACTGTCAAAGTCAGTAGTCTGATATGGATGGGGAAAAGCCAAAGTCACAGAGGCACTGTCACATATGTGCTGGTTCTGTCCTGCTGTACACAGCCTTACTGCCAGGTCTATGTCAGGACAAATTTTGTCCTGCTGCCAGGACAAGATTGAGAAAAGTTTTTAACTCAGCAGAAACTCCCAACACTCAGCAGAGCGAGTGTCTTGTAGAAACACTTCTGTTATTGACTAATCACATATCGTCATTAATCTTTCCTGCTACTGTCTTCACGCTGAGAAATAAGGAACCCAGCAACAGCAGTGTGAGGAGGAATGACAATGAGAACTAGGAGGTAAAATCTGCAAAGTCTTCTCTGTAGTGACTCAGAAAGTTAACGAGAAGTAACATTTTCTTTTAACATCAGCAGAAGAATAATGTTCTGTTTCACTGCTTTTGCACATCCTGTCAGGGTCCTGTTCCCTTGAAGAGGTGAAGCTATCATGGTTGACATCCCCTCAGAGGGTCTGAAGTCCCCACAGGAAAAGAAGGTGGCTAGGAATGACCCATTGCCTAGGATATGGACTTTGGTAGGAGAGGTGGGACTAGGATTGCCAAAAGAAGCTACCGGCACAAAGATGAGGTGCAAATAGCAACAAACGTGGCAACAGAAAACAAAAATAAAGTGATCGGGAAACCTACAGGAGTGCTAGGAGGAGACCAGTTTTCTCACAGGGAGTTGCTGGCACAGTCTCAGCAGGACAGTCAGCAGGTTGCAGGACACTGAGACAGAGAAGTTATGACCTCTAGAGTTAGGGAGCCTGTAAAGTTTCCCTTCTCAGCGATCATATTCTGTAGTCTCTGAGCCACACTGAGTGTGCAATTAGTCAGACCTCAACAGTCCATCAGTGGAAACTATCTCAGTGCTCTGCTGCAACCAAGAGATGCATAGATGTTTTCTCAAAGTGCAATTGCTCATTATGGAAGATGCATTTTGTTTTATTTGCACTGAAGTTCAGTTTCACTCACATTCTGGGGTTCAGGGCCTTTCTCTAGTGCACCTCTTTTACATTCATGGCAGCTGGCTGTATTTTTGATGTTTTCTAATTATTTGCCTGTTGTTTTCTATTATTTGCTGTTTTGTCCTTTGGTGTGTAAATAGCTGCAAAATAGAGAGGAACTTCAAAGCAAATTATTTTAAAAGGATCTTTTCATATCCCAGAATAGGGTTTTAAATAGACTTGTTGCAATGTATGATCCAGGACTACTTACTGAGTATATTTATCTAAATATATACATCACCTTTATAATTAACAAGTGAGTATAATTCAGCCAATTGTTTGAAGCTGAGTTTCTATAGCAGGCACCTCCTTAACGTGTATGTGAGCTGATTTGCCTTTGCTGCTTTCTGACATGATCGTTGCTTTTATATGTGGCACCTATAACATACAGAAAGCAGAATTATTACAGGAATAATCAGTGAAAAACAGTTCCACAGAAAAGTATTATTTATGTAACATGACTTTGGAAGGGCAGCTTTAGACAGGTGAAGTTGTGATGTCCAAGTCTGCATTCATCACCCTCAGTTGATTTTATAGTTAACAAAGACAACAGGCAGTTGAGACAGGTCAGGTTAGCTACCATCCAAAAGTGTTTATTGGAGATCAATTGCCATCCCAATGTTTTTTTCCACTGTCTACAAAGAGATTGCTATGAGCGACAAACTCAGTTACATATCCAACAAGTATAACTACTATGCTAGGGCTAAGGAAACCTGACCACGAAACTAGTGTGTTTGGCAGCAATGGATCCCAGTGAGCACTAGAGTCTCCAGATGAAATGTATTTTTTGATACTTTGCCTGTACTGATGATGCACAATCAGTTACAGAAGCAGAGCAGAGAGATTTTTCCTCATGTGATTAAATCATAGACAATTAATAGACTCTTCTGTTGCAGATATTAACCCTACTGAATTGGTCCAAAACAAAGTGTAAGTCCCAGAGTGAACAATCCTTACTGGACTTGGGTTCTTCTTTTGTTTTTTATTTGGCCTTGTCCTGATGCCTCTCTCACTGAAAAAATTTTAGAGACGTTACTGCAGTTGGAATCACTTTCCTGGAAAGAGAGGGAAAGAAATTTGTCAAAGCAGAACAGAGTTGAACGAGAAGATACTTAATTTGCTTAATTTGCTTTAACTCAAATGAGAAGACGCTTAATTTGCTCTAACTCAAAGACATTTTCCACTTTCCCATTGCTCATTGGCCAGCTCTGCATCAGGTTCTCATGACATGGTTGTTCTTCCCTTCTTTTGACATTTAAAGTCAAGATCAATTGGCCTAAACTCTATTTATGTTGCAAGGAGTGTACATATCCCTGTATATGATGACAGAATTCCTTTGGTGTTTCACCTTACATTATTAAAATCTGTATTTCTACCTATTTGAACTGAGAGGAAGGCTTTCCACATGCCACATTTGTCTAATTTGTACCTCTCACTGGTGAGTGGGTCTCTTCTCTAAGAGAACATATTCATTGCACCTCAGTTCCTCTCCATCTGACCATTTTAATTTATTGATTTCTGTACTGAACATTTTTGCTCCTTCAGTGCAAATTACATTATTTGAAAACTAGTCTTAGTGAAACGAGTCTTCCTAACATACGAGCAAACTGTAGAGTTTCAACTCTCCTGAATAAATAACAATTACTTCAGCATTTTCTTTCCAACTGCTGTCTCTGCAGAATCCCTTGCTATTTTATTTTATCAAGAGCTAATTTATTCTTTAGAGTCTTATAGTGATGTAGCTGTATTTCCAAAAACAGTGTCTAGATGTTTATTGCACATTCTGCTGAAAGACAGAGAGGGAAGAAAAGACAAAACAAACGGAATCCTGTATTTGTTTAGTTTAACAGCAGGATTTTTCTACAGTTAACACTGAATATTAAAATATGTAGTTTAGCTCTGATTGACTGTGCTGATGAAGTTGGATAAGAATCTTGATTTGTGTGGAGATTGTTCAGGGTTACAGATTCCTGTGTAATTCCCTATGGTTAATGTAGGCAGAGTCCAGCACTGCTGCAGCCCTTGGCTATATTTTGCCATGATTCTGCCAAGATCCAAATCAGTCACGTCTTCTGCCTCGTCTGTTGGAGATCCTACTTTTCTTCATTTTTGACAGTCTCCCTGGGAGCATCTGCTGGACACTAGTTCTCACTCATAAGGACAATGTGCATGGCAGGTTGGCACCATAATAAAAATGGCCATGTATTAAGTGATGAGAGCAAGAAAACTTTACTCAGTGCATTCTCGGCTTTTCTTTTCCACAGTAGGACTGTGACAGAGCAAAACTTTCTATGAACTTGCCTTTGGAACAGTGCTCCACCAAGCACCCCAACATTAGGTGCTACAAACCTGGATAAAGGATAAATGGACGTAACTGCAGGCAGGTGCTGGCAGATGATCTTGTCAAATTTAGCAAGGATACAAAGGGAAGTGGTGTGTCTCTTTGGAATAAAAAGAGTCCTGTAAGCTTAGGGAAGACAGCAAGGTTTGCTGGGCTATAATGCAGCAAGCCATTAAAGCTCATCTTAATTTTAACCATGCACCTAACTCTTTGCTCTTGCTTAAATACTACTGAAATCTGCAGGTTTTAGCACGTGCATTTGTGTCTTGCTGATTCAGCACTGTAGTTTGTTGTCTGAATTGCTGCCTTATTAAGCATAAACCACAAAGGATACGCGCCATGGGCTTTATTGTCATTACATTGCATTTTCATCTAATGATAAAATGAAGAGTCTGCCTGCCTCAGCTACAGGCTTAGGTGGAACACAAGATTTTGTGGCAAAGTGCATGTTGAGTAACACCCTGGTTATGGCAGCTCTCTGGTTTCATATTATGAAAAAAATATCTGGGATCTAGACTCCTGTGTAAGATCAATGAACCTGTAATTGCTAAGGAAGAATATGGTTTATAGCCAAAAACTTAATTGTGATCTGTCTGAGAAAGTGCAGGCATTACATTAGTGGCCCTTAGGCAGATTGTATCCCTCTCAGCTACAGTATTTCTGCCACAGAAATGGTTTGCAGCAAAGTTCAGAATTAATGTGGTTTTGTATCATACATTGTGCTGTCCATTATGATAATATTATGATAAATACTACAACTTTATAAGGTATATTATTGCTTACTTTCAAACTATTCTTTCATTCATTTGGCCGACAATATTTAATTTATGCCTTTTAAAATTATTGACTATCTGGATCTTCAGTAAAAAATGAAATTACTTTTAGCTCTGTGTAATGCCTTTGAAGAGCAACTTTAAATTGCATGCTCTCTCTCTGTGTCTCATGTACTGCACAGAACTCTGCTCATCTTTGTCCCAAACACCAGTGACAGAAAGATTTGTAGACATGATGTAAATTCTTTCAGGGAAGGTAATTTATGTTGGAAGTATGGGGAAGGTCATTTCTGAACAAACAAGTTCACAAATATGAACTGTTCGGTTTTGCTGTTTGTGCTTTTCCTTGTTCATCACGTGTAAGTTCACAGTAACCTGGGACAGAGACCTACCCGTCCATTGTTCCCACTTAAATAACCCCAGCATTGAAGCTGTATATCACAGTTACCAGGGTCTTTGCGGAGGACGACTACAAAAAAAACCCATTCCCTTGCTGTCCAGTAGTATTGTGGTTCATCAAAGTTACTGGTGACCATAAATTCTATATGCAAGGAAATGATGGAAAGATGCTAGAAAAACAGAAGGACTTTAATCCAAAATCACCAATAGCAATGCAAAATAGATTCTAGCACAAAATCTTAGCACAAAATTAGCCACATTATTTGTTCTGCCTGATCTCAAGTTTCAGACCAGCTTCTGTTGGTATTCCATCTGGCAGGACTCTCCAGCAACAGAGGATCTCCTAGGGAGACCAAAAAAAGGCCAGTGTGACCTCAGAGTATGTGACGACTGCTGTGTGAAAATAGTATTCAGTATATTTGTCATCTGCTTCTGCAAAAAAAGGAGCCTGTACAAGACTCAAATGCACAGAAGTCTAATTGAAATGGTTGGTTTTCACATTCATCAGTTCCTCAACACAGTTTACCACATGCCTGTACAAATATTTGTTCTGCCCAACTGCATGGGTGGTTGGGGACTTCAATAAGCAGCTGGAGGCAAGGGATGCTTTCTATAACAGTTCTGTCTTAAACGTGAGTCGGAACACAGCCTCAGAGAGTGAACCCAGTGGTTAAGAACTCTTCTTTCCCTTTCTGTTGAATACTACATAAAGAATTGCCACTGTTAGATGTGATTGGTCTCACTCGTAATTCACAATTTCATATAAGTATTGGTGAATCTAATCTTAACTAGGAATCTTTTTCAAAGCTTTATATCAATTCTAGACAAGTTGCCAGGATCTCAAGTACAGGATTTATAATCTTCCCGGTAGAAAACAAAACAAGCTTTTAGAAAGTTGTAGTATTTCAGCTCTTTTGTCTTCTTCATTTTCACATCTTCTCTACAACCAACATGATTAGAAACCTGCTTCAAACAAGACATCCTTCAGATTTTGTTACAAAGATATGATTTCAAGAGCTTTAAGAGACATACACAGAATACAATGGATCTCATTAGGAAAACGATTGTTGAAGTTTGGCTCTGTGCATTTTGGCAAGCTTCCAGCAGCACAGGGCAAACCTGATTCTGCTCGGTATTAGGAGAAGTGTAGATGTGCACACAGTGAGCTCTCGCTTCCTTATGCTGCCTCTTCAGGACCTGGGCAGATTTCCAGGTCCTGATGTTTACTGGGAACACCCCACCTCATCTTTGGGGTGATGCACAAGAGTGTCAAACAAGAAGGAGGAAAGGGAGTTTAGGATCTTCTCACCTGCAGGTAAGCAGGCACCACAAAGCTATGCGGGTATAAAAAACCAGCCCATACAGGGACACCGCCCATTGCACACGCTTTGACTGAACTTCTCTTGCTGAAACAGATTGACTGTACTCCTGGGAAAGACAACGGCGGGGCCTGAAAGGCTCCTTGAAAGCTGCATGTACCCAGAAGGCATGGACCTGGCAAGTCCTTCACCAATTCCTTTACAATATAACCTTTACAATGAAAATGTTTTGGTTTTCAGTTGCCTAGAAACTACTATCTGGGGATCACAAAGCTCTGTATTAGACTGTAATTAGATATATTTCACAACATCCCCACAAGGGAATTCACTAATTACAGCAGTTTGTTGAAATTAAAGTAAGTAGAATAATGGTTGGTACTGACTATGATATTATTGCACTCTTGCAGTACTACACTTCAGGCAATGATTGTATCCAATCTCAGAAGCCAAGAGGGTTTGCTCTGGCTGGCATATGAATAGAGAGTGAAGAATCAAAGCAAGTGTTTGTACTTTCTTAAAAGTCATGTGTTCATAAATCACAAGTCATTCATTTGGTCTGGAATAAATGCTTCAGTGCCTTGGTGTGGGGAAACATCCTGGAGCTTGAGAGGTTGTATTGTGATAGAGACAAAATCTACAACCTGTCCTGATCAGCTGTAGCCATAAAAAAAAATCCACATTTTTACAAGACTGATGATTTTGCAAAAAAATATTAGTCATGGCAGAAAGGAAAAATCCCAACTCAGAAACTTGCTTTTGCCTTGCACCTGCTCATTAGAAATGTAAAAAGTTACTTTCTTCCCTCACATTTAAACACGTTTGTGAAGCATTACTGACACTGGTGACAAGATATTTCCATTGTAGAGCTGGTTGCACCTCAGCAGGGGACGCAGTCTCTTATACACACAGACCATGAAGTCCTCTGTTATGACAGATGATTCATTAATGTGAGGTAACAATGTTCTGGTAATGTGGTGCAGAGATAATTTGGTATTTTAGCTTTCAACAAAAAATTATCAAATATTACTTTTATTCCTTCTCTCAAACATGATTATAATAACTTTACTGACCATATAAATCACACAGTGGTCTGAGAGGATGGTTAGACTTCAAGAGAGGGTACATCAGACTCTGCAGTTGCAAACTGTCTCCAGTTGGCTGGACACACTGTGGAAAGAGCTGGTATATAGAGGACCCAGTAAAAGACCAGAATCAATGCCGCCAGTGCCGAAGAAAACCAGACGAGTGGCTCACAGAGTAAATCCGCAGTGTAGCTGGGATGTAAAACTGTACTTTTTGCTGTTGTTGGTAGCACTGGCTGAGCTACTGACTTGGGCTGTAGTGTCAAAAGCTCAGAGCAGGTTTCACACCTGCCCAGGTGTAAGGTTGCACAGTACCGCTGATGCCAGAATGGGTGTCAGTCACTCCCTTCCTTAGCAGCCACTTCTGGCCAATTGGCCTTGCTTCCCCTTTCTGCTGTCCCTGGGGCCCTGAGCTGGACGAGCCTTTCTGCCTGCTCAACTGACACACAACTTCCAGTCTACTTTTCCGGGGCTTCGCCTCTCTTTTTCCTCTTCTGCTCCAACAGTAGGATTGCCATCCTTTAGTTTACATTAAATGTTTCTGGAGGTTTCTAAGTGAGTATGTACTGGGTGTAGGTGGCCAGGTTTTGGCAGCAGGGGCTGCAGAGGTGGCCTCTGTGACAAAGACCAGGAGCTATACTAAGCTGGACACAGCCGCTTCCAGATGTCTCCAGTGGATCCACCACACGGCACAGCTGAGCCCTCAACAACACTTGGCACCACTGGGAAAATATATTTAAGAAAGGGCAAAAATGCTTCACGGCAGTGTAGGAGGCGTGAGGAAAGAAAAACAGCAGTGTGAACACCAAGGTAAAAGAAGAAAAAAGGGATGAAGGTGCTACAGGTCCTAGAGCAGTGATTTCCCTGCAGCCCATGGAGCAGACCATGCTGGAGTAGTTCTTGAGGAACTGCAGCCCACAGAGAGACCCACACTGGAGCAAAGGGTGGGGACTAAGGAAGAGCAAAGTGTAACCATTGTGGACTGTCAGCAGTCCCTATTCCCCAACTCTTCTGCACTGCTTTGGGGAGAGGGGGTGGTGGGAAGCAGAGAGGTTGGAAATGAAGGGGTGAAGTTGACCCAAGGAAAGTGGTAGGGTATGGTAAAGGTGTTGTTTTCATTTAGTCTTTTTTTTTTTTCCTCTCACCATCCGACTCTATTTTAAAATAGCAAAAAGATAAATCCATTTTCTTCAAGTTGAGTCTGTTTTGCCAGTGACAGTAATCGGTAAGTGACCTCCTTGTTTTTATCTTCATCCATTAGCTTTTCCCTCTTTTTTTCCCCCATCCTGTAGTGAAGGAGCAGTAAATGAGCAGCTGGCTGGATAGCTGGCAGCTGGTCAAGGTGATTCTGCAACCTTTCCCCTCTACCCCCAGAAATTAAGTCTGTAAGATCTTGGAGAAAATGTCTTTGAATAGGTGAAGAATCTGATAAAAATTGTGATTTTTTCTTTTTTTCTCTGTGGGGGGTGGGGGAACTCGAACAACAAAACACAACCTCTATAAAAAGCCAGACTATTTGCACAGGAAAGCACAAAGCAGTAAGACCCAGTGCATTCTCATGCTGCTGGTTGCTGCTGGTCCTCTGCAACGCTTGCCAAGGAAGCAGGGTCTTCTGTGGCAGCCCTCTCTGCAGCGTGAGCATGGCATTGATGCCCGTGGTGTCACACATCCAGAGGGTAAGATGCTTGCCTACAAGGCAGGTGGCATTGACAGAAAATGACTTGATGTAGGAGTAGCTGGTCTGCGTTCACACACCACACCTGACGTTTAGCCTCTGACTTTCACAGCTGAACACATGCATGGCCTCAGGCGGGACATGAGTTTCCACAGGCAGCATCTGTTTCACCTTGTCAGAGTGGTTGGTTCACAAGAGCTTACCATGTCTTGCAGCCTGCTGCAGAGAGGTCACACCTGGGATGCTGGGGCATCCCAAGGTTCTCTCCTGTGTGGTGGGTGTGGGAGCACCCTCACTGGGGAGGGGACGGTGTTAGTCACAGAATTGCAGAATCTCAGAATCATTTAGGTTGGAAAAGGCCTTTAAGATCATCAACTCCAACTGTAAACCTGACACTGCCAGCTCTACCACTGAACCATGTCCCCAAGCATCACATCTACACGTCTATTAAATACCTGCAGGGATGGTGACTCCACCACTTCCCTGGGCAGACTGGTCCGATTCAAATACAACCCTTTTGGTGAAGACATTTTTCCTAATATCCAATCTAAACCTCCCCTGACGCAACGTGAGGCCATCTCATCTCACCTCATCCCGCTGGCCTTGTCTGCCAAGTGACAGGGGACAGGATAAGGGGGAATAACCTCAAGCTCCACCAGGGGAGGTTCAGACTGGATATTGAGGAAAAAATTTTTCACAGAAAGGGTCATCGGGCACTGGCAGAGACTGCCCAGGGAGGTGGTTGAGTCACGATACCTAAAGGTATTTATAAGACGCATAGATGGGGTGCCCAGGGATACGGTTTAGTGGCAGACAGGAATGGTTGGACTTGGTGATCCAAGAGGTCTTTTCCAACCTGGTGATTCTATGATTCTATCACTTATTACTCGGGAGAAGAGACCAACACCCACCTAGCTACAATTTCCTCAGGTAGTTGTAAAGAGCAATGAGGTCTCCCCTCAGCCTCCTTTTCTCCAGGCTAAGCAACCCCAGTTCCCTCGGCCGCTCCTCATAACACCTGTTCCCCAGCCCCTTCCCCAGCCTCGCTGCCCTTCTTTGGAGACCTCCAAGAACTCCCCGTCCTTTTTGCAGGGAGGGGCCCAGAACCGAGGGCGGGATTCGAGGCGCGACCTTTCCCGTCGGGAAGGGTCCCCAGGCGGCCGGTGCCGCGTCCCCAGGCCGCGCAGCCCCTCCGGGGGACGCTCGTCCCCGCGCCCCGAGCGTCGCCGTCGCCCCGGGAGACGCGCGGAAACCGGAAGCGGGCGGGGCGGCGGCGGCGCGCGCGCGCTCCCGCGCTCCCGGGGCGGCGGCGGCGCTGGGGCCATGGGCTGCTGCTTCTCCCGCCGCGGGAAAGCAGAGCGGCAGCCGGAGGAGCCGGGCGGGGGCGGGCGGGACGCGGCGGACGGCGGGGAGAAGGCGCCGCCACCGCAGTACAGCTGGGACCAGCGAGCCAAGGTACCGCGGGGCAGGGGCTGGGCTGGGGGCAAGGGGCTGGGCTGGGGGCTGGGGGCAGAGGGCTGAGCTAGGGCTGGGGGTAAGGGGCTGGGGGCTGCGCTGGGGGCAGGGAGCTGGGATCTGGGACTGAGCTAGGGCTGGGGACTGGAGGCAAGGAGCTGGGGTTGAGGGCAAGGAGCTGAGCTGGCAGCTGGGGGCAAGGAGCTGGAGGCAAGGGGCTGGGAGCTGGGGGCTGGAGCTGGTCTGGCTCTGTCGGGCGGTGCCTCGCCCCGTCCCGCCGCCGGGGGCTGTGGCCGAGGCTGAGCTCCCTGCGTTCGCCACGGGGCTGGCGGAGAACGCGGCTGGTCCGCTCTCCCTCCCCGCCGGTACTTCGTCTGCCCCCGGTCCTGCCTTCCTCCCCGGCACTGCGTCTCCCCCCCTCCCTTGCCCCGGCTCCCTCCGACCCCGGCACCGCGCCCCGCCACCCCGGTGCCGCTTCCCCCTCTCCAGCCCCTCAGTCTGTGCCTTCCTCTGCCCCCCCCCATCCCCCCTTAACCCTCTCTGCCCCCCCACATCCCCCCTTAACCCTCTCTGCCCCCCCACATCCCCCCTTAACCCTCTCTGCCCCCCCACATCCCCCCTTAACCCTCTCTGCCCCCCACATCCCCCCTTTAACCCTCTCTGCCCCCCCCACATCCCCCCTTTGACCCTCTCTGCCCCCCCACATCCCCCCTTTGACCCTCTCTGCCCCCCCCACATCCCCCCTTTGACCCTCTCTGCCCCCCCACATCCCCCCTTTAGCCCTCTCTGCCCCCCCACATCCCCCCTTTAACCCTCTCTGCCCCCCCACATCCCCCCCTTAGCCCTCTCTGCCCCCCCCACATCCCCCCCTTAGCCCTCTCTGCCCCCCCACATCCCCCCCTTAACCCTCTCTGCCCCCCCACATCCCCCCTTTAACCCTTTCTGCCCCCCCACATCACCCTTTAACCCTCTCTGCCCCCTTCAACCCCTCTGTCTGCCTGTCTGTGTGCCGTCAGGGCTGCTGATGCGTCTCGGAGCCCTTTGGGTGGGACCTTTGGGTCACCCTGTGCGGTGGCAGCGGGCAGGGAGCTGATTGTGCCTGCCTGAGCTGAAGTCCCTGCACACGGTGTGTCAGTGGGGCCATAAAACTTAGCTCCGTTCTCCTGGCTGTCAGTAGTATTTATTCTTCCTGCTTGGCTCTTTGGGTTGTTGGGATTTTTTTTTTTATTGAGAGTGGTTATGGGGTAATGGTTTTAAGTTGAAAGAGGGGAGATTTAGGTTAGATACTAGGAAGAAATTCTTTTACTGTGAGGGTGGTGGGGCGCTGGCACAGGTTGCCCAGAGAACTTGTGGATGCCCCATCCTTGGAGATCACAGAATCACAGAATAACCAGGTTGGAAGAGACCCACCGGATCATCGAGTCCAAAATGTTCAAGGCCAGGTTGGATGGGGCTTTGAGCAACCTGGAAGCTGTCCCTGCCACAGGTTGGAACTGCATGATCTTTAAGGTCTCTTCTAACTCAAACCATTCTATGATTCTATGATTTTTTTTTTCCCAAAAAAAAACTTTAGAAGACCTAGACCTAGCGTATCAGTCCCTGAAGTGCCAGGTGAAGACAAATTCTTCCCATTGATGTTTCCTGACTTGTTGAAGGTAGTCACAAAGTCTCCAGTAGGAAAGAACTTAAGTACTGGATTAAGTATATTTCTTCCCACCCTCGTTTCAAGTTTCACTTCCTAAATACACGATGACGACATATCCCTGCTGGGTCTCCCCTCCCTTTCAGCTGCCTTTGGGTGGGGAAAGGAGAAAATGGAACAGGCCATAAACTTAATTGATGTGGTTTTAACAAACGAAATCCCCAAACCTTTAGGCCATGTTTTACAAGTACAGAAAAGAAAATGTGTGAACTTATTCGAATGCTTAGCTTGCTTGTGTTTTAAACTTGCCCAGGTGCTCTAGGGTGTCCCTTAAGTCTTCCAAGTAGATTAAGAGAAGCTCAGATGGAAATGAGTTAGAGAGCATGCGTGTGGCCTGAGGGAATATGTTCCTTGAGGATAAAGACTATTGATCAGTGCTGCGCTTGTTGCTTTGACTTGCTAGTGGATATTTGCAGTGCAGCATTAGAGGAAAAAAAAGCAGCCTGTTACTTGTATGGAGACTGTTCTTGCAGGAGAGCTCTGTACCAAAAAGGTTATCTTGGCATGGCAGAGCAAATCTTAGCTCTGTGGAAAAGTACATTAAATGAGCATTTCAGATTGTATGATTTAATACTGGAGCAAATTCATCAGCTACAGCTCAACTTTTATGAGACTTTTTACTATATCTGCTATATGGTGCTAACTTCTAAAACTAACAGGAGGAAAGTCAGGACATACAAACACTTGCTTCAGAGAAGGGCCAGCCCTGTTGCTAAGGAGATGATCGTTGTTAAAATGCTGGAAGTAGGTTGGAACTAACAGACGACGCTATTACAGCACCAACAGTCCTTCTCTGTGGAGGAAAAAAAAGCATGTAATATATTGCATGTACAACAACTTCCTCCTTTTCTGTAAAAGACTCTTAGAAATTGGTGAGTTTGGGCTGTGCTACTGAACTGCGGAAGCTGTCAGATTTGCTTAATTTTGTCCTGTACAGCTCATGAACAGCTATTAATATTTAATGTTCAAACCGATTTCTCTTACCTTTTGCAGCCTTATCTTTCATTGGGCGTTGGGTTTATGCTTAATACATCAAACCAGGAAAGCAGTACTTAGACACCCGGTCTTAGGTGAAGGAATACTTAGCCCTTAAGTGTGGTAAACTTGTTGATCCTATCTTGCATTTAGTGATACCAAGTCTTGCTGCTTAGCGACTCCAGCTGTCTTTGTGTAAATAATGCTGTGATGACGCTCTTACTGCAGGCAGAAAAATGCAGGCACGTTCATCTGCGTGCTTGTCTGGTTAGGGATGTGACATGGTGACTGCTAGTTGACAGCTGTGCTGGAAGAAGGTCTGAACCTGAGGAGTTCTTCCAGCAAAACTATTTCTCCTACTTCTAAAGGACAGCATTGTTAGTGTAACTATTTTAATTGTGTTCTGGTGGCAAAAGGTGGTTAGTATTGGTACTGTCTGCTAGTGTAGACCTAGCCAAAGAGTACTATGATAATATTCTGGTGACATGTAACTTCTGTGTGATATTAAGAGTGCAAACAATGGACTGTTTGGTGGAAAACTCCAATCACAAGGCAGTGTAAGAGACTGACGGTTAAATTGAAAATAAGGAAAGTACAGGAATTTGAGGGACTTTTTCAGATTTCTGTGACCTCATTTAAGTGAGAGAAGTGTATGTTTTAAGATATGCAAAAATTTATGAAATCTAGATTGTATCTTAAGTCTGCTCAGATCTCCATAATACTTGCTGACCCTTGAGTTTGGAGAACTGTGTGAAGATTACTTATGGTGCAACAGAAGAATCAAAGGATCAGCTTATTTAGAAAACAGAAGAGAGGAGGATGAGTGTTCAGTTTCTTGCTGCTTTGAGATTCTTAGTCCAGAAGAATAAGTAGAGCACAGTTTATTAGAGATGCTGTTCTTGCTGCACTACATCCTGGGGACTTGTTTTGTTTTGGTGTCATTGGACTGTCCTGAGAGTATCCTTCTGACCAAGTGTGGGACAGGAACTTGGTGGTCCTTAGCCCTCCTCTGCCACCTTCAGCTAACTTTCCACCTGGAATGTAAGATTGTATTTCTGTTCCTGGTCTCCCTTTTCTTTTCCTACCTTACTACCTTCTGTGTGGCTAACATTCTTTACGTGTGTGACCAGGGTGGTAATTAGAGCAGGATCTTAATATAGAGTATGTACAGACAGGAACGGGGGTTTTGTGTCTTGTGATGGCAGATACATCCACGTGTGGTGACCTTCTCTGCAGAAGAAACACAAAAATCTGCATAATCTTTTCTTGCTGTTGTCTCATGTTTAAAGAAGTAGGAGTAGATTAATTGTGATTGCTATGGCATTTAGAACTAAGAGGGACTTTCCTTCATGGATAGTCTTTCCTTTTACAAGGTACAAGTAAGGTTTTGTTTTATGTTAGTTGACTTGCAACTTAACTGCTTTAGTTGACAGGAAACATGCAGCTATCATTGCTATATTGAGCTGTGATGGCTGCATTTCAGCAATTGGAAATAAGAAAGCCAACCTTCAAAGCTGTAAATTTCTACATAAATCATAGATAATCCTTTGTTAGTTTGAGGATTCTGCTTAAATGATCTGAGCTGACATGAACATCCTGAACTATTTAGATCTTCCTCTTTAGTTAGCCACTCTGTATTTTGTTTTGGAATATAAATAAAATCACTTTCATTTTCCCCTCCTCTTTCTTTTTCCTAAGTAAACACTGAAGTATTTTGTGCTTAAATCCAGTGCATCTCCTTTATGCTTCCCAGTTCTGCCAGAAGAGCTACTGCTCTGTTTCTCAGAATGTACTCTGTCAACTGAAAAACAGTCAGCGTGTTCATATTGAGCAGTATTTCCAGTTAAGTCAGTTATAAGTGTGTAGTAGCTTCCTTCCTTCTTCCTCTCTCCTATCTGCAGTAATTGGCAGTGGTTTGTTGCTCAGAAAACAGAGTATGACTGTTTTATGTGATTATGGGTGCTTTGGAAGAGAGGGAAGATTGCAAAGAATAGAATGAAATATGCATTGACTGCATTGGGCACATTTGAAGTCAAGGTGCACAGAGGATGCTTCATGATGAAAAAATGTATGCTAGTTACTGGAACCTGTACATGGTGTATCTCTTTACTCCTTTACTTGTTGCCCAAGAATCTAGAAATCTGCCAGAGGTGAGTAACTTTAACAGCCTACAGAGGATGTTGCAACTTAGTGCTTGAGGGCACCAATCCCATGCAAGTATGAATATGCAGAAGTGTCTAGGCCTGGGAATGCACTTTTTCTTGCTTATTTTCTTTCTCTTAATTCCCCTACTGATAAAAATAGCACCTAAAGCCTCTTAAGTTTGTGGGCTTACCCTATAGCTGCAGCTTTTAAAGTCACTGGGTCAGCAGTCTACTCTTGTATGTCATAGACTGTATGTAAGTCCATAGCTGAATCACCATCTGTTGTGATTTAGAGAGACAGGGAGTGATTTTTTGAGCATGATATTAAAAGATAAGACCTTAGTATAAATTGTTTAGAAAGACTTTAGAAATGAATATTTGCTCAGCAGGCTAGACTCGTGTAACTAGGGGAGAACCATAATCCATTAACGTGCCTTCTCATATTTGTCATGGTATGTCATTGCTGACTAAAACTCCTCTCCTGATGGACCCAGTGGAAAAGTCTTATTATGACATGAAGTCATACAAGAAAGGGTGGAAGGAGCTTTTGGGATCTTTGGTGATTCTATGTACAGTTACCACTAAAAGCTGTGAGGGCCTAGTGCTTCCAAGTCATCTTCTATATGGGAGCTGTGTAGTCTTAGTGCCAGTAAACTGGATAACGGTGGCTGAAGGGATGTATGTCATCTGCATCTTTCATGTCTTGCCTCTGACCTTCTTGCAAGACAAATGTTTGCAGGAAGGAAAGCTGCTTAATATGCCTTGCACTTGTATCAGATCTTCCCACAGTTCAAAGCAACCAAGCTTCTGTTTGCCTTCACTTCTCTCCTTTCTTTGTTCTTTAAAATCCTTGCTCTGGACAATTTGTCCTCTGGTCCTTTGTAACAGAGTAATCACCAATGTCATTGCTGATAACCAAAGATGAGACTTCAGCACCTCTGTTGAAGAGGAAGAATATTGCGTAAGTAGGGACTACTTTTTCATCATCGTATCTGGTTATTTAAGGTCACTCCATGGAGTAGTTCCTGAACCTGTGCACAATAGCACTTCTGTTAGGTTTCAGCTCTTGAGCTGTGCCCATGTTTATGAATGCACAACTCATCGTGTACTCCAAAACCTCTTTAAATTCAGCTGAAAACATTACCTTTATAAATGCTATCATAATTTGGATTTATACCAGCTTAGGGGAAAAAGACACTTACAATTAATTAGGAGTCAAGCATCTGTGTGGGTGAGCTGGGTGGATGTGGACAAAATTCTTCAAAGCTTTATCCAAATGCAAAGGATAAATGGATGAGTTTTCAAGCAGCTGTACTTTTTCTGACCAGCCAGGTGCTTAAGATTTTATGGCAAGAGTTGCAGCAGATGAATAGGCAGAGAAATCTGTGTAGCCCTGGTTATGGTTGTTGCATGAAGCTGTAGATGTTACCTTCTTCTGTTGCTTTTGTTTTTCCCTAGTCTGCTTTTTTGCTGTGTTGCCGAGGCAGAGCATAAGGAGGAGTTAGTGCTGTCTGTCAGGGGAAGGCAGGTGGATGCCTTTAATATTAACCTGTTGATGATAGCTGCAGACTTTAGAGCTGGTGAGCATGAAACTCCATGATAAGCATGTCAACAGCTGTTGGATGCATCCTCAAAATCACAGTTCTGCCTTCATACTCCTTTCACCGGTGCGTTTCTTTTATCCAGGAGGAGTGAAACGTTTGGATCTGCTACAGTCTCTCAGGTTACCCTCTCCTCCCAGGGGCAATAACCCCATGGGGTTAAATCTATTTCATTCAGTTCCTCCAGTCTGTACAGCAGTGTTAGTCAATAAATACCCTTGGTCCTTAAAAGGAAAACTGCAGAGCAAAATTAGAGGAAATTGGCAAACTCCCTAGCATGGTGAACAAACTGAGAAGTAAGAGTTGTGTCAGGGTGGAACTCTTAATTCATGTCAAGGAAATAAAACTGAGCTCCTGAATCTGGTAATAAGCTGACATTTTTATCAGTAAACTCAGCTACTACTGACCTGTGTTTTTCACCTAGGTCTAAATAAAATTGCAAGGTGAAGCTTAAGTTTCACACGTCTCTCTAAAAGCCACCGTGTAGGACGAACTAGCACTGCTTCAGAGGCTTTTTAGAGCAGAGCAATTTAAAAGGACACGCTTAAGTGCTAACTTTCAAAAAAAAAAAAAAGCTGTAAGTTCTGGAAACTCTGAACTTCTCTTTCCTAAGAGAAGTAACTGTTCCTCTGTACTCTGTTTTGAAGGCAGTAAGCTGACCTCCCAAGATTATTAAAAAAAACCCTCCACAACACATTTATATAAAAATGTTATAGGAGTTGCTTGGGAAGAACATATACAAAGCAGTTTTGCTACTTACATTTTCAAGTATGACAGAATATGCAAATAAATATCTTGTATATGGATCAAACATGTGACATTACATGAGGCTTCAGACCTTAGCAGGCTTAAATACTAATCCTACGCTCTGGCTGAGTCTCCATGCTGTGTCCCTTATGATTCGAGCCTCCCAATTTTATTTGTAACTTGTCCAACTAACTTTCCTGGATGTTTACTGGTGGTATTGAATATGATTGAAGGGAGTTTTCTAGGAAGTCATCTTCATTGTCTCAACTTGCATTTTATTTGGAGGATTCTTCAGCTGCAAACCCCCTTTCTTGTCTACAGGTCAGATATGTTGTCTATGAAGGAGTACATTTTATTGGTTGGTAGAGACTTTAAGCTTCCATTAGCTGTTATGGACAAAAACTACCTAGGCTGAGCTGGTTTAGTGAACATCTGGCACTAGCCCATCCTTGTTTATGCCTTTTTCTGGTGTCTAAATCTCATGCAGATGCAATGCTGGGGAGGAGGAGGAGAAGTTTCTTGTAAAGTGGGCTGTACAGAAACTGTTGTAATGCATTAACATGGATTATGGCACAGCAAACTTCATAGCCCTCAGGCTGGTAATCAGGTAGCAGGTTTGTGAAGTGGGCTTGTGTTAGACTAGCTTGGATACTTGTATACTTCTAGGTGCTATTTTAATAAGTTTTCACAAGAGGGCAGAGTAGAATTTGCTCCGGGAATTGCACTTGTCTTGAGACTTGCATATATCTAGAAATGACCTAGCTCAGATTCCTTTGGTGTTACGACAGCACTGGCTGTGTTATTCATGCCGTCCACCTGTATTTCATACTGTCCATCTTGAGCAGTGTGGGGCTCTTTGGTTGCTGCTGTGCAGTGGATAGTCCCAGGGAAAGCCACAGCCTCTCTCAGCTGTCCCTCCCTTGGGGGGAATGCTGGAATGTGGAGGAGGAGAGGTCTGTAAATTTCCCCCTTGCATCAGCACTACCATTTTTTGCTTGTTGGTTATAGCTAAAACAATTGCGTAGCTGTTAGCACAAAAGTCTTGGAGCTGTTAGTACAAGATAATGCTATGTCAGGGATAAGCAAGCTCTGTAAGTCTGCAAACATAATAAAGGAGATACTACTTGAAAGCAGCAAGGTTTCCTTGCAATGTGTTGAGGTGTGGTAAAACATGACCAAGAAAGCTGCTTGAAAAGGAAACACAGCGTGTCTCTAGCTTTATGAATCTAAGTATGTTGGCCAATTCCGTTATTGTAGTTGTGACTATAATACCCAGGACCATCATCCTAGTTGAAACAGTTTAGACTCCACAAAGAGAAAGCTTTCCCTCCATGCCCCCTTTCTTTATTACAGGACAAACTGAGTTAGTGGTTTGGGTTTGGTTGGTTTTGTTTTGTTTCTCAAAAGTGTAGTTTCAATTATTTGTTATACCTCAATAGGGTGCAGTCCGAGAGTTTAGCTAAAGGAGCTTCTGCTGATCTTTCATCACTCTTTGAAGAGCTTTCTGGCAGGTTATCCTATACAATTCAGTATTACCTCAATTTATGTAAGTCAATTAACATCTAGTATTCTGATATTCTCAGCATGTGAAGACTTCCATGTGCTTTTTCTTCTTCCTTCAGATTGACCCCAAAGATTTTACTTTTTCTGGACTTAAAGATGAAACTGTAGGTCGACTGCCTGGAAAAGTAGCAGGGCAACAATTCGTCATTCAGGACTGTGAGAACTGTAATATCTACATATTTGATCATTCCGCTACAATCACTATCGATGACTGTGTAAACTGCAGAATCTTTTTAGGACCAATAAAAGGCAGCGTGTTTTTCCGTGACTGTAAAGATTGTAAATGCATAGTGGCCTGCCAACAGTTTCGCACTCGGGACTGCAGAAAGCTGGAGGTATTCTTGTGCTGTGCCACCCAACCCATCATAGAGTCCTCCACAGGTGTGAAATTCGGATGTTTCCAGTACTATTACCCTGAGCTTGCTTTACAATTTAAAGATGCTGGACTGAGTATCTTCAATAACACATGGAGCAACATCCATGACTTTACCCCTGTGTCAGGAGAAAATAATTGGGGCCTTTTGCCCGAGGATGCTGTAGTACAAGATTATGTTCCTCTGCCTAGCTCTGAGGAGCTGAAAGCTGTCAGAATTTCTACCGAAGCTACAAGGAGCATAATACCAATAACCCGAGGACGGAGACAGAAATGCAGTGATGAATCGTGTTTGGCTGTGTTTTTTGCTGGTGACTACACAACTGCAAATGCCAGGAAATTAATTGATGAGGTAAGTGACCTTCAGCTTTTTGAATTTCTAATTGAACTTTGCTCTGGACAGTCTTGGTGCTCCCTGCAGGGAGAAGGCAGAGACCCTGCTTGTTTGTGAACCATACTGATCAACCGTAGAGTTTAAAACCTTTAAAGCAAGGTAAAAGACCGGATCTTGTCTGATCAGACAGTTGTTTTACAGCTGACGTCCTGTGACTGGCACATCTATCCTCTAATAGTTTCAGTGCACTTTTCCATCAAGACACACCAAAGCTACATTCTGAAGAAAATGCATAGCTGCTTTGATGGCCTTGGCCAAACGTAGAGTGAGTGATGGGCAATGCCTGTGAAAGAAGTAGAGCCAGTTAACTTGTTACCTTATTGCCCCAATAATCACAGCTAACAAAAGTCTGTCCTGAAAGTTTTTCCAGTACTAACACAGATGTTAGGGGAAAAAAAAAAACCCAAACCAACAAAAAACATGTTAAATTTCATCCTTTCCTGCCATCCAATATTGGAATTTTTTTTCTGGAAGAGGCAGTGAGTGTCACTGTCAGGGCTGGTCAGCTGTCTTTGATTACTTAAATAGCTGGTGTGCCCATGCTTGGCTGAGTTTGGGCTTTCCTGGGGCTAAAATCTGGGAGTGGCTGGCTGCTTTTAGCACCCTGGAGTGCCAGGGATGACAAAGCAGAGCCTGGAATCATGAGCTACAGCTTCTGAGAGAGAGATCTGCAAAAGATGCCAATCGCCAATCCCAGTGCTGTATGATCAGCAGAAAAAAACAATCGAGCTCTTTCCCTTGTTTTTTTTTAACTGCAAGGAAAGCTGTAGGGTGTTTCCATGCCCTGCCACTGCCCAGCTGGAATTTTTTGGAAATGAATTACTAGCAGCTACTTCAGTAAAGGGAGGTAATGATACTTACGGGCTGTTCTTTTTCTGAAGGAGTAGCTACAGTAAAGAGGATAATAGATGGGTTCTCCTGTGCTAGTAGTTCTTTTAGAAATTAGAGTTAAGGAGGTGCTGAAAGTTTAGTTAATGAGATTTTGTGGAATTCTCAGTGCTGTGTAGATTAATGGATGCTTTGGAAGTACAAGTGCAATTACTACTTCTTCATATGCTTTTAGTTTCATAGTAGATTTGAATTAAAAAGCTGTGTGTGTTTGAAGGTTTGTAACTGTTTTTCCAAAATGGAAAACTTCAGCAGTGGATAGATGAGTTTGAGGTAATGCTTGACTGAACTACTGCAGACTAATCGGAACTTTGACTCCACAGGCTGAATGCTTTTAACTCCTGTTAATTTCAGCTTGTGAGAGATTCTAGGGGAAAAAACCACAACCTTGAATAATAATATAAAACCAAAAACATTCACACTTACTCCTTTAAGGTGTACTAGGGCAGAGGAAAAAATATGAATGAATGGAATGAAAATAAACAGAAATGCAGAAAAAGCAAACTGTCTTTGAAAAGAGAAAAGGAGTCCCTTTGCTCTGTGGCTTAATGTGTGTGGGGAAAATGGGTCAATTCCTGTGTAATCTGGATACTTGAGCTGAACTCTGCCTTGGAAGCATTTTTAACATGAATTCTTTCCCTGTTCACAGATGACTGGTAAAGGCTTTCAGCTGGTACAGACTAAAGAGATCTCAATGAAGGCTGAGGATACTCACAGAGTTTTCAAGCAATGTGCATCAGAGTTCATTCCACTGCTTGAAAATGGTGAGTTTGTCTTGTTTTCTTTCTCTTTCTGATAGAGATATCTAGCTGTTGCTAGAGAGTTTCTGGAGGACAAATTTTGTGTTTCAAGGGTGTAAAGCCAGTTGAGATGAGTTTTGGAAACTTCAGTCAGGCCCTAAACCAGCCAAAACTCCTGAAGACACTGGAAATGAGTGATTTCGCCTGTGTTTTGTGGCTCTGCCCCTGCCTCCCCATGATGGTCCAGCTGCATAGCTCAGGAGCAGTGGCATGTACAGATCTGTCTGGACTGGTCAAAAGCACCTCACCTTTTTAAGGCTGTTTCTGACTTCTCATTATTGCTGCTAAACCACCTAGACATTCAGTATTTCTGTATACATACTGAAGCAAATACGTATGGCTCTCTATAAAGCAGGCAAGTGTTAACTTACTGTTTATAACTGATGTACTGTCAGAGTATTTCAAAAACTTTCTTATGGTCTGACTGTAATTGGTTTTTTTGTCTCTTCCTGCAGAAGAACTGACATCTTGCCATCTGTTAAATGCAAAAGCTCAATACGTGCTCCCAAACTTAGTAGCAACGTAATTTTTTTTCATAGTAACATAAGAAGTCTGTGATGCTCATTGCAAGAATAGGACAAAAGTTATTGTACTTATCAGATGACAGTTTAGTTTAAGGGCTATTTTGCAGCCATGTGGGCAGAAATAAAGTGTTCAGAATGAAACCAGAGAAAGGGGATCTGCAAATAGTGGGTGAGGACAAGTCTAAAAATCAGGCAGTTTGCTGTCTTAGGACTGAGGCAAAAATGCCTGAATGACTCAGTCATACTCCAGATGTCTGTGAAATGGCTCAATATTTGAGCGGTATAGTCTGACTCACTTCCGTGATGCCCTGCGCTCCTTAGTGTTTTTGTGCCATTGCTGCCTTTGAAGAAGTAAAACTGGATTCCAGCCAGAGCCTCTGCAAAAATAAGCATGAAATTGCAGATATTTTCTTCTTGGATAACACTGTACTCTGAAGCTATGGTTAAGTGTTTTTAATTCTTTATCTTGCATTATGGCTGCTCAAGCAAAAACCATAAAACGCTTCTTGCAAGCTTCACAGTCCCCTATGAGTTGAAAAACCTACTGTTTCAATGCTGAGCTTAAAAGCAGTATTGATTCTAGGTAAAACTATCTTCTAGGTCCAGTGGTTGCTTTGGAGTTCAGTGGGGATGGTGCTGTGGAAGCATGTCGAAGCACTATAAATGATATTTTCAGTGGGACCAAGGTAAGCTGGTGTATTGCTTTATTGGCAGAAAATGTTACAGAATGTCTAGGGTGCTTCATAGTCCAGCTGTAGCATTGATGTACTGCACAATTTTTTTAGGTATCTGAATGCTGAAATCCAAATATCATATTTTTTGTTGTTGTTTGTACTTAAAACTCAAGTTGCTTATTGGAGACAAGAAAAATTGCCCTAGAAAAGAGTACTAAATCTCTGTGTCCACTGAAGAATAGAAGATTTCCACTTAAAACTGTCATTTCACAAAGTAGTAAAACCATGTTCTATAAATACAGTAAGGAAAAAGTCTTAAACTGAAGTCTGCTTTGTGATGTCCTAGTGTATTAAACACTGACAGTGGTAATGTGATGGGATTCCAACTTTTTTCAAGGTTTACTTTCGCTCTATATGGTACTGCAGAATGCCTTCCTTCAAAAGCTTTTTTCTTTTTAATTCTGTCAGCTTATTTTTCTATAGCTTCTTTACACCACAACTCCTCTTTGCTTGCTGTCCTCATTTCTCTGAATGACAATGGGTTTGAGAAAGTTTCTGGGAACAATTAAAGCACTCCTGATAATGAGAAAGTGACAAGCCCTTTGCTTTCAAGCAGCTGTTAAAAGATGACTAGAATGTCTTTGAGACAGCATCCAAACAGGTCCTTGCTGTCTTTCAGTTCCTTTCAAGAGAGTTACTCAGAACGAGACTGCCCACTTTCTGGAAGACACTCATCTTGTAATAAGTCATCTCAAATGCAGCTAATATTTGCTTTTTTTCCTGTTTGCCGTTGCACCAGCAAAACCATGATGTTTAGTGGGCCTTAATTTGGCTCTCCAAGTCTGGAGAATATTAGAAGTACAGTCCAGGTAGTGTTGGAGTATTACTTTTTCTTTCTTGTGACCCAAAAGTCATCACTGCAAATTTTACCATAAAAGTGTCTTCTTTAAGCAGAAGCTTACCATGTTTGGGGTTTTTTTCCCATACAGAACAAAGCTGGTAGTGGGTAGGTAACTCACTCTTCTTGATATTTTTCTTTATTAATAGACTGAAGTGATATTAATTTTTAGAATGAGTAAAATTTATATTTTCCTCACTAAAATTCCAGTTCAAAAATTCTGATAAACACAAGAGTTTGTACAGGGATCCCTAGACGATTGAACCATCAGCCTGTTCTAGTGGAAAGTGTCCTTGCTAATGGCAGGGAGGTTGAAACTACAAGATCTTTAAGATCCATTCCAACCCAAACCATTCTGGGAGTATATGTTTTTTAGAAAATTCTTTCTTTCTTGAGGTGTAGTTTAGGGAGTAACATACTTCAGACTTTATTACTACCAGAAGGTTCAAGAATGCTCTAGCAAATGGTTTCACCTTATTGTTGGCTGTCCTTATCATGTTTGAGAGTTGTTATAATGCTCAGAAAGAATTCTAGGTATCCTTCATCAAGGAACAACGACAAAAGGTCTTAGGAAGACGTGTATCCTGCCAGACTTTGCAGGAGATTAATCTGCTTTTAAGCAGACTAATTTCAAGCAGGCGGGTATCCTTACATTCGAAAACCACAGTTAAAAATTATTCAATTCACCCATTGGTTACTTTAATTTCACCAGATTTTTATTTCTGAAATAAAACTGGTAAACAACTCCAGATACTAGAGTAAGGGTAGACAAGTTCTTTGGCAGCAGCAGCACCACCAGAGTTTGTATTTTTTTAACTGCTTGGTAGAAACAACATATTACAAGGAGACGTTTAGCTATGCACATAAGCAGACGTCCTATTTGAGTGCACTTGGACTCAGTACGTCTACACTCTTTACCTCTGACATTCTTTCTGATGTCACCTTTTGCACTTTTTTTGGTGTGCTGTTCAGTATTGTTCCTCTGTCTTATCACTTACTCGTAAAATGCTCTGCAAAATGTAAATTCCTGATAGGGAAGGATGCTGAAAGAAGGTGTTCAGCTGTTCTGTGGTACCAATTTCTGCTGCACCAAACTACTGACAAATAGTAGATGTTCTGAAGTTCCTTCAAACAGAAGTCTACCATACATCCAAGCAGCAGTCTGGGAAACTACTTGCTCTGTGATGCTATAATCCTTTCTTTAATTAAAAAATCAGAAGTTTACTGGACAACAGAATATTAATCTTTAAATATAGTTTAAATAAAGTAATTCAAGGAGCTCTCATGGTTTATATTCACATGATACTCTGAGCTGAAGCCGAGAAGTGGCAACTGTAGAAGCATAGTCATGTGGAATAGCCCATTCCTGCAGTCCCAGCACACTCAGTTGGCTGTGCCAGCACTCATGTGCTGAGACAGTGATTATTTCCTCTTGAAGTATAGAAAATAAAAGATAGTAAGAACTCAATCGCAGGTTTTGATTGAGACTGTCACTTGCATGTTGTGATTGATGAACAGCCACAATGTTTTGTCTGTTCCACTGAACTACTCGGGCATTGCCTAAGACATTTGTAGTTGATTTGCTGAAAGCTTTTTAAGCTGACTGTCCTAGAGCTTGAATTATCACGTATGTTGATGAATTTTGCAAAATACAAATGTAATTGAAGTTATTTTAAAAGAATTTAAATCATCCAATGAAGAAGAAGAAATTAAGTGTTTTGAGGGGAACACAGTGCAAGGAAGTCTTGCAAAATCTGCTTCTCTGTTAAAGGAAAGCTTAATGGTAGTCTAAGAGTTTTCTGTGTTTGTTTCCCACACCTCGCCCCCAGACAGAGCTTGACTTTACCAAGCAACTTATCTCTAAATGGACAGCAGCTGAAGCTGTGACCCCTGAATAATCAAACTCGAAAGTTTTAATTCCTGTCAGTGGAAGGTTAGGGTTACTGCAGTGAGCATGTCTGCTAGGAACAGGTGATGCTTACAAAGGGTGCACCAGGGCTGAGAGAATCCTAGGACTACTCTGTTGCACAAGTGGAAGCCAACAGAGTTGTGCCTCTCATAAAATGCAAAAGTAAAAATAACCAGTATTGGTGCTGAATGAGCAAAAACTACTCTAACGTCTTTATTAGTGATGCATAACTATTTTCTTGTTTAATAAAACAGGTTTTTGTATCGGAGAGCAAGGCATCAGCGTCTCAAGATGTAGACAATTTCTTCAACTTTGCTGACATGCAGATGGGAATGTGAAGTTTAACATGAAGGTGTTCACGTACAGTTTGTCTAAGCATGTGGATGTCACTTGGCTTGACTATTGCTGTAGTATCTGAGATGTTTTGTCACTTGGTTTTGTATTTTTTTATATATCCCTTTTATAAAGCTATTGGTGGTTTTAATACCATATAACTGGAACTGGAGTAAATGGCACAGCTCCCTACGTGCATTATGTTATATTTTGACTCCAGAAACAATGGAGGTTTTCTAACTTTTTACAGTGATTTCTAATCTCTGTTGACACTTGAATATTTCTTGTCAACATGTAATGGCAATACATATTTGAAAAGTGCAATTCTGATTCAGATTTGCAATAGTAATTGTTATTTTTAGTTCAGACACATTTTTAGAAAGTGCATTTATGTGAAATTTGCTGTTCAAAGTTTTCCCGCGTGCAAGTATGTCTTCACTGGGGGCCACGGAGGAAGCTGGTCGTTGACTTTTTCTGAAAGCCTAGTCTAACACGCTTTCAGAAGCAGAGTGTAACTTTATAAAATGTGCATCTGTCTGATTCTGTTTCAGCAGCTCTTTTTAATAACGCTGTTTACAGCAGTGTTTATGCTGAGAGGTGTCATAACAGCATTCTGGTAAGTGAGTACTCGCAAGGCTCTTCTGCTTTGAGGTGAATTCTGAGCATGAGTGCTCTGCTGAAGATGCTCCAAGGCCCACTCGGGGTCTTTGGGGATACTTTATCTGATATTCACAGTTCATGTATAGGATATACTTAAGGTTACTTTGGACTCAGAGCAGTAAGTCTCTGGCACTGTTGTTGCTTGTTATAAGGGACATAAAGTGACCAGAAGTTGGAGAAGGGCTCTGATGGCATTAAAAAACCTTTTGCTCACTAGACAGCAGGAGAACGGTTTTGCACTCAGTAGTAGTACTAAAAATTTGGCTGTAAAGTTCTACACATGGCCTTAGGGTTTATTTTGGATTAATTCTAAAAGCAGACCCAAGAAGCACTGCTGGCAATTTGAGATATGCATTTGATCAGTAAGGATGCTTATTGCTGTAGTGTGCATATTAGAATGCAAATCTATTTAGATATTAACTATATGATTGATTTTTTAATTTTTTTTTGGTGTTACATCCTTACTGATTTTCCTACATGAACTTAAAGGTTATGTCCAGGTTTACAAACCCTGTGTAATACTTGAACAGATTGTGCATGCAGACACATAAACCCAAAATTCTTGATTAAAATTGTGGCTTGCCAATTTATGTAGCCTTTGCAATCCATTGAATGCACTGGGGTCGTGTTGAGGTGCTAAAGCAATAATTTCTTCATTACGGTCATCTGTCAAAAGGGAAGATTTCATGCATCTTAACTGAAAATGTGTCTCGATTCATCAGATTGACAACTTTGAATCTCCAGAAGTGGGTGGCTAAAACATATCTCTTACTAATTTTTTAGAATTACCACATGGAAGAATCTGTTCTCCTGAAATTCATATTGCTGTCACACCCGAGAGATGTTCTGAGCAGTCGCTTTGTTGCTAAAATGCTTGCCCTTAGTTTTAATTATATATCAAGAATACATCCTTAGGACCTCTTATTAATGTTATGCATAGGTTAAAAAAGGAAGAATATCATCTTAAGTCACTAAACTATTGATGTGCTGAGGGTAAGAAAGAAAATGCACTTCTGTAAAATGTTTTGTTTTTTTTTTTAATTTGATAAAGTGAAATAGAATAAAAATGCCACCAGAATCTGGCTGGTAGTGGAAATTGCCTCTTATTTGCACTTAGCAAGCCAGGATTTTTTTATGTAATGTGTGAGGAGAGGCTGTAAGAACAACTGAAAATCTTAGATCGGTCTCAAAAGCACTAGCACAACTTGTCAATGACTATTTGCAGGTGTTATTCTAGACACATACAGTAAATGTATTTTTCTGATATGGATGGTACATGAAAACTGTGTAATATACTTAAGAACTATCATTGTGTAATTTATCTAAGCAGTGCTTGTATTGGACCATCTTGGTCTCTAAACTTTTACAGATAATATTTCCAAACTTATGCGCTGATATGTGATTCTATGTATGTTTATAGTTTGTTTTGTATCATCAACCTGTTCTGAAAACGAAGTGCTAAATTGATTTCTGTGACTACTTTTGCTGGAGGACAGGATGATTTGTTGAAAATTAATCTAGGCTTGAAAAAGTGGAAAAGCTTTTCTATGTGGAAAGAGCAGTGTGGGGCTTTTTACATTGATAGCCTGCTACCAGCATAAAGGGTTTTAAATAAAAAAACCTAAATCATGAAGGAGTTTCTTAATCCAGTTATTTATCTTTTGACTTCAATTTCTTGCTAACAGGTGTTAGGAACACTTGTATCCTAAGCATCAGGTACTGTACACGTTACAGAATGGTACGTGCTTCGTGTAGTCTTTGTACGTTGTTGTATATCTTTTTACGTAATTTGTATTGCACTGTGAATGTGATTGATAATAAACATTGGAAATATAAACTGTGGATTCTGGAAGACTTTTTGAAACTATAGAATATTGCAAAACATAAATTATGTTAAGTATAAAAACTTAGTCCTCAAAAAAAGGTTAATTTTTGACAGCAGAGATGTTTTTTCCCAGAGTCACGGAAGATATAATTAACATTACACTGCAGCTTTCCTAGTGAAATATGGAAGAAGGTATTCTTGTATCAAGCTGTAGAGATACAAGTACAGAGACTCCTGGATAGAGACTCTTAAAGCACTTCTCTCTGAGCTGTGTATACACGTGGTTGTTTCCTTTTGTTTTGTTTTTTTAACTTGTAAAAGTTTTGTGGTTTTTAACTGTGCTTACCTTTTTGAGCACTAGATGCACACCAGTGATGTGCTCACAGCAAAATCAGATTGTGGTGGTTATACTAGTAGAATTGTTTATTTAGAAAGCAATGCCTTTTTATATCCCGTTTAAAATCTAAAGACTCCTGAAAGCAGATAGACACTTAATGAATTTCCAGACTTGGCTTTAAACTGCTTAGAAATTAGAATCTTCCAAGTAGAGATGGTCTAGGGTTGCTTTCATGAAGTAGAAATGTTTGCTAAGAACATCAAGTATTGTATTAATATAAATATCTGTTGAATGTATGTATTTAAATTGTGAAGCTTTAGAGAATTTAAGCTTTTAGTTTATACTTAGTTATTATTGTACAATTTTACAGTTAAAAAACCCCTCTTGTACCCCAATTGGATCTGAGTTGCCTAGCAATCTTTTTTATGTAGTATCTAAGTCACAGCAAAGCTGTCCTTAAGTATTTTCATAATTTTTACCAATCACATCCTCAAATACTAACAAGCAAAAGCTTTGTATCTGTGTCCTAGTTGCTAGGAAGTCACCCACTTTCTTTTTGTCATGTATAAATAGTCATGCATAAAATGCATGGATTTGAAAGTAATTGACATACCAAACTGCACTTACATAACTGGGGCAGATATTTTTTTTTCTTCAATTCCCAAAAGCAGCCTGTAACTTTTCATTACAAAATATATGCTTCAGTCATTCTGACTAATAGAGGCAAAAATTAGTTTTACCCACATAAGGCTGAGAGAGAACTCTGAGCAGAGTATCATCTACTCTTAATGCTGGTTTTTAAGTGTTTAGGCTTTATTCGTATAGCATTCAGCTTTGTATGCATATTTAAATTAGTGTTGCTGATAGTATTTTCGAGGTGGTGTCGCTTCCCCAGGCCTTTTTCCTAAATATTTTATAAAATATGCTGTGAAGTGAAACTTTTAAGACCTAGTAGCAGCCCACATGCCTGCTGAGTAGTTGCTAAACTGTAGGATTTTCACTATCAAGTTCCTTGTTGACTCCTTTGGACCTACATGCCATTTCTTTTTTTTTAATTAATGAGTAAGCCTTCTGAATCCAAAAGAGTGAGATAGATCTTTGGAGGTCTGCAGGAACAGCTCTTCCAAGACATGTTTAAACCTGATCTAAAACATCTACATTCTAGTCCAACAGTATTAAAAGCTATGAATAAGTGCCAGTCGTAAGTATTGTCTGCAGCATTGTCTTTAGGATTTGAATGGGATGGTGCAAGCAGGCTGTAGCACTTAATTGTGCTGTAGTACTGCATTCTTGCTCCAGCATGTGTTGGAAGGCAGCTCTGTGGTTTTCCACCACGTCCCCTGGACATTGCAGAGCTTGCAATGCAAGCTATGGCAATTTGAGAATAACAATGCCTGAAAAATAATAACTTGCTTTATTGTCAGCCCACAAGTTTTTCTTAAACTCAGTCTGAGCTCTGTCTCTCAGCACAACCATCTACGCATGGGAAAACCTCACAGGCGGCAAACCTGGTAAAAGCAGGATATACAGGAGGCTTCACTGAAAGGCTGGGAGGCACTGTGTGTTAACCAGCCAGATGCTAATATCTTGGTGTCTAGTTTGATAGAAGAATGCTTTTACTGCTTTCATCTCTTCAGAATGCCTGGTTGCCATAAGGCTGTTGGCTGGTGATGGTTTGTGGTCATGCAGTCTTCCTGATGCATACGTAGTCATCACTGGTTCTGAGTAAGAGAGAAGAAAAGGAGGGGGAAGTGAGAACTTTTTAAAAAAGCTCCTGAGTTTTCTGAGTACACAGAGAAAAACGTGTACCTACTCATTCCTTTGGGGTTTTTTAACTATCTAGTGATAATCCCCAGCTATGTAGAATTTCATGGTTAGAGTATCAGAGTACCTTCCCAGAATGTGTTAAGCAATATGACCAGCATATGTCAATGTCAAGGGTCTAATAAGATATTCCAAATACACACGGATCTCCATCACTTGCTTCTGTTAAATCTGCTATAGAAAGTTTGTCCTTAAAAGCATCAGGTAAAGTTGACAGGATAAAGATAGGAAATTAAGGTGAGGTTAAGAGGCTCTTGAACAGTGTTTAAATGAGTGTTTGTCTGATGTTCCTAAACTGTAGAGGCTAAAAGCAATGTGCTATTACAAATTCTATCCTAATGATGATGCTAAATTTAAGACTAGGCATCTCTGCTCAAAGGACTCGGTGCCTGGATGACAGTGGTATGTGTGTCTCTGCTTTTCCAACTTTATCTTATCACAAGTAGGTGAAGTCCCAGTTCACAGAATCATGTGACAACCTCCATTTTCATTTTTAGGTACCTTTGTCCTTGTCACAGTGAAGAAAACTTGAAGAGGCTTTTTTGCTCTTCGAGTCATTAAACTTGTATGCCTCAAAAATAAAGAATGAAACAAACTCTTGGCAGGGTGGGGAAGGATGGAGGGACCAGCCATTGACTTGTGACTTCTGAGCGCTGAGAGGAGCAGCAGCCTCACTTCCCTCTACTTGCATGGATGCTGACTGCTGGAGGGAGGTTCCCCCAATCTGCACATATGGATGGCGTCGTAAAGGCAGCTAACTTTCTAGCTCTTTGGGGCAAGATACACGACTTGATTCCTCACTGATATAAGCGTAAGATGCATTCTTTGCTCTGTTTTTGTTAGGTACTTACTTGCGTGTGTTTAAGGTACAGACACATAATGCTGATAAGTTTTGAAAGCTAAAGCTGCTGGCAGTCCTCTCCATTCTGTGTTACTGGCTTAGCAGGAGAAAGATAAATCGAAGATCTTCCAAAGCACAAAACTTTGAACTTGTCAGATCCTGGGAAGTGAAGCTGGCACATTTTGCTCTAAAGAGAGTAAATGCCTCATGATTGTGGAAGTACAATTTTTTTTTTTTTTGGCTGAACGTGCTGATCTTTTTACAAGGGAAGAACTTCCCCTCACCACCCATTTCTGAAGTCCCTCCATAAAAACCACTTCAGGGACTTTTTTAAATGGTTCTGGAGATTAAATGGAAGGGCTGGGCTATGACCCGAGGGCATCTTCTGATAGCTGCCCCAACAGGTGCTAAAGGATTGGATTCAGTGTTAGAGGTAAAGACAATCTTTTGAGGCTCTGAGTGCTCTTTGCTTGTATTTCTAATAGTGAGTATCAGAGATGTTTTTAGTTACAAGAGTGTTTAAAGACAGCTAGCCATCCTTAGAATAGATTCTGCTTTGCATTTTTTTTCTACAAAAGAATGAGAACTACTCCACGGCAATAATTAACGCTCTTGTTAGCAGGTGGGTGTTTGAGCTTTATGGTAACACTTCAATAATTTTGCTCATTGTGAAAAGACAGTAGAGGAGTTGGGATTTTTGTCTCTTGCCAGTAGCTGCTGATGCTTGCTCTGGTTTCAAGGACATTGTACCAAGGTTTCATCAATGGTATCTGATCTACTGAAGAAGTGAGTTTTATGCAGCATCCACACATTTCAAAGACAGGAGGGTATGTCAGGCTTTGGTATCTATGTCTTTTCTTATCACTGTCAAGTAGAATTGCTGCCCATGGAGGCTTGTACATGCCAGCTGGGAATACTGCAAAGAATTGGAGGTAAGGGGTATAAATTAACCTCCCATGCCTTTCCAGTTCTTACCTCCCCCCTCCTCCCAGGACATTATGGTGTGTTTGTTGTCTTTTACTTCTCTGACATCTGATCAGAGATAGCAGATTTTTTTTTCTGTTGAAATTCACTGAAATACTTCAATTAGAGTTGCTGCCTTTGAGTTTTCAGTCCATGTTAAACTCTGCGTGACCCTCCTTCTCAGATGTTAAACATTACTTCAGTGTAAATTCCTTAATATCCTAATACACTATAAGCAGCCTTTGTACAGCTGAATAATTACTTGGTTCAACTTGAGTATGGTGTATGTGTATACGTTATTTCATCCTGCCCACATCTCTTGTACTTTCTTATTTCCAGAGCATTCCTCCCTTGGGAAGGCTTCATGTTTGTGCTATGTTTTATCAACATGTTAACATCTGGCTTTGTAAATTCCTCATATTCTCTAGCTGCGTAAGAGCATCTGTAGTCCATCCTTTCTCAAGAGAATGTGGAAACTTGCATTGCACGTGTCTTTAAAAAGAACAACAGTGTACAATGTGCTTCCTATTTATTAATCTTGCTCGGTGTTCCTATAGAAATGCATCGCAAATGTAAATGCAGTTCTGTGTAAATTCTTACCAAATGGGAAATAGTCTGGTAAAAGTTACACAGGATGAGATAACAAAAATTATTTGCACGGAAAAGCATTTATTGTAATTAGTAGCCCCACAGACTTTCCATCATAGTTTTTTCCCTGGTGTTCCCTATCTTTTGGCCCTGAGCCTACTGTGTACAACTGTGGAGTTATTGTAGAACTAGAGGTTTGGATGTCATCTTCTCCTGACACAAGACAGCAGGTGCAGTGAGGTGAGTATGATCCCAGGCACGGGAAATGAAGATAGCTGCACAACACCTTTCCCAGGCTGGGCTACATCTGCTACTGATTAAGTCATTCACATATAAAGTAATACGGTAGGAAACTTCTCAAGGAATGTTTTCTTTACTGATGGGAATACATGTTCTTTGTTGTCCTTCAGAATGACAGATACTTTAAACGCTATATATACACTCTACTAAGCAGGTGTCATGTGCACACAAAAAGTAGAAATCACTTTAAAATCTGAATTGAGATATTGGTGCTTGAAAATGGTTTCTGTTCAGTTTAACTCAATCAGACCTTATAGTCATTTTATGACTAGAAAATATGTCTTTTTCTGTAGCACATGAACTTGGTTTTATCACTCTGAATTCTCTTCATTTTCGACTTCAAATCTTTTGTCTGAAGATCACTATTGCCTGCCCTGCTGCCTAGACCACCCATTTTGATACAGAGGATTCCACAAGTGGTGGTGGTGGGGGCAGCACTCTTCGTATTTTTCTTGATGTTGTGGTTTTCTAAAGCTGCTCAGAGTGTTTTCCTGGCAAATGTGTATCAACGAACAGAAGGCAAATGAGGTGATCGCTGGTGCGTTAAGGAAGTAATATGTGTTAGCATTACTGTTTGGTTGTGGTCTAACTGCATTTGTAGAAAGCTATGTTTCATATTACACACAGGAGTATTAACCAGGTACTCAAAAGAAAAAAAGATTGTTTTGGGGTTTGGTTTTTTTCCCTTTTTTTTTTTGCAGCAGGTGGTAGATCCATGGAAGTCCTTGCCAGCAGTGATTTACAGTCAGAAGCTTACATGGATTCAGTGAAAGCTGACTTGGACCAGAAGTGATCTGTTGAGGGTTACTAAACATATGCGCCACATCCTGCTTGGGAAATCTGAGTAAAAAGTTGTTGGAGGCTTGCAGAGTTCATGGAGGAAGTCTCTGACTATGGATGCCCACTTGGGCCAGGAGGAAGTTGATGCAGGGAGTGTGTGTGTGTGTGCTGTGGCTTGGTAGGAGCAGGCAGGAGGCTAGATAGGCCGTTTGGCCTGAAACAGAGCCTGCTTTCTTACCATCTGCTTCACCTCATCCTGCAGCTGCTGTCTGGAAACCCTGCAGAAGTTGAGCTCAGGCATGCTGACCTATCCTGCCAGGCTTGGTGCTCATCTGTTCATTCCTTTTCCTTCCTACTCCTTGTTGTTACATTCTTGCCCTTTCTTCTCAGTGCCTGACCTAGAGAGAAGGGCTGGATCCCAGATTTCAGAGTCCAGGCCCCATTTCCTTCACTGTTGAGTTTCAATAGCCTTTCTGCATCTCAATTGCTACAGGCATGCAGAAAGGGGCTGCAGCAGCCAAAAGGTGTTCTCTGGGAAATCTCTTTGCAGCAGTAAGGAATAAGGGGTGTTTGATGCGAGCAATGCTTGGTAATAGCATTATGGGGAATGTATGTGGGGTCTAAGGACAGAGGACATTTGCCAAATTGTTGCCATTGTTTATCCTAACTGATGATACCTATTGTGCTTCAAATGTCCCTTCAATGGGGAACTCCATCACAGGCCAAACAACGCTGGCAGCTGGCTAAAAGCTGCCCTAAGGTAGACTTTATACTCATCATTGTGCCACTTGTGTAGAATGTTCTCAATTTAGCACAGAACTAGGCAGAGATGGGCATGCAGGTGGGATGCAGCAAGGCTCCCACCCACTTCTGCCCTCTCCCTCAGCCCCTGCTGGGGCCTCAACCCCCTGGTCCCCCTTTCCCTCAGGCCCTGGTCCCCCTGAGCCCCTATCCTTGATGGTTGAGTCACCTTCCCTGGAAGTGTTTTAAAGACGGGTGGATGAGATGCTGAGGGACATGGTTTAGTGACTGATGGGAATGGTTGGACGTGATGATCCAGTGGGTCCTTTCCAACCTACTGATTCTATGATCCTTCACCCCTGGCCCCTGCCTCCCCCCTTCCCCTTTAGGGCCCAGATCTTCTCCCCCCAGCCCCCATCCCCCTGTCCACCTCTCAGACCCCCTGCCCCTCCCCAGCCCCTGCCTCCACTGGAGGGCTAGGCGCTGCCTCCCTGTCCCTCAGATCCCCACCTTTGCCCTCATACCTGGTCCCCTCAGATGCCTGTCCCCTAGTGCCCTGCCCCCCAGATTCCCATCCCTCTCCTCCATCCTCCACCTCTCCCTCAGCCCCCGTCCTTCCCCACAAGACCTCTGTCCCCTCCTCCCCCGTCCCTTGTGTCCCCCCATCTTTGCCTTCCATCCCACAGCCCTTCAGGACCATCTCCTTCCTCTGTGCCCCCTGCCTCTCACTCAGCCTCTCCCCATCCCCCTGTCCCTCGGATCCCCACCTTTGCTCTGGTCCCCTGGGATCACAGAATCATAGAATCACTAGGTTGGAAAGGACCCACTGGATTATTGAGTCCAACTATTCCCATCAATCACTAAACCATGCCCCTTAGCACCTCGTCCACCCGTGCCTTAAATACCTCCAGTGAAGGTGACTCAACCACCTCCCTGGGCAGCCTCTGCCAGTGCCCAATGACCCTTTCTGTGAAATGCTTTTTCCTAATGTCCAGCCTGAACCTCCCCTGGCGGAGCTTGAAGCCATTTCCTCTTGTCCTGTCCCCTGTCACTTGGGAGAAGAGGCCAGCACCCTCCTCTCTACAACCTCCTTTCAGGCAGTTGTAGAGAGCAATGAGGTCTCCCCTCAGCCTCCTCTTCTCCAGGCTAAACAACCCCAGCTCTCTCAGCTGCTCCTCATAAGGCCTGTTCTCCAGCCCCCACAGCAGCTTTGTTGCTCTTCTCTGGACTCGCTCCAGAGCCTCAACATCCTTCTTGTGGTGAGGGGCCCAGAACTGAACACAGGATTCGAGGAGCGGTCTCACCAATGCCGAGTACAGAGGGAGAATAACCTCCCTGGACCTGCTGGTCACGCCGTTTCTGATACAAGCCAAGATGCCATTGGCCTTCTTGGCCACCTGGGCACACTGCTGGCTCATGTTCAGTCGCTGTCAACCAACACCCCCAGGTCCCTCTCCTCCAGGCAGCTTTCTAGCCAGACTTCTCCTAGTCTGTAGCACTGCACAGGGTTGTTGCGCCTCAAGTGCAGGACCCGGCATTTGGCCTTGTTAAACCTCATCCCATTGGTCTCTGCCCAGCGGTTCAGCCTGTTCAGATCCCTTTGCAGAGCCTCCCTGCCCTCCAGCAGCACCACGCTTCCACCCAGCTCAGCGTCAGCCGCAGACTTGCTCAGGGTGCCCCTGTCCCTCAGCCTTCAGCCCCGCCTCCCCCTCCGCCCTGCCCCGGGCCCTCCCCCAGCAGGAAGGGGCGGGGCGGGCCGGGCCCCGCGCGGCGCTACAATCGCGGCCCTTGTGCCGGGGGCGCCGGCGGAGGAAGGGGCGGGGCGGGCGGTGCGCGCCGGCGCGGGACGGGCCCGGCAGCCCCGGCGCTCAGCCGCGGCCCAGGAGCAGCAGCAGCAGGAGAAGGAGGAGGAGGAGGAGGAAGCCGAGGCGGGGGCGGAGCGGCGCGGCGCCGCGGCGGGAGGTGAGCGGGGCGGGGCGGGGGCGGCGCCGGGCCTGCGGCGCGGGAGGCGGCGGCGTTTGGCGCCAAGGCCGGGGCGAAGAGGAGGAGGAGGAGGGGAGGAATCGGCAGCAGCGGCGAGAGGAGGCGGCGGCGGCGGCTGCGGGTACGCGGGGCGGGGGTGGCAGCGGCCCCGCTGGCGACGAGGCTTTTGTGCTTCTCTGCCCAGCGCGAAAAGGTGCCTTTTATTATTTTTATTTTATCGTTATTTATTGTTATTGTTTTTATTATTTAATTTATTATTATTATTTTGCGCCGTGAGGTGGAGAGCGCGGTGTTTTGTCTCGCGCGCCCCGCGGCCGCAGGGAAAAGTTGCGGCGCTTCTCCCGTCCCTCCCTCCCTCTCTCCCTCCGCTCCCCCCACCTCACCCGCCCCCCTTCACCCGGTGCCGCCCCCGCCGGGCTCCTCACCGGGTTCTTTTCTCGCCTTTTTCTTCCACCCCAACCCTCCCCTTTTGTTTCACCGCAGCCCGGAGGAGGCGGCGACCCCGGCGGGGCCCTGCGGCTGGGCGTGGCGGGCGGACAGACGGACGGACGGACGGACGGACAGACAGACAGGGGCTTGTCCGCTGCCCGGCACCGCTCCGCCGGTTCGTTCTGTCGAGGAACTTGCTAGAACCGAGTTTGACAATGAAGCGGTAGCGCAGCCTTTCCCCCCGCCGAGGTAAGTTTTGAGCCTCGGCAGAGGAGAGAGAGCCCCTGGCTAACCCCGCTCCGTGCCTGCAGGGACGGGCACGGGAAAGGTCCCGGTCGTGCTCCTCCAGACCTTCTCCCTCGGTGCCTGCAGGGGTGGGAACGGGACTCTGCCTCTGCAAATCAAACCTTCCTCCCTCGCGTGATCTTTCTGCAAAGGCATCGCTTCGTCTCACAGACCTACAGCCGCTGGGGAAGGAGCACAAGTAGTGCTCGCACGTAATTCTGTGATGATTAGCGACAGAATTGGGTGCAGGGTGTCTTAAAGTACACCTGGGCAGGAAGAATAAACACTTCTTTTTTTCTGTTTTGTTTTTCCTTTAACTACAGTTCTCTTATGGTTATTTGAAGAGTTCAGCTATTGTTCACAAATTGTTTTAAAGAGTGACTATGTACTTCAGTTAAAATATCGCTGCATTAGTGCTGTGCTTTAAAGCCTTTGTCATATTCAGGAGAAAGGGAATGCTGGAGAACACAGTTGCGATTAGAAGTCCTGTCATTAAAATACACAAGTAACTTGAAAGCTGTTGTGCTTCTCTGTTAACGTAAAAGAGCCTTTGCGCTGAAACTGGAGGATTAAGAGAACTGTTTTCTCTTGGAGCATGCAAAATGTTTTATTGGAATGTTTTATCTGCAGCCAACTTTTTACGTCATGTCGGTGCTTGTTGTGGGCTGCTCTGTAGAGCATCTTGAGGACACCTGCAAATCTCTACAAAGGGAGACTGTATCTTAGCGATGGTGAGAGCTAACCTGAAAATGCAAGAGCTGGATGGATTTGGAGAGAAAAGAGTGAGCTAGGAGGAAGGCACGTTAGCACGACTTTCAAACTTTCAAGCCTGCTACAGAGTTCCATAGGAGGATGTCCGAAAAGCCTTCACCTGTGCTTACTGAAGGGAGAAAATCGATTTGAAGTCCCTTTAGTCAAGAAAGTGCCTTTTCAAATTAAAAGCAAGTTAGTGCTTTTAGGATCCAAAGTTTAATGTGTTGGGTTTTTTTTTTAACTGAACTTTTGACCTCTGCAGGCTAGACATGACATGCCCTGTTTATAATGCAGAAGAGCAGCAGAAGTCTGCAAAAATTGGCCTTTGTATGCAGTAGAAGTAATCAAAATAATGAGAGCTGTTTCTACTACCTGTCTTTCATTTAATGTTTCCTCTTTCTAGGTTCCTTTTACAGAACCGGCCTCCCTTCCCCAGGAGGAAAAATTCCCCTGGGTTGGGTCTATCAGTGCAGATGTGGGGATTTTCTTTGTATTATTTGTATTACGAAGGTGTGGAAGGTACCAGCAAAGATTTGCTCTAGAGCTGATGCAGGAACATATGCAGTGGCATTTATTGGCAAGGATGCATGTTCTTTTGGGATCTCATTAAAATCACGAAAATCCGCTCTGAATGTACAAGTCTGGGCTAGACGTTCTCAGTGTAGTGTTAGAATAAACCTGGCTTTTTCCTTCTCTGTGGTTCCATGGACTTCCTCTCTGTGGCAGGAAATCAGGAAGTCTGCGTATGGGATTTATTGGGACACCTGAGATTGTTGTGGGGATTTTGCTTTGGTTTTTAAGGTACACGTAGTTTTCGTGGAGCTGGGTGGTCCTTTTACAGAAGAGAATTTACAGAGTCTGCTTGGCTGTGATTACATATTATTTGTACCTGTACAGCATGAATGCATAGGCAGGCATGCGTGCATATGGCCACTGGAGTAGCTACTGTGTGCTGAACGGTGTAGAGCATTTGTCCCAAAGGCTTGCTGCAGCTGCCCTGCGCGGTGCTGTGACTGGGGACCTGAATGCTTGGCTAGTGTGACGGCAGGTGTCCAAGACCATGGTGGAAACAGCTGGATTTGTGAGACCTGCTGGTGCAAAGCGACATTAAACCCTACAGGAGCTGCCATGAGCTTGAGTGGAAAATTTTATACCCCTCCAGTGTTCTCCGTGGTCTGTTTAGGTAACTTATGTCAGTCTTTGAAATGAATTTCTGACCATCGTGCCTCAGGGTAAAGAGCATGGCGTGGTGTCTACATTTTCAGTTAGCTCAGTGAGACCTGGGATGTTTGAGGCTTTGAGCAGCCTGATCTAGTGGAAAGTCTCCCTGCACATGGCAGGGGGCTTGGGACTAGATGATCTTAAGGTCCCTTCCAATCTAAACCATTCTATGATGTATCTGGAGTAGGAAAGTGTACTCATTTTTCTAGTGCTTCTTTTAAGATCCATGGATGTAAATGTTATGTAAACCTCGGTTTCTGTGGTGTGTCCTTCTCCTTTAGTCCCTTGAAGTGTCCTTTAGAAGTCAGTCTGTAGTTTTGGGGGCTCTTACCTGAATAGGTTTATTAGAGTAGTGTTATGCCCGCTCTTCAGAAAATATGAAGCGATTTAATAACAAAGAATGTTACATCCAACTGGAATGTAAAAGTTAAGATTTTTTTAAGTGTGGGCATCATTCTCGGGATGCATTTAATAATCAAGAACTAGCTGTTTTATATAAGTCGGCGGTGGTGTTGCTTTTTGGTTGATGACTTCTTGCATTATAGATAGAAGTGGACTTGGTCAAAACTTGCTGTTTGATCCTGCCAGCTTAATCTCTCCCCGCTCCCACAGATTTTTGTGGGAGCTACAGATAAGAGAGCTCTGGGGCTTTCACATTTCTGGAAAGGGGAACCCCTTCTGAAATCTTGTTGTGTTTCTCTTCTGAAGATTTGAAGTGCTTTTAACACTTGAGGCTTCATGTAATTGGAGACATAAATGCAATTTTGACATACTTTACTTAAAATGGAAACTAACAAGTTAATAATAGCTCCTATCTGGGATATTTATGTAATAGAAGCCAACAGATGCTATTTGTATCTCGAGGAGCTGATGTATAAAATGTTATGTCAGGGCCGTGGCAGGTTTTGTGCTGGTGGAGGCTGGGTCAGGTGGGAGTGGGAGATGCCTAAGATCTGTAGGGCTTCATGGCGCCTCTGAAAAGTGAGATAGCTAGATAGAATCTTGTGTTTTAGCGCACAGCTGATTTTAACTTAATGCTGCTGTTTAGAATAAAAAGAGGAGGAGGGGTGATTTCTTTTACGTTTCTCCACATTAAATAATCAATTACACCATTGCTTTAAAATGACTTTTTTTTTTGTACTCTCTTCTATATACAATTGCGCATCTGATGTTCAGAATCCCTGAAAAGCGTGTTTATAGATACTGGTTTTATTGACACTTCAACTCATTTCAGCTATAAGATGGTATCTGGCAAAGTTTTAGAAAATGTGACAGCCTGGGTGTTGGCTTCTGTGAAGAGGTGTCAGACCTGCACGTCGCTGGCTCTGCCTTTCCATGTCTGTGTAATTACTCACTACCTCCCTGTTTCCCTGGGCCACTGGCTCTTTTGTATTTATTTACTTGCAACTCATCATTCTGTAGATGGTATCTGAACTTCTCCAGCATTTAAGATCTTATTTCAGTGTGCAGGAGACCAAGAATTTGGAGATTAGAGCAGCCTGGGATGTCTGATCTTAGGCCTAACGATAGCTGCTGCCGCCTGTGTAGAGCTATAATACAAACTTTACTTGGATTTAAAGTGGAAGAGACCCTGACTTGTGAGTGTGACTGTGGAGGCTCCACTGGCAGTTGTTAAGTCTCCCTGTTCAGAGAAGCAGGAGAAGATGGGAGGATAAGCTCATGACTGCTGAATGCTATTTGTTAGAACTTTCTCCTGGATTAGATACCAGGATGCTTGCCTTAGCTTGTTAAACTCTGAAAACTTTGGAGTGCTTTCCTTCTTCAAAGTACACCTGTTACAGCATTAGATTACAGAGCTGTGTTTCTTGCTTATTGAATTGGATGTTGAACATAGCATATCGTGTTGTTAATGCCTTCTTGTGTTTTAATTAGAGCTGTAGGGAGATGTTAAAAAACAGGTTTATACACATGCCTGACTGGTTGCTGAAATGAATAAGCTTGTCACGCAGTCTTGAGGGAATTGCTTATTATTTTGCTAATCTAACTGTCCAAGGCTTCCCCCTTGCACCCTTTCTTTTCTTTTATTTTTCCTCCCCTCCCCCAAGACATTCTTGCTTGAATGTTTTCTGAGGGTCTGTCATATCTGCTAAAAGCTCCTCTATGTGGTAGCCTTTGCTGGTGAAAGACTCAGGCTCTTGTTAATGTCTTGGAGAGCAGTTTCACACTTGCACGAGTGGTTCAGTGCAGAGCAAGCCCAACAGCTTCCACAGGTTAGTGCTGCGCAGTGGGTGGGCAGCCACTGGGATGCCTGGGATCCTCCAAAGGGCATGTGGTACCCCGCTTACTAGGCTGTGCAAAGCAAAACAACCCACCAGAGCCTTTATTGCAAGCAGTTAATTCTAAGCACCTGTGTCACAAAGTGTTTTCCTAACTATATTTTACATATACAGGTAGCTCTTGTTTCAGAATCAAACAGTAGGAGGAAAACTCCTGTATAGGACATCCCTGTGTGCTAAGTAGCTTTTAATTATGGTATATATGTGTATCATGTAATACTGGATGATGGAAGTTCTTTAAACATGCGAATAAATTGTGTCTCTGCTACAAGTCTGAGACAAAAGGTTTTTTGCTAAAGGGTGGATGTTCAGGAGCGTTGGAAGATTGTAACTAAACTCTGAGCTTTCGTTCATTTTGAAGCTGGAAGAGGGTAGATTTAGGTTAGATATTGGGAAGAAATTTTTTACTGTGAGGGTAGTGAGGCAGTGGCACTTGCTGGCCAGAGAGATCATGGATGCCCCATCCCTGGAAGTGTTCAAGGCCAGGTTGGATGAGGCTTTGAGCAACTTGATCCAGCGGGATGTGTTCCTGCCTGTGGCAGGGGCGTTGGGTCTGGATGATTTTTAAAGTCCCTTCCAACTCAGACCATTCTGTGATTCTATAACACTTCAAAAATGTGAGTGTTGGTTTAACAGACCAGGCACTTTTTAAATAATGCTTGTTTTGAAGAGCATGAAGATACTGAGAAAAATGATTAACTTCTGTTGCATTTTTTAATTGGCTTTATTGTTCTGCTTTTAACTGCTTGTATTTCTTTAATATTCCTCCAGTGTTGATTTGCAGGCTTTGATATCAAAGTGGCTGTAGAGGACATGTTGCTTGAAATAGTGCAATGTCCCATCCAGATTTTGGCTTTAATGAGAAAAGAAAAACCAATCCTAAAACCTTGTGGAGCCAAAATTTGTGTGTGTGAGTTAGAAACACACCAGAAAATGGTAGGCTCAGCAATTCCCTGGTGAGGAGGAGCCTCAGTAGAAGGAGAGATAGAAGTAATACCTCTCCTACTTTTATTAGTTCTTTTAAGGGAAGAGGAGTAACAGGCTTGTACTCCTGTTCCTACTTTCATGCAAATGGGCTCTTTTCCCGGCAGGTAATTGACTGAAATAGTGATAATGGGTGATTACTCCGAAGTGTAATATAAACCTTGTTAAATATTGTTTTATAGGAAGAAGAAGAAATGCTGATTTCAAGCACAGAAAATAGTTTCCTGTGTTTTTCCGAGAATGCTGACTGCTGACAAAGGAAAGGTGTAAAGGTTACTGGTCATCAGTACTGCTATGCTTTGCTAGTGTTAACCTTGTTTGGGAGAGTTGTAGCAGCTCTTCAACTTCAGCATAATTCGAGAGTAGTTGCGTTCTTTTACAAAAATCAAGTTGACTGCCATTTAAGCAACTGAAAGGCAGATGTTTAAACCTGGTAATGAAGTTGCAGTCTTCCTTCTGTTAACAACATAATCATTTCCAGCGTAGCATGAAATGAGCAATCTTAAGTAGCAAGTGAAGCATTTTGCCTGACAAATTTGAACTTGCAGCGCTGCAACAGAATGTGTTAAGAGTAACGGAGGAACTAAAAGGTTGATCTAAAGGTGCTTGTTTTTGAGCAACAGTATTGCAATGACTGTTGGCATACACAGGAAGTAAAATTCATTTCTGCTTAGTGGTATTGATTCTTCTATGGAAATAATTTTTGCAAAATATTTTGTCTGCATTGCAGAAATGAATTTTCGGTGCTTTCTTTAACTAACGCTACTTCACTTTTGGGGGTCCAGAAAGAAAAGAGATAAACGAAAAAACTTCTGGAATGAAATAATTCAAATTTTTTTTATATAAATGAAAATAATGCAGGATGGTTTTCTGTGCTCTTTGTAACTGGTGTCCATTGGTTTAGGTGGCTTTATTTTAGTTTTTTTTCATGGAATCATAGAATGGTTTGTGTTGAAAGATCATCCAGTTCCACCTGCCTCCTGCTATGGGCTGGGACACCTCCCACCAAACCAGGCTGCTCAAGGCCCCATCCAACCTGGCCCTGAACACTTCCAGGAAAGGGGGCATCCACACCTTCCTTGGGCAACCTGTTCCAGTGTTTCAGCACTTTCAGTGTGAAGAATTTCTTCCTCATATCTCATCAAAGTCTTCCCCCTTCCAGTTTAAAGCTATTCTCCCTTGACCTACCATAACATGCCCTTGTAAAAAGTCCCTCCCCTGCTTTCTTGTAGGCCCGCCTCAGGTACTGGAAGGCTGCTATTTGTTGGCTTTGGGTTTTTTTTTTGAGATCTCGTGCTACGGTTTCCCAAAGACGTTGTGTGAAAAAAACCTGAAGTTTTTCTTTCTTCAGGTATTTTTCAGGTGTTTAGGTGTTTATTTTTGATCAAAATACAGGTAGTGTTTGATGCGTTCATTGACAGTGGCAATTGAGCAGGATTTTGCCAGTGACTAACAGATTACACCTGTGTATGCTTCTGTGATTTTGATGGAGATCTGACTTGCTCTCATGGGGTCTATACGCTGATACAGAGGTGGAATAACTGGGGAACAGTTCTTTTAAAATGTGAAAACTCTGACCTGAGCTCAGTGGAAGAGGAGGAGGTTAAAAATTACTTTATGTATCAGTATTTAATGTATTCTTTCTTTCCTTTATTGCTTAAAATTGAATATGTATGTTTCTTCGCTAGATTTTTGAGTGGTGTTTTCATTTTCTTCCTCCATAAATGCTGTAAAACTTTAGAAGGTGGGATGTAAGTTATTAGAGAGCTTCCACTACTGACAGTCAGCTCAGTGTCAGTCAGAACCTTGTGACTCCAACTACTTGGATTAATCTGGCTTAAGTGCTGTCTGTAGATCCTTTGTTTGGCATCTTCTGTGCACTTGTTCTAGATTTTCAGGAGCCTCTATGTGTAACAGCAAACAGCGGTGTGCGTGAGTTTAGGTTGCTAAAGTGTAATAGCTATTGCAGCTGCCGTTTCATTCTCTTTGTAAGGTCATTGAAATAAATTTTTCTGCATGTTTACTTCTGCAAGCTTGACTTCAACATTTTAAACAGCCCACTTTTGAGGTATGAATGGGTTAAGAGTTGGAAGAAAAGTCCAAAGTAAATTAGAAAGGGTGGGGGTGGAGCCTCAAGTGTTCTTGACAACTTGAATGTGATTTATAGTTCCTGCTTATCTCTCCCGGCCATGTCTTTGATGCCTTTGTAGTCTCTAGTTGGCTGTCCCCTCTTTTATTTGCCTTGACTTCTCAACTTTTTCCATGTTTTTGGACGAAACGGCATTTCTGGTGAGTGTCTCACAGTCTTCTCAGGACCCTATAAATCAGCCAGGTCAAATTAAATTTGTCTCCTCTACCAGGCTCCAGACATGATGGGCTTCCAGATTATTTGCAATTGGCCAGAAAATATTTTAGCAGACCTTTTGGGATCTTTTTTCCTTTTTAATAAGATTTGTGTTGGCTTACTAGGCCTTATGAAAAGGGGCTTTTCCCTCGTCAGTGCTTTATGTGAGGTGTTATTTCTTGTGGCTGGTACATTTGCGTGGGTTTACATATGCATGTCATCCACTGAAAGATCAAGTTGTAGTTTCTAATGTTCATAAAAAATCATTCATGATATAACACTTCAGTGAATACTTGTATGGATGTAGTAAGTATTTTCCTTGTATATTTAACAAACTTCTGTGCTCTAATGCTGTACGTGTGTTAGTTGTGCTTGATTAAGCAAGTTGAGTCTGTGTGCTTGACTTGAAGAAAATACAATTGCCGATGTATGTTTTGTACAGATAATAAGCATGTTTCAAAGGCAGCCTTACTTTTATGTATCAAGAGGACCTGCGGGAAAAACAGGGCAGTGGCAAAGCATTGGTTTCATAAAGTAACTTTCAAAACACTTAAAAGTAACCAGCATGCTCTTGTTCTTAAATCCTTTTCTAACCCTTTTCTACCCTATGATAATTGTTTTTTCAAAGTGCTTTTTTCTTTCCTCATTGGACTAATTTTAGGGAATCTATATTAAGCCTATTCTATTAAAGAAACCATCTTTTCTTACAATTTGAAGGTGTTGCACTTGTGTAACTACATTATAATGATCAAACTGGTCATTAATTCTGAAGAAATGGTATTACTGTCAGCACTTTCATGAGTACTATGTAAGCTGAGCCTGCTTTGCTCCTGTACCAGACTTTTTTTGGCCATAATAAAGCATCTTTAAATCTATCTTTTTGAGGTTTTGGTGCCACGTTAGTGTTCTCTGAAGAACCTCTGCCTGTTCGTGCTCTCTTCTGGGCTTGTAGAGCTTTAATCAGTCAGAATTGTGTGTTTGACTGTATGATGGCAGTTCACAAAAGAGAAGAAACTAAGCTCCTGTGTTTACTTTCTCTGAAATTTCTAGGATTGACAGGATTATAGAAGCTTTTGTGCCTCAGGTAAGCAGAAGTGATGTAGAAATTTTAAGAAGATAACCTTTTAAAAGCAAGTTATCTTTTTTTTTCCCCCTCTTGTTTTCCCTTTTGGGTTATTGATGGGGTTTGAGTCTAGCACAGAGGACCTTGGTAGTGTTTGTATGCCTGAAGTGCTGAAATACCAGTGTGTTACAAGGGACAGTGATACTTGCTGCCCTGCTCAGAACTGGTGGAAGCTCATCCATGCTGGGGGTGACTGGCAGTCTCTTTATGTCTAATTTAACCCCTTGCTAAACAACATCAAATGCTTTGCCTCTGTAAAGACGACAGCTTTATATAGCAGAAGTCTTAATTTAATAAACTATGAGACATGGTAAAGGCCTGTATATTTATAGACAATTTTATTAAAGGTCGCATTTTTCCATTTTACAGTAAGCTCTTCTGGCAGTGGGTACTTTAAAGGAATAATTCTTTAGTGTTCCAATTTGATCTTACAACTCGCCCCATTCCCTAACATAGCTGCTTGGGGAAATTTTTGAGAACAAATAAACTCAGTTTTGTCATGTAGGAGCTCACAAACTCATCAGATGAATGCCTTGCTAATTTCTGGCTTTCTTTTGGCCCTGGTTTTAATTCCTGTTGGCTCCCCTGGGGCCAAAATTTCCCTGCTTGTTTCTCGGAGCTTGTCATGTGTTTTGTCTGGCTGAGTGGGAACCACTTTGGAAAAGGATTAGTTAGTTGACACAGGTTTCTCTTTCACAGGAGTGAAAAAAAACCCAACCCTTTCCGGCCATGTAAGATCATCTTCAAGGACAAATTCATTTTTGGTTGCTGCTATGGAATTTGCAGCCGCAAAGGACGAAGTTGATTAAGTCTCATTTACTGTGTTTTCGTGTCTGCTGCTTCATTAATTGTCTTTTGATTGTACTCCAAGCCTTGTGTTTTGTGGTCTAAGTGCAAAGCTTGGGTACTTTATTTATTTATGGAGTTTCTTTGCAGGGGGAGGTAGAAGGAGGAGGCTGGTGTGATGATCAGATGTCTGACCAAGGAAGAACAAGGGGCCTTTCCTTATGAAATCTCGCAAATCCCAGTGTCCCCACTTTGATAAAGGGTATTGAAAATACTTTAAATTACTGTAGTGAGCCCATGAAGTTAACGCTCTCTTACTCTTCTTTTGCTCTTCTTTGTTTTTGAAGACTACCACTCAGTTAAATACTGACTAAACATTTTGATATGTGGTGAGCTGTTCCTTGGGCTGTTTTTTTTTTGCTGTGGGCACTGAGACCACCTTCAAGGCCAGGAAGAAAGAATGTTTTTATTAAGGAATCTAATAAATTACTTCTTGTTCAGGATGAGTAACTTGGTGGAGTAACCATGAAAATAACATGCAGCAATTGTTAAGTGTCAGATCCTGACATTTCTCTTGGCATAGACTTAGCTGTTGTGGGTTAAATAAGATGAAAGGTAATGTGCATTTTCAATATATCCATGCTACGTATTCAAATTCCTCCTACCCAGACCAGTTGAAGAAGCTCAAAGGCTCATGTTCTTTAGCCTGTACAAACCTGTGCTTTACACTGGTGAGCACTACAACTTAATGTATCCAGAAGAGGAAACATCTTTTCATGGCTACTGTAATCCAGACGTAAATTACTCTTAATCTTTTGTTAAAACTAACTGATGTCAGTCAATTGTGGGTTATCTTTTTTTTTTTTTCTGCTTGCATTGACTGCAGTAGGAACAGAGGTTCAACAGAGACATTTGTTTTGTAAAAGCTAGTGGTGCTTTGAGGCATGAGCTCCTCTGGACACTACCCAGCAATTAGTGACCATCCTGCAAGTAAGTACTTGAAGTTAAACAGTACTACGTAGATTGGAAAAGCTTGCGTGGACTGGTCGTCCAGTGGAGTGGTAGGGATCACTGTGGGTGCTTGTGTGCTCCAGGTGGGCAGCAGCAGGGTCCTGCAGGGGAAAGGGGTTGAGGGAAAAGTGCTGAGGTTCAATAGCTGGGATTGAGAGGAAGGGGGTATTTGAGGCTGAGTGGACAAGAAGGAGAGCTGGGAAGGTGAGGTGCAGAATGAGGGGCATCCTTTGCAGGTGTGGAAACTGCTGAAGCCTCATGCAATGCTGAATTGGGTGCTTGAAGAGTGCATGTGAGATGAGGAGGAAGAAGATCCAAGCATGGATTTGATTCCTGAAGGTATCTGTTTACAGGGCTGCAAATCAGCATTTGAATCTGTGAGAGAGAAGAGATTTCTGGCATCATTCCCTCTTTGGTGTGTGAGCTGGCTGTGCTGAATGCACTGGGCTTTTTGAGTCCTAATGTAAAGACCTTTCCATTTGCTGCTTGAGGAGTTAAAGACCTGTGGGGTTTGTTTCTTCTTGGTGTTGTTTGGAGCCAGAGGTCTAACTTGAAGGCATTGAAATGCACGGTTTGGTATCACTTTAATTCAAAGTCTAAATTTGGTCCTTCATCATTTATATTGTCAGTGTGTGGAGGATTCAGCAAGAAAAAAAGTGATGCTACTTTTAGCATTTGTAACTCTTGTCTGTGTGGTGGGGTCATGGGACTTGCTATAGAGTGTATGAGAATGGCAGGGCTGTGCTGTCAGAAACATAACATCTGTTGCTATACTTCTGAAATTCTCACGCTTGTTGAATTGCTTTGTTTTATTTTACTTTTAAGATCTCCACTAAAACTATCCATAACTGTGGACTAAGAGTTGCATTAAATAGTGGAAATTAGCTGTGGTGGAGTGTTGGAACTGGATGATCTTTAAAGTCCCTTCCAACCCAAACCATTCTATGATTCTCTTCTCTCTCACTCTCTCTCACTCTCTTCCTATATATATATATATATGATTCTATGGTTTAGCTCTCCTCTTGCAGGCTTCTGCCTCCTGTGTTTGTGGTCTCTTTCTGCTATACTCCTCCGCATTGCAATGCGACCTGCTTTGGGGAGTAGCACTCTGAAGAGAGGAACATCCTATACCAGGCTGAAGTAATACATCTCCTTAACGTTTTGTCCTGAAAAGTGAAACACGTACCTGAGCTGGTGCGTGGTAACTGTCCTTTTGTGCAGATATATGCTGTAACATGCCTTGATGTCTGTATATCCCTCAGTCTCTGATACAGGGAAGAGAGCGGCATGGTTGGGATAGCTATTCCGTTGGGATTGCTTTTCTCTCGCCAGCATGCAGCGTAATCTGAAGCGATTGATGCACAGTGTTGGCTGCTCCACAGCAACTTGTCTCTGTGGCTCTGTGCAGTCCTCAGCGCAGACAGGCCCAGCAAACCGCTTTGTGCAGTCCCCCTCTTTATACACGGGTCCCATTTGTTGCCTTGCCCTCAGGCTCATTTGAGAAATGCTGAGCCGGAGCATGTTGTCTTGGCAGTGCAACTACCAGGACTCTTGTCCAATCTTTGTTTAAATGTCAAGAGCTGCAGCCTTCAATCCTTCCCCTGGGGATATGGACCAGCAGTTCTGTCAGGACACTTCCTTAATGCTAAGCCTAAACTCATTTTTTCCTTGAATTGACCCTGTTACATCTGATCTCTTACAGACCTGTGGAGGTATGTGAGGAATATAAACAACTTTGTGTGCACTAAGATTGGGTGTTTAAGTTAAATCCCGTGCGTATGTCGGTCTCAGTAGCTATTCCCTTCAGGGCAGTTGTTTCAGCCCCTAGCTGGCTTTTTTTTTTCATGTATACGTCAATTATATTGTGTAACTAGTAATTTCAAACACTGAATAAGAAGTTTGGAGTATTTTGCAGAATGGCTGGCGCTACACACGTGCTAAATAACTGCTGCGTTGGGTCACCAGCCGAGTGCCTAGGGGCCCGTGGCTTCAGAGCATTTCATAAAACGGCTTGATGTTACTTGTTAGTTGCCTTATGAAACCTATCCTTCTAGCCATCATGCTGCATTGTTTGCCTGAAAATGGGATAAGCCGCTGTGGGAAATTGTTTTCCCAGCAAATTCTAATTGGTTGCTGGGGATTACGAAGTTGCTGGTTATTATTAAGAATCGGCTTGTCGCTGTGTAAAGGTGTAATGAAATTTTTATGGCAGTGGAAGGGAGTGAAGGTGCTAGGGAGTTGCAGGCTTCATTAGATGCTTTGTGTGTCTCTTGCGTACCTTAAGGTGAGGTGGACTATCTTTAGAGTTTTACAATGATATTGTGAATTTATACTCAAATTACTGTTTTGGCTAAGCCGATGTGGAAATGAGGTAGAAATTGAGAAGCTGCTGAATGCTTGCTCTACGTTGTACTGCTAGAAGCTTGTGAAGAAAAGGCGTCAGATCACAGTTTGTTATGAATAGTTAGTAAGGATTTGAGAAGACTTTGCTTAAAGCTTAGTGACTTTGTCTTTTCTACTTATTGTCCCTGTAGGATAAGTATTGCCTGGAAGTATCTCTTCAGTTAAACAGGATATATGTTAGTTTGGTATTTGGACATATGTTTCTATTACAGGTTTTCCAGAACTATAAGGGAAAGAGTACCTTCCTACTTCAAACTGTAATTTATGTATAATCTTGAAAACTAGTGGCTTTATTTCCTATGCTGTCTTGGTAGTATTAAAATCTTGATCTACTTTTTGTAGGAGGGTCAGTGTAATGTTCTTGGTACTCCATGGGGAGCTGGATACAAGTGTTAGGTATCTGAAACAGTCTGTAAAAATTGGAAATAATAAAATGAGTTTCTGATACCTTTCCCACATAGGCTGTTGTTATATCCCTTGGATTACGTATCGTGAAGGAGACTCGAAATGTCACAAGATCGGCTTTCTAATTCAGTCTTGATTGTAATTTATGAGGTGGGAATTGCACAGTAGATTATCACACAATGTATGGTTTCAGAAGCAAGCTAAGGGAATGTGGATTAGGTGAAATGTTCAGAGGAATTACAAGGTGAGTCACATATGCTTTATATCTCTCTCTGTAGTGGTGTGTGTATGTGTACGTGCACATTTGATAGGAATGGTTGGACTCTATGATCCTGTGGGTCTTTTCCAACCTAGTGATTCTTTGATTCTATGAATGTTTGTGGCTGCTTAGGAAAGCTGAAAGATAGGTACTAATTAGTTTCAAACAAGACAGGTGAATTTGGTGAGATTCAAGTGGTCTCTCCTAGGTCCAGTGTTAATTAATATTTGCCATTAATGATGTGCGTGAAAGAATGAGGACTCTGCTCGTTAAATATCTGGATGAAACTGGGAGCTGCATATCTGTTTGAGAAGGTGCTTTGAACTTAGAGTTGACTTGACAGATTGGAGAAGTCATCGGGAAGGAGGGGCTGGGTGAGGCTGAGCAGAGGGCTGAGGGGCAGCTCTGTAGCCTGAGTGTTGGCTGCAGGCCATGAGCCATGGGCCCAGCAGCAGTAACTGCTCGTGGCCCGGACGTGAGGCAACAGGGTCATGCTGTTGCAAAAGCAAACACACTGGAGTTATCTGGGACTCAAATGACAGAAAAGGATGTTTTTCTGTCACAAGAAAAGAGTATTTTCCATGTGGGGAAGGGTTCAGCCAGAAGACTTGGCCCAGATTTGAGCATCACGACCTCATAGTGGCTTTGTGTGCCAGCCTTTGAAAGGGTGGTGGAGAGCAGCAATGAGAAGAATCAGGAATGTAGAAAACGTGGCGATGAGCAGAGGGTGAAAGAACTGGATTTCATTTAGTCTGGAAAAAAAGCTAGGACTTACTAACAAGTGTAGTGTTCAAATGTGAAGTTAACTGTATAAAGAAGAAAGGAATGAACTCTTCAGGGTCCAGTGCAGAGAAAGATCTGATGAAGGGTGCGAGTTGTGTTGAGGGACATTTTAAGTGCCGAGACAGAATGATAGTGTAACAGTAGTGATAATTGGAAAAACAGGTCTTTGCCCAAATGCTGTTTTGTTGTTGAATGTTGTATTTTAAGAAGTACATCTTCATGATGCTTTTTTGCTCGATTGCACTTAGTTTCGAAATAGAATTTATGAAAAGCTTCTGTGTGTTTAAGTTTAGTTTTCTGCGTCTACATTTTCCTCCAAAGTTCCTGTAAATTCTTTTTTTTTTCCTCTTCTCTGTTTCTCTGTGATAGTGTTTCTGTTGCTGCCCCATTGCTTTTCAAATGTACCAAGGGAGTAGAAATGCAGAGTCTGTTTGCAAAATGTGCGTGGATAGAAGGGCGATTGTCTCCTCCACGTTCTTTAACCTGCTCCTGAACTTGCTGCTGTTCAAAAACAAAACAAAAGGGGGGGGAAGAGAAGTGATATTTTTTGGCTGTCAGCTATATCTTTCATGTTATTTTATATACTCATGTGTGGTTGTGAAATAAGTAAAGTTGAGACTGAATATTATGGCTGTATGGTGTAAGGGTTAGAGAAAGCAAAGATTTTTACTTGAACCTTTAGGTATTTCAGGGTTCATCTTGGCATTTAACTGAGCAAACAAATGTGTTTTTAATGAAGAGTTCAAAAATATATTAGTTTAGTGGTTCAGCTGGAAGGCAAAAGCTGTGGTTTTGTTCACACTTAAAAGTTGTAGGCTGTGTTGCATTTTAATGATGCCATTTGAGCTGCCACGACCAGGGCTTTGCTTGTGTTTCGATGGAAAACTTACATTAAAGGAGATCAGTCAGGACACTGAAAAATTGTATTGAAACATCTTGTAAGAAAAATTTGTTGGAAGCCATGTCTGAATAATTTATCCAGCCTTTTATTTATTATTTACTTCATCTCATCCCTTGCCCTCCCTCCCTCAGTGCATTTTGTGGGTGAGGCTCTTGGCATTTCTTTACTGGAGGGTAGAGGCGGCATTAATACCGCGGTTTGGTGGCAAAGCAGCAGTGGGCTTTGTAAAGCGAGTCCCTTGGTCACTCCCACTTACTGTGTATGAGTTAGGCACACGGTGTTTCTGCTGCGCATGAGCGGGATACCTCTGGATGGAAGCTGGAGGCTCCCATTGATGCTTGTGCCAAGCGCACTTGTCTTCTGCTCCAGGACCCTGTGGATCGCTTCAGGCTGTGTGTGTGGTGGTGGTGGTGGTGGAGTGTGTCTGCTTATCTCAAGTTAAAAACCCGACCCACGTAGTGTGATTCAAGCATGATTCATGTTTTGGCAACCTTGAGTCTGGTACCGCTTTGATTTACAGATCTTCTTGCATTACTCAAAATTAATTACTTAATGTGAGGTATAGCCAGAGACTGTCAAGGACTTGGGAGGAGGAGGAAACAGGGATGGTTTAAAAAAAAAAAAAAGACCAAAACCAACCCAAAAAAAAAAAACCAACCCAAAACACACAAATACAAAGCCCCCAAAAGGCAAAACCTTAAATCAAAGGAAATTAACATAGCCAAAAACTGTAAAATTTCAGGAGGTCAACATACAGGAACTATAGTATACTGTGTGTTCCCTTCCCACTGTTGCCCTATTGTTTTCCTTTGATGCCACAACATAAGTTGAGCAACAATAGTTCTTAAGTAATAGAATCTGTGCCACTCCTTAGTGGATGGGTGGTGGTATCCTTTTCTTGTTCTGCAGATGGGTGGAGAAGCAGAAATATTACAGCTTAGAGCTGATACTTTGTCAAGAAACTGCCTTACTGCACTTAGAAAGACATTGCTATCTCCCCCTCCCCCCTTTTTATTAGTCTGGCAGGTTATGCAGTTATTGGTTCGTTGGTTTTTACCTGAATTTCTGCTCCTTAAAGCCTTGTTTCCCAGCTCGAAGCAGCCCTGCTTTTGTTAGCTTTTTACTCTAAGGCATGGGTGGACTGCCTGATCCGAGGAGTGCTGTAACTAATCTGTTGGGTGTAACAACTTTAATGCTTTTGCCATGTCCATTACAATAGGACACAAAACATACATGTACATGATTCCGCAGGAAGGGAATGCGGGCAGTTGGTGGAGGGAAAACAGCCTTCTAATCCCATACTTAATATTGCTCAAGGCTCCGGGCTAGATTCAAAAGGGTGAGTAAGCAGAATCCCTGCCAGGGAAGCTTGAACTATCCAGGATTGTCAAGGAGAAGTCTGAAGGAATTAAGGCAGGAGCCACAGGGAGCTTTCCCTCTGTACTTGTTTTTCATTTGCCCTCCTATGAATTTATAGGCATGCTCAGCTTGTACAAGACCGTTTAGAAGGAAGTAAGTATCAGCATATTTGGAGCAATCAGCCCCTTAAGTCAGCTGAATGATTGTGGAGCTACCTGAACACTTTGTTTTGGATTCTCAAAACAGGACAGAGAATGTGCTGATTAACATGTTGTTTTGTTGGTATTGGTAAAGTTGGTTCCCGTTTGTTTTAAGAGGATGACAGAGTCAACTTTTGGATTAATTTTATGTATTTACTTTTAATTGCAGTAGCTTATGTATTTATGTTGTAGTCTGTGTACATACAGCTGGTCCATTTAATTTTTCCATATATTAAGTAAGAATTGTGGAATTTAAATGTTTATATTACGGAGGTATCATTTTCTTGGGAAAACTGCAATAAAAATGTAATATACCCTTCACTTACTTGCCAAAAATTTGATTTGTAGCTGACACGTGAAATGCCTGATGTCACTCCTACCACCTAAATAGCACTCCTTTCATTTTTTTAGGAGCTTGTGATGTCATCAGCTGAAGCGAAAACATCTACCTCATGACCTGGCATGTAAGTGAAGGAGGAACTGATATTTTAAAAAAAAAAAGTCTGTCTTGGTGTTTACAATGTGTAAATTGAACCTATATACCCTCAATGTTCAGATATCACCTTTTAAATAAAAGCCTTGTGGGTTTTAAAGGAATATAAAGTCTTTTAAAGGAGAGGAAGTCATAAAATAAGTTGTTAACAATGAGGGTCCAGCCTGCAGAACTTGTAACAATTTCAGTTAAATTCTGTCTTGATGTACCCCATGATGCTTGCAAGGCTGGTAGGCATAGACGGAGTAATTTTATCATAGCACAATATTTACATGTGCCTCTTCTACTCCTTTTTGTTCTGTGCTGCTTTTCTGGATATAAATGTTGATAGTTGTGATGAATACATGCTGTACACGGCGATATCCTTCCTAAAATTAAAAACTCTGGTTGTACACAAGGTTTAGCTTCTTTATGCAGTCAGATACTTAGCAGAAAACTTCCTGCAGTTTTGTGACACTTCTGTTTTTTTTTTTTTTTCTCCTTAAGTAAGCAAAAATATTTCAGTCCTCTGCAGAGGCGTTTTCAGAGATTTTGGCTTTTTTTTTGGTCTGCCTGCTCTCTGCTTTTCTTTTATGTGGCTTAAAGGATTAAAGTGCAGTCATTGCTTTGAGAGGCTGATGTCAGCGGTGAGCTGGGTATTCCTAATTAGTGCCAACACCTGTACCTCATTATGAAGCCTCGTTGAAGCTGCCCAGTGAACCGAGGTAGCTGGTCTCTGTTGCATGTCTCTAATGTGATTATAAAGCCCTCTCCTGATTCAAGTTTTATTATATATTCAACTTTTGGACTGATGTGGAAAGTGAAGCTAAGCTGAGCCATTTGGCTGGCTATCAAAGATCATAAAGAGTGGCAAAGTGAAGGGATGCAGTCATCTCAATTTCAAGACATCTACTTCAAAGCTTGCTTCTGCTTTAACTGTTAAGAAAAAAGGGAGGTGGGAGTGTTTGCTTTCTAGTTTTCAGTGTCAGATACTCTGGATTTAGAGACCAGATCTACAGGCTCCAACTGGGCTCTGAACATCTGAGTGCAGTTGCTATTGTGCGTAACCCATTGATTGTCTGCAAATAGAGCTTTGGCCTTGACTACTCTTGTACCACCCCTTTGTCTTCAAGGGGTCAGGGCTTAGCAATGGTGTTCTACACAAAACCAGCATCGGTCTCTCCTCCCACCTGGTTCTGTACTGCTAGCAGGGCTACAATGCAATGTGTTTTCCCGTTGCAGTTAGAAAATACAAGCTCAGATTTGATTAGTAAAATTAACAGCTTATATGAGATGGCTCACTATCATGTTTGAGCTTTACAAACAAAAATTTAAGCATAGTTATTTTTTTCTAAGTAGGTTTTTAAGAGTTCAGTTTGTGGAATTCAAGCATGTAGCAAGACAACACTGGCTGCAGGTTTAGGGTTATTTCCCTGTGAGTGATGAGAGAGGCAAAATAACTTCAGATGTGTATCCTGAAAAAGTTTGAGATGATAAACCTGTAAGAATTCACGTGAGAAGACCATGCTAGTTATTGAGAAAAAAGGAGGTGTAGTGGATTCTTAAACTTCAGACATGGAATTAAAGGTCTAGTTACTAAAGGGATTGAATCTCTGCAGAGTAGGAACCTTGGAGGGAATAAAAAACCAATGAATAATTTAACAGGCATAAGGAGGAATTTCGTTACTGAAAGGGTTGTCAAGCATGGGAACAGGCTGACCGGGGAGGTGGTTGCGTCACTATCACTGGAGGTGTTTAAAAGATGACTAGATGTTGTACTTGGGGACATGGTCTAGTGTCATGATTTGACTCAATGATCTTAAAGGTCTTTTCCAACCAGAACCATTCTATGATTCTCTTTTTTTCTGTATTAAGTGTCTATCTGCTTACTAATATATTGCTTAAAAGAATGCACTGGTCAGCTTAGGCAAGCTATAATTCATGAGTTCATTCATACTCTGTGAAAGTGCTAATCATCAGGCTGTTACCTATTCTCATTTTGGATACTTCTGAAGGTTTTGAGTCTTGAGAAAGTTTGGTTTTGTGGTGTGGTTTTGGGGATTTTTTTTGTTGTTTTGTGTTTGGGGTTTTTTTATTAATTTCCATAGCTTAAAGTTTATCTAGCCATTTTTAAGTCCTTCTAGCACATTCTCTTTAGCGTACTTGTAGCTTTGTATAAGCTTCACTGCAATACCTAAAGAATGGAATACAACGTTTGTTTGTAGCTATGTATGTTGGTGGATATTCATGTTGGGTTTAGGCATGACTTGCAGGAGTTGGGGATAAAAATAGCTGAGTCTCTGCTACTTTGCGGCAGATATTAAAAATGACAAGGCAAAAAAAAGACAGAGTAACAAATTTCAAAGAGGTTGTTTTTGTAGAACAGTTCCTTAATAGGTGTATGAAGCTCAGGGACGTTTAACCAGTGAATTTAACAATGCTTAACGGTGATTTTAAGACTAAAGTGTTTTCTGTGTAGAAGGCATACCTGTACCTCCAAAGGCAGTCAGGTGAGACAGAGATCGATGTTCTCTTTGCACAGATTGATGAAGTGCAGCAGGAGTTTCTGTATGTGTGTACATAACACACGTATGTTTCAGGTTGTTCCAGGATGCTTTTTGTTTTTCCCTTTTCCTTCTTCTGGGTTCTCCAAAAGAAAATCTTGAATGGATAGTGCCCTAATGTCTGTGTAGGCTGTATTTGCGCAGCATGTTTATTTAATTTGTCTTTAAAAAAAAAAAGGCAACAACTCTAGCACATTGGCGAATGACTTAATCTTTTACTTAATCATTTTGATCAAAATAGCTCTCTACTGTGAACAGCAATTAACAAACTCTTCAGGGCAACAGTGTGTCTGGTATCAGAATCTCTGGTTGCTGTGCTCATAGTAATCAGGATCTTACCTGATAAACATACTCATTTCAATACCTACAATGGCCTTACGGACCACTTAGGTAATCTATAGTCCATAGACCTCAGGTTGGGAGGAGGAGCAGGTGCTGATCTCTTCTTTGTAGTGCCCAATGATAGGACCTGAGGGAACAGCAAGAAGATGTATCGGAGGGGGTTTAGGTTGAATATTGGGAAAATGTTCTTCGCCCAGAGGCTGGTGGTACATTGGAACAGGCTCCCCACGGAAGCAGTCATGGCACCAAGCCTAACAGGATTTAAGAAGCATTTGGGCAACACCCTCATACACACGGTGTTAATGTTGAGGTTGTCAAATGCAGGGGTTGGTGTTGGTCTCTGTATCCTTGTGGGTCCCTTCCAACTCAGGATGTTCTATGATTCTATATTTTAAAAAAAAAATACCTGTCGCACAGAGGTGTTTCTTGTAAAATTTTAAATTTGGGATTTCTGGCAGATTGGTGTGACCTATTGTGCATAATAGCCCTTGTCCTCCATTTGCCTAATTCTCTTCAATCTGTTTACTTTTCAACAACATCCCATCACATTGAGTTTCTCTAAGTAATTTTGTGCAAAATTACTTTTTTTTTCTCTTAATGACTTTCCTCTGAAGTTTATTAGATAACTTTGCGTGTCCCTTGTCCTCTGGGCCATGAGAAGCTGTGAGTGACCTCTTCATCTTGTTCACTTCATCCCTTGTGGCAGATCTCTTCTATTCTGCCTCCTCCTTTCTCACCTGAGTAGTATCAGGCTGCTTAATCTCTTACCCTCAAGCCATGGCATTTGCTCCTCTTACAACTGTAGTTGGAGGTTCACATTCTATAAATACTCTATCTCCAGTGGTGCCGGAGGGAGAGGCTCAAATGAGTGATCTAGTGTTGCTCATCCATAAAGCTTTGCCTGTGTTGTAAATGAAACCAGACATGCTTGTATCTGTGCTTGTCACCACTGCTCTTGGGCCTTGCCAGAAGGATGCCTCTCTTGTTTCAACTCGCAGCTCTCCACCGTGTTCTCATTGTAAAATAGTTTCTGCTACAGCTGATTTGGGAATGCCCAAGGACCCTATTTTTAAAGGCATTCAATGACTATGTTTGTTTTCATCTACTTAAGACCTTTCAGAAATGTCCTGCAGGTGCCGTGGCATGGCTGTGCATGTGTTAACTGGGAGCCACTCGTGGTGTCGATGTGGTCACCAGCACTCAGCCTCCCTGCCAGGGAGAGCCGAGGAAGTGGATGGACCGTGTCTGAGCTGCTGCTGGGTCACAGCTTCAGTGTGAGCAACCAGTCACTTGGGCTGCAACAGAGCTGGGGACGTGCACGGAGGAGCCTCAGGTGGCTTTATTGTGCAGGTTCAGCTGTGCCTTCTTTAAGCTGCGGAGTAACTGGTATGACTGCAGCCTGCATCGTGCCCTGCAGAGAAGGAAGGTTTTTTTTAACAGCTTTATAGAAAGCACCCCGACCAACTGGAGTTGCATGTACAGAGCATATCACATTGACTGCAAGTTTTGCTTTCTGTTGTGAAGTCTTAAGAGTGACTCTGCTGTAAAGGTATTCTACAGTTACAGGTTATTATTGTTGTGTGCTCCACCCTCCACCCCCATTTTTTTTTTGTGTTCAATTTTACAGTTGCATTTTTGGTTGTAACCTTTCCTTTTCTCTTCCTGTTTCTCAGCAGAGATCTTATTACCAGTAACCCTTGACGGCACGGGATTCAGGTGTGACAATTGCAGCAGGTGTGGGGCTCTTACCTATAAACAGAGATGTGGCTATGGCTTGTAGGCATTTCCAGTCATTGCAGTACAGGAATAGAGAGTGGGCAAAGGGATCTGCTTTGGAGCCAGATTCATTATCTCACACCCCTGCAGCTTCAGAAAGTCAGCTGTAGTAGTTCCTTCTCATCATAGGATGGAAAGGATAGTATTTTCCTCTTCTTTTTGACTCTACCTATTGAAGTACCAGTGCGGTTAGTGATCCACCCGATAGGGTGGCGTCTTTTTTTCCTGTGCCAAAAAAAAGCCACCTTCGTTTACTCACTTGGCTCTAGCACAGTTTGAGTAGGACATTCTTTCCACTAGGAACAGTAGGAGGGTGGTGGTCTAGTCTTACTTATTTTAATCTTGGTTTTTTAGTCAACAGGAGGGAAGATGAAGGAGGAATTTAGAGGACTGTTAATGGTCAGTTCTGATCAGTGTGTCTCCTAATTCAAAAAATGTAGGAGTACTTTGGCTTCAACTTGGCTGTTTGATGAAAAATTGAACCTTATGTGGTCTTTAGGACCCCTTTCTTGACTGCTTTCTTGAACAAGATGTGGCATTTTAGAAACCTTGGGAAAGTATGATTATCCTTTGCTTCCCCTTTCCAGGGTAGCGTCAGCCCCAGAGGGCAAGTTTGCTGTTGATTTTGTCATTGCTGCACCTTGTGTTATGACAGAAAAAGAAACAGTAATTTTGGTTTTGCCTCTGCTCTGTACTTACTCTGGACAAATATCAGTCGGTCACAGCATCTCTTTCACGGTGTCTTCTCCCACCTCAGTGTGGTGATTTGGGTAAATGTGTAATGCTGTTTATGTTGTTACAAATCTATTTTAAATCTGTCTGACTAAAAGACCCTTCAGCATCTTTGGTGTGCTGTATATTACAGATTGTAACACATAACGTTAATTGACTGGCCATTAAAAGTAGTTTCATTTCATTCGTTATTAAGACAAATTTTCTTGTCTTTTTAAAAAGTTTTTTTAAACTAAAAGAGTGCTTTAATGAATCTTGCAGTAAATTTCTCCTCATGTTTTGAAGTTTTGACATGTAAAACTAAAATAATGGTGCAATTGCATATGAACGTGTCATGTGTGAAATGCTAGAAAATATGTCAGTATTCAACCAATCATTTGAAATTTGGCAAATATTTTGAGTCATGGCTGTGACAGTACTTTCCCTTTAATTGTTCCTGTCCAGTGATCCTCTCGATGCCCTTTCTTTTACATGAGGAAAACTTTACCATTCATAATGTTTGTTTTCAACTTGTTAAGAAAACCATTTCTTGTCATATGAGGAAAGAAATTATCGACTTAATGTTTCCTATAGGAAAACTTGTCCTTGCTTTTGCATATCCTTTGAGTAGAATATAAAGATGCAACTTAGTATTTTCTGCCTATTGCAATCCTTTACGTTTTGTTAGAGATGCAAAACTTCGCAGCAAAGCGGTTAGTCTCTTCAAAGCAAGAAATAAATGAGTCAAAGCGGATAAAGTATTTAATGTGGGATGCTGTTTCTCATATTGCTGTTTCGATTGCTAGTTTTGAGATTTAGGGGAAAACAAACAAACAAAACCCCCCAAGAGCAGTGAAATGTACTTTGTTTTATAGCAAGTACCAAAAAATTAACTGATTATTTTAAGTGAGTATCTTGCAGGATATGAGATGATATGTTGCCTATAATATCAATAGAAAAGTTGATTTTCTTAATCCCAAATAGTGCATATGTTTCCAGGTCCTTCCTTCCTTTGATAATATTTCCTGCCTGCGATACTAGCTCCTTACCTCTGTTTTGTATGAAAGTGGAGAGCAGCGAAACAGATACGAATGGGCGACTGCTGGAACCATAAGGCAGATAGGGTGAAGTATCAGCTTCATTTGAACTACTGTAATACTGATTATTGCCTGATTTTCAGTTAAGTAATGAAGCTTCTGGGTTTGCGGATTGGGTTTTTTGGGGTTGTTTTTTTTTTTTTTGCACCCCCCCTCCCTTTGCTGTGGTGCAATTTCATCACTATCTGACAGTATGACAATGCTTGGTGACTTAGTGCTTCACAGCGATTTTTCTTCTGTTCAACTCCACGTGTGAATCAGCAGGAAGGTCAGTGAGCGGCGAGGCTGCTAGATACGCGCTTGGAAGACCTGGATGCAGCTGCCTGCTTTGCCAGAGGCTCCCTGTGTGATGTATGGCTGCTCTGTGCTGCGGCTCCGGAATGTCAGGGCTTTCAGTGCTTGCTTAACATGAGATTATCGTGAGAGTAGACACGGTTAAGACTGCAGTACACTCGGAGCCAAGGTAACGTGAATCATACTAGTTCTTAAAATAGAAATCCCCGCTAAATGCTCTGTGAGTTTTTTTTTCTGCTCAGTCATATTGGTGAAGCGTGTGCATGCTGCTCGTGTTTCTCGCCGGCGTTTGGCACACCCGTGACTGCAGTCTCCTTGCAGATGCAGCGCACGTGGCCATCTTTGGGTGTCAGACCCCCCGGGGGGGTGGGGAGGACTCCTGCACTCCTTGTTTACCCAGCTTAGCACTGGGTGTGATGACCTGGTACTGGTTAATTTTTAGTAGCAGTACGTCTGCACCCGTCTTTCATCAAAGCGGACATTGTGCTTAGCTTTGTCTGTGTCGAGTAAGTACACGTGGGCTTGTGGGGTTTTCTTTTTCTTTTTGCCCCTTGGTTTTTAGATGCCTTAGTGTTAGGAATGAGTTTCCTTCTGAGGGAACCTTCTGAAACAGACCACATGCCGTCAGTAACTGTGTCTCCCCTGCTGTGAGTGCTCTTTGGAGCAGATGAACTCCCTGAGTGTGCATAGCTGGTCAGGCGCTTTTCCGTGGCACCTGGTGCATGTGTGTAGATAGAGAGCTGTACGCAGGCTATCCCCTGCCTCCTGGGGGTTTCCTTCAGGGGTCAATTAGCCACTGTGGTTTCACACAGCCTGACAAGAGGCGGTTTGTTTGTGTGACTCTGGCCTGAGGAAGCAAGAGCCGTGATGGCTTCCCTCTGGTGACACCATGCTCCTCCCTACCCTCTGAGCCTGCCCACCACCTTCACCTCCGGCATCGACCTGCTGCGTGGTGGCCAGGGTAGTGGCGCTCCTCAGGATGCCCGTGTGTTTAACGCCGCTGTGACTTCCTTGCTGGGAACATGTTCCCCACTTCATGGCACATGGGACTTTGTTACTGCCCCACGGAGGGTCCTCCCGAATGCAAAGTGGGCAGAAAAGGAGCCCTGGTGGGATGCTGTCCCCTCTCAGCCTTGGGCAGGCAACCATGCCAAGCACTGTACCCTGCTGAGGGCAGCAGCTCCCTCTCCTGAGGGCCATGCCCTCATTTTAGCCTTGCACCTGCAGTGATGCCGGGAGGTGGCTGAGGAGCAGGGAGGTGGTGAGCTGGGCCACAATGAGTGTTTGCTGCGCCACGGCCGGGCAGGCACACCTCGGACGTGTGAGGCAGTGTGGTTTCAGAGGAGCAAGTCCTTTTTTTCCTTGTTTTTTTATTTTATTGTAAAAGCAGGCTTTCACTTAAAATCAGTATGATATTTTAAAAGAAATGGGCCCCTTTTTTTGTGTCCAAACCTCTACTACTGTTTTAGAAAAACAATGATTTTGTTAATAAACAGCTGGTGTAAAAACAGTGTTGTGTTCAGGAGTGGAAAGTAATTGCAAGGGCTAAAACAGAGAGGAGCAGAATCATGTATGCATTGGTGTATTTGCTTGAATTAAGTCTGATGTTCATTATTTTTTAAATTGATTCTGTCCAGGTTGGTATTGTCTTCAGGATGCAAGCGCTAAAGCCACACTGTATAATGGGCAGAAATGTTTCCATGTCAGCCTGGCTCACCTGGCTGCCCTGCCCTGTGTACTGGCTGACTTGTGCAGCCTGCTTCAGAGATGAAAATAAGGCTGCCAGGTGTCAGGGAAGCACAAGGAAGAAAAAGAAACACAATTTAATTTTTTTCTAGCCTCTTGGAGAGTTTTTGTGGAGGTAATAGTGACGTTGAACGTGTTGCTGGTGATTTGCTCTTCTGAGGAGGATTTCTGATCTTTACAAGTCACTTGTCACAAGGTTATTTAGCTGAAGGCCTCTGGTGGTGATCTGCCCCCCCCATCATTGCAGTGGGTTCATGAATGGCTGCAGCACCAGAAATGAAAAGCTGCACTTCAGTTTTCAAGGAAGGAAAGGTAGTTGTTCTTAGGATGTGCTGTATTTTATTGTATCGTCAGAGCACCCTATAAATGTGAAGAAGCATTACTTACTCTCTTTTTATACTCAGAAAGCAAAATGATGGGCATTAAGTGCTTTGCACTAGACCAAATGATGAATCATTGTCATAGAAGGGCACGTGAAATGATGTCAGGGTTCCCTTTTGGCCCATAATCCACAAATGAATGCGGGGGGTGGATTATGTTTGGGGTTTCTTCATCCTAGTTTTATGATCTATCAGCTGACTTCAGTCTAGAATTTAACTATTTCAGAGGCTAAATCACGCTGGAAGATGACATTTTGGACTCCCCCAGCCACATTTTCAGACCCACGGTATCCTTGTGGCAAGTGCCAAGTTACCTTATATGAAAAGGTAACATATGAGGAAAACGGAGCTTGAGACTATGTCTGGTTGCTATTGCACTCCATGCAGCCCCATGTTATTAGCTGGATTTCTGTAACATGCGGTTCCTTGCCTACTAGAATTATTTACATAATGACAAAGGAATTGGCTGTCACTGGTAGCGCTGCTTCTGAAAACTGGTGCATTCCTCCTTTGTTGAATTACAGGTTATTATGTTAACCAAGACTTAATGTGGCACAGTAGCCAGAGAAGTACAGTATTGAGACAATAATTTGAGATTTTATTTTGGAGGTGCAGGGAGGATAGGATCGATGTGGTCACTTTGGTATGAGGTTTTTAAGTAGAGTAGGGATATATAATTAAATGTTTAACATTTTTCTGGCTAGAGTGAAATAAAGAAATGTTGCTTTTTTTTTTTGCCAAACTTCCTTTTCTGTGAATTGTTTAACCTTTCAAACCTTTTCAGTACAGCAGATATCATTAACCCAAGTTCTGAGAGGGTGTTTTTTCCAGTTTATGTAGCCTTTTTGTGAGATTGGATAGGATATTAAAAAATAATAATAAAAAACCCAAACACGAGTGATCTCTCTTCCTCTAGTTATTTGAAAGGTTGTATTAACTCTACTCATATTTCATAATTTCCCTGGCAGTTGGCTATGAAATTTGACCTATTTAAATGGTTTTACTGTACTACATTTCCTGGAGACCTTTCAAGATAATTTGCTTCCTAATCTAAATTTAACAGTTACATAAACCACATTTTGGAGACTTGGAAATTTCTACCTACTGCCTCTGCCTTTTTTTTTTTGTAGACAAGCCATATTGTAAAAATGTAAGTACAGAATTTTCATCTGAGATTTGCATGTAGCTTGTCATTTGGTTTTCATATATAGATGCTGTTTTTCTTTTTAATAAGATAAAGAAAGTAGGTTATTTTTTGTCCCACTTGAAAGTTTCCTTAGTGCTGTAGCCAGTTCCATTTTGTCACTCTATTCTAAAATATGAATAATTAAAATCTTGCATGTCTAGGATATATTTGCGTTATAGTTCCTTGAATTTCTTGGTTGCCTTTTCCTTCTGTATAGGTCTTAACAGGTACTGAATACTGTATGGATACGTTTAACCTTTCTCTGCAACAAACTGAAGCCAGGAAGGAAGGACTGCTGCTCCTTGCAGATGCTGTTTTGTTCAGAAATCTTGGCTGGATTTAAGGATACATTTTGTGCACTTGTCACTGATGTCTTGCGTGATATGCTGTGCGAATTCAGGCTCTGTGAGATACCTCATCTTTCTTTCTGCAAACTCTTACTGATGAACTATGCTGAGGAATGCGTAAGAACAAGAGGATAAACTTAATAGTTTATTTGGTAAATTGCTTGTTTATTCTAACACAAATAGAAAAAGGGAAAACGTTTTGTTGCTGGCTTTTATGCAGATGCTTGACATTGGGGGTTTGTTTTCATAGAGTCATAGAATGGTTTGGGTCAGAAGGGACCTTAAAGGTCATCTAGTTCCAAGATCATTTAAAGATCATTCTAGTTCCTTTGAATAAGGCTCTGAAACATTGTTAACTGTATGCTGTTTACATGTGCAGCTTGACTGATTTTTTTTTTTTTTGAGTAACGTGTGGTAACTAGCTTTTCAGAAATGGGAAGTGCCTGGAGCGCAGCATTGATTTTTCTTTGGGGAGAAGAGAGTGATGGGAGAGGCAAGTGGCTGTTTCTTGTTCAGTTCAGAAGTGCGATTATCTGTGAGTAAGCAAAAAGGAGCAAATGCAATATAGGAGTCATTAATTACAAAACATCTCTAGATTTTTGGACATCAATGTTATTATTTTAGTCAGATTCTTGCACATGCTGGTTAATATGTTGGTTGCTCTTAGCTTGGGATCTGTGTTTAATTTCAGCCAGGTGAGTGCAGGGTAGCTTTTTCCTGGCTTTCCTTGAAAGTGAAGTGATGTGCTAGGTCCAGCATTGGTTTTGGCTCCAAAGCAAAATTCCCAATATGGGCAGCTGTGTTTGGGAAGCTGGGGAAATGTGGCAGCCTGATGTTGCTGCTTGTGGCTGTGGAGAGTGCTCTTCCTGGGGCTGTTTTCGGTTGAACACCCGGAGGGTTTAGGGCATCTTGATCTGCATTATTTCGGTGTTTAGGTGACGGCAGGGAACAAGGCCGATTCCTATTCTTCAAGTTGCAGTTCTTGTCTTAAGCCGCTGTGGGCAGATCAGGGATGTGCATGCAGCTGTGACTTGACAAGTGAGAAATGCGACAGGTGTGGAATATGGTTCATGTTTGGGAATCGTTCTGGTACTTGATATTAAAAATTATACCAGATAATGTTCCATGGCAAAGATTGCCTGGAACTGAGTATGTTCTTCCTTACAATGTAGCGATATGTTAATGTCACTTCTGTATTATAATTTTCATTTAAAAGATCCCTGAAGTTGAGCATCTTTGTAATCTGTATACATCACCATACAGTGATCAATCAGCTGTTAGTCCTTATGTGGATTTATAAAAATAAAAATAAAAAAGGCAAAACCCCGTGTAGATTGAGGCATGTTATGTTCTTCTTTTTAATAATCAGTTTTAAAGTAATCTCTGCTTGATCATAAGGCTTGAGCACATTTTTAATCTACAACCTACGCACCCCTGCTTACCTTTCAGAGTAGTGAGGATCATTACTCAGTGACTAGGAGGTAAGGGTTTTCTTGGGCTTTTATTGGGGGTGGAGCCACTTAAACCTCTTTTGTTCTGCAGCGGCATTTCAGTGTTGAATTGCTTTAGAATCATAGAATGGTTTGGGTTGGAAGGGACCTCAAAGATCATCTAGTTCAACCCCCGCCTGCCATGGTCAGGGACGTCTCACTAGATCAGGTTACCCAAGGCCCCATCCAGTCTGGCCTTGAACACCTCCAGGGATGGGGTAGCCACAACTTGCCTTACACACCTTCCTTTTCTTAGCTGGTACACAGGAACTGCTAGAAAGTTTTACACTGCTAAAACTTAAGTTCCCAACATTCATAAAAAAAGTAAAACATGGACATTTGCAATATACCTGGATGAAGATAAAGGAAGTAGAAGGAGGCTAATGGTTTTAGGTGCCTGGCATTTCTATCCTGCTCCTCATGACAGCTTGTCTTTTCCTGTCTCCTTTTTCTTCTTCACAAATAACATCTATTTAAGGCTGTTTTCTAAATTTCACTTTAAACTATGCTGTGGAAAAAAAAGCATCTATTATAAAATTCACTAAGTTTTTCATTTTGTGCATATAAATAATACTGTTTAGTTGTTCTCTTTTAGTGTTGCCACACGCCATTCATTGTAAGTGATACTCTGAGGTAGGAAAAGGGCACTGGCAATCTCATTAATTTCTTTCTCACCTTTATAATTAAGTCTTGGTGCACATGTTGGAAAAAAATTAGTTGTGATTCATTATTCTAGGAACATGTGTTGTTCTAGGCTTTACTGTCACCATAGTTTTCAGGGGTGAAGTTAGAAAGGGGGGAAAGCCAAGACATAGGAGAGATTTTACCTATTTTTTGTGTTTCTGCTTGTTTGGTTTGGGTTTTTGATATGCGTGGATTACCCCATCTTCTGCATTTAGCTCTTTAAGGGATATATATGTGTGTGCATGTATTTTTATCTTTTTTTAACTTCTTCACAAGTCATAGAACATGAATGTGATGGAGGAGGGCAGGAGTTCAGACATGAGGTTGTTTGCAGCCATGCTCTGGACCATATCACTCTGCTAATAGTATTGTGCTCTGAAGCTGAGGGACAAACTGAAGCCGAAGTGTTCTGGGGGGAATCAGACTGTAACTGGGAAAGGTTGACAATGGTTTCCATGTTGTGCGGTCTGGGTTTGCGACTTTCTGAACTGAGTAGCCACTAATTTTTCTGCAATCTGCAAAGGCCGGTGGAGGAGTGAGTGAATGGATGTTCCTTTAGTATCCCCCTGTAGTGGCTAGGGAGCAGAAACGTGGGTAGTGAGCCTTGCTGATGAGCAGCCCTGGTGTACCAAAGGTAAAGCAAAGGAATCTCCTGTTAACAGCAAAAGTGGAGGTGGTCCTGTTGAATGATGCTGAGGCCGTTACTCGGGCATTACATGGAGGCATATGGTAAATGTCTAGTGTGTCGGTCACTTTAATAACCTGACTTCCAGGTTGTAGCGTGACTGTGAATTGTTGTAACTCTGTGTGGGCCTTTATTCACTGTTGTTGTGGTTAGTATTACTGAAAAAAAATCGGGCCGAAATGCAGTGTTACTACTATTTGGAGCTTTTTACCCTGAGCGACTGCTTTTTCTGTTTTTGTCTGCTGTGACGGTGGTGTAAATCTCTTGCCTGAGCTGCTACAAATCCTCTTCTTGAATACAACTTTTGAATTTTTTCTTAGTTTTGGTTTGTTTGGATTTTTTTTCTGCTCCTATGGAGTTGTTGGCAGAGAGGTGTCCTTTCCTTCTGAAGTTTTTGTTACGCTGGCCGTTTCTGTGTAAGCTGTCTTTGAAGTAGCCATCTCTTCTCTGCTTTCCCAGTTGCCCAGGCAAAAGTCCAGGCTTCCTGGGTGTTCCCTCCTGCGGTTGTCTCACTGAACCTCGTGTTTGACCCTGCTTTAATTGAATGTTCATGTTGTGCCTTGCAGATAGCTGTCTTTAGTACAGAGTGAAAAGATTTTATTGCTGCATGTTTATATAGACTGTAAGAGATGAGAATTGCTTTCCATAAGCTTTCAGCACCTTTTAACAACTGCTCAGAAATTCATTTGAACGTGAAAACAAAGCAAGCACTTGAATTTCTTGTGGAGAAATGGAAACGAAGAGTGCTGCTCAGCACACTTGGTTTTGTCTTTTCATCATCTCTCAAGGTCTTGTAACATGCCCAATGGTCTGGAAGCTGGAGCTGTTTGGAACTGAAGACTGCCAGCAGAGAAGGTGTTGCCACGGGCAGAACCTGCTCCTTTTTAGGGATGGTTGTTTGCTCTGGTGTACAAGCTCTCAGATAGGCAATACCATTTTATTTGCTCTTGATTAAAGTCCATGCATTTAAACTTAATGAGTTCAAAAGATAACAGTCGTTGTCTAGTCCACCCCTGACTACCCAGCAGTTTACTTGAAGTCTGGTGCCCTAAAAGCATGCACAAAGACAAGGGCTTCTGGCCCAAGTGGCTTCTACCTGTCAAATGCTTTTGCCTAAGAAATTAATGGAAATTTCTTCATTTGACCAGTTCCTGGATAAGCCACCTCACATTACTGGCTGGAAGTGAAGTCCTGTCGTGTTTTCGCTGTTTTTGATGTTGCCCTTCTGTAGGACACTGTATACATTGTGGCTGCCCTGTCTCCCTGAGGTTGCTTGAGCTGAGAGGGGGGGAATTCATGTGAAGTAATTGTTATGTCATGGGAGTGATACAGATAATGGCTTTTGATATCCCATCCTGTTGACCCCCGTGTCTGTCTGTCCTCCCCCTAGGTTAGATACCTGACTCAGAAGTTCTCTATTTACCTGCTTGAAAACTGTATGTATTGCTTGCTTTGTCAGCATCCAGGAGCGTGAGCAATGTCTTTTTGTAACAGATAGGTCAAAAGCATTGTATTCAACTTCGAGTGATCATTGCATTTAGATTCAGTGAACTCACTCTCTTAAATATAACGGCTACTGAGAGTTTCCACTAAATTAAACAATTGTGCTGCGTACAATTCAATTGCAATCTCTTCAAAGCCTTTGGACAGGCTTCTTTTATCTGGAAATCTTGTTTATCCCATGGTCTTTGGGTAATCTCAAGACTCCTTGTGCAGTAACAAACGTGGATGGTTTACCAAATGGGATATTTAACTGTGTTGCTTTTTCTTTAACGGCATGTTGTGTTGTTTAAGAAATAAAGCTGCTTGTGTTTCAGGTGTGGCCAAGCTGGCACTAATAATGCTGCAGGCGTTTCAGGTTCAGCTGTCTATAACCTACTTGTGCCTGTCTTCCGCTTTTAAAAAAAAAAAGTTGTTTTCTGTTATTGCAGAATCATTTGTTGCTTTTCTAATGATTTGCTCATTCAGCCTGTTAAAAAGATAGGGGTGATTTTCATTTACTGTTATTAATTGTAACCTGTTATTGGTTATTATTTAACAAATGTACCATTGAATATTATAGAATGACAGGACTTACAAGAATACATATGGGTTTTTCTTGGTACTGGCTTGCAGTATATAGCTGATCTCTGTTTTGATCTTTCTTTTATTAAGTAGCGATGCAGAATTTTCTTCCCAATTTTCTCTACACACTACATGTTCAAGAATGAATTTGAAGAAGTTCAGTACCCTTTTTTTAGTGGAACTGGTGCAGCACTGTGCAAGTATTTCTCAGCGATATCCTTGATCACTTCTCAAACTTCCAAAAACCACGTTTCTTGTGAACTAAGGAGTGATCAAATGATTTAAATTAAATGGCGTCCATCACCTTTTACTGTGGTTGTCCCTATTTAAAATCTGCCTTTTGTTTTGTATGGATGTCTTTGCATTGCTTCTCCCCTTCCTCCCCTGTCCCCCCTGCTTTTTTTTTTTTAAAGTTGAGTTATATTTCTAAATGCTTGCCTTGCTGTACATCCACCTTATTTTCTGGCCTCCACCCTTCTCTCCGCTAGCGACTGCCACCATGGCAACTCTTCCTCTGGCTGAACAGATGGGACATTGAGTCTCCTCCGAGAGCAGAGCGCTGCTCACGCCCTGCCGGGAATCAGCTGGCAGGTTGCACTCCTTTCTGCAAAATTGAAAGCACGCTCTGCCCAGCAGAGGCACGCTGGCTTTGAGCGTGCTCAGTTTCACAAATAATACTGTGGTCTAATAGTAGCTTGCAGAAATAAAACATAGTAGCTGAACTGGGATTATTTCTGTGTCTGAAAGCTCGTCAGAGGAGCTTTGCCTGTAGTGCGAAGAGCTTGACGTCAGCCAGCAGCCGGTGATTTTCTGGTAGAATGATTGCCGTCAACTTTTTTTTTTCTTTAGGATGCGTCAGGATGAAACGCCACAGGCATCTAAGCACCAGTGACAGTTCAGACAATGAGAGTAAGTAGTATCTACTAGTTTTTCTTTGGTCTATCACCCCCTTGTGGTTTCCTTCTGTGGTTTGAGGGCAAACGGTTTCACCTCTTATAATTAAAAAAAATGTTTCTGGCTTGATTTCTTTTTGCGTTTGGTGGTCTTTGGTGTTCTGAATCCTGTTACAGGAGAAAAATGAGGCAAAGGATCCTGTAAACCTGAAAAGGGTTTGGAGTCTACTTAGAATTTGAAGAGGAACTCATATATCTTTCCTTTTCAGAGTTGGGAAAAGGAAGTCTGTAATTCAAGAGAAATTTAGAAATTTTTGCTGTCTGGGGTGCTATTTTGTATTTGGTTTAAGGATTTTTTTTTTTTTTTGAAAGGAGTCCTGGTATCTCTGGTTGTGCAGAACCTCAACTTTTAATTGATTACTGGGGGTGGTGAGCTGTTAGAGCTTTAATATGTTAAATTTGTATATAAGATAGAGTTATAACCAGTATGTTGGTGGTTGTTTTATCTTTTACTGGTTCTTGATCTATTCTGCTTTGCGCTGTTATATGATTTAGTAACTATATATTTTTAAATGTTCCTTGGCACACATCTGCCTGAGGTTGTATCTTCCCATTTTATCCAAACCATCCCTGAGTACGGCAAGGTCTTTTTTGTTTCTTATAAACATTTGCATATCTAAATACTGTGTACTTAATGATGATCCACTGTCATATTCATTGTGAGTCATCAACATAGCCTGTACTAAAACAGCAACCTAATCTAGTGGAAGGTGTCCCTGCCATGAGAGGGGAGTTTGGAACTGGGTGATCATTAAGGGTCCCTTCCAATCCAAACCATTCTATGATTCAGTGATTCTAGGAAATAACATTGTGCCCAGAAATATCTAGACATCACACTGATTGTTTTGCATCTCTTGTCGGCATGCATTAGTATCATTGCTTCTTTATTTGTTTTTGGGGTTTTTGTTTGGTTTTTTGTTTGTTTTTTTTTTTTTAAGCACTTGGAAATTCTGTCCTTAGTTTTGCTTCTCCTTCCACTTTGTTAGACAGGAAACAAAGCGAAGTGGTCTTCCTGCTTGTTTTTGTTTACTCATGCGTGTATTGGGCAGAGCAGAGTGTACCCATAAACTTGAATGTGGTGTGGTCTTAGAAAGAATGAGTGGAACAGGAGGAGCTGTAATCAGGCCCACAGACTGTATGAGAGTTTTTTGCCCACGCCTTGTCAAAAATTTATGATAATCCAAAAGATTGGAATGCCTTGTGTTTTACGGAAAAATTAAATGAATTGAAATGAGCGATAGTGGTCCTTTTTTATTTTTTCTGGGTTTTTTTTGTACAGGTCCTTCCACTTCCTTTTCTTCTTGTTCGAAATACAGAAGCAAGTCAAAAACACCAGCAAATGAACAAAAGAAACCCGCTGAGGTAAGAACCAGGGTTAAAGATTGGTCTCTGGTACTTTTTTTGTCATGTAGTTTTTCATGTTTCTCAGCCTTGAAGTCGTGAGCTTTGAACTAGTGAGTCTTTTTGTCACCTGTCAAATTCTTCATGAAACCGTGCTTTCCCCGCTGTGCGGGTGTTACAGGAGCTCTGGTGACAGATGTCCCAAAACGACTTATGGCATTTGCAGACAATAAAACGTAGTTCTTTCTTCTGCTGAATTTAGTCTCATTTTGAAATTGAAAAAGCTGGGCTGGTCTCATGATTTGAGAGCATTCCACGGAAAGAAGTGGTTCTATTGCCACTGTCACTGTGTTTGTATTCACCAACTGAATAAATTGCCATTTATGCATAATCCAGTGCTCAAATCCATTCCATCACCCATTCCACTGGTAGTTCTTTTGGGAGAGGATTTGTTTGCTGCTTTTTCCAGATTTGGTTCTTGCTTTCTTAGGGGCTGAAGTAGGATAATAACTGCAAATAGGAGAAATGTTTCTGGTAGTTAATTCACCTTCCTTGCTATCACACTCCCTCCAAATAAGTCCTTCAGCATGCTGCTATGACTTCATTCCTAAGGTTACTGAGAAAAGAGGCTGAGAAAACGCTTTGCTTCTCCAGAATTTAAAGCTGAGAGTTATGTTCCAGAAGTGATTTTGTGTACTGGAACAGCAGCTTTTTACCTGCTTGGAAACTACTGTGAGAGGTTGCATAAACTATATAGATTGTGCTCATACAGCAAAAGCTATTTCGCAAACATACTTCATGCTTCTTTTTTAAATGCTGCTGACTAGACGAGTTTGGTTTCATAAGAACAAGGTAAATGTTACAGAACGTGTCCTTCCTTTGGAAGCTTAATTTTTATCACAATTTAATTGAAGAAAACTCACTGATTCATTTCTAAAAGAGAATCTTGAGAGAATGTTTCAATAAAAGCAAAATTGGCCAGAACTACCCCACACTAGTAGTGTTTTATTTACAGCCACCAAGAAGGTCAGGAAAAGCCTACTGTGCTTTTTGCCTTTAAAATGTTGGTTTGGGTGTGATGGTTCTGTAAGAATTTCAATCTTAAAATGTCTTGTGGCTACTGAGGTCTTGTAATTATTGCTCATGTTTTCCTGGGCAGTAGCTTTGTCGCTAGCCGAGCGGGGCAAACGGGAACTGAAACACACGTACTGCCAGACTTGTTGAAGTTTCAAATACACCTCAGTGCTAGTCCCTTACAAATTCCTTCTTTCTGCTGAGCCATGCAGCTCTCTTCTTGTGTCCCTCCTGCTTAGGGGTTGTCGTATTACTGCGGGTTTTTTCCTTTTCTCCATGCTGTTTTTAGATGCATGTGTACACTCTAAACAAAAATTATGAAGATGTCCATCTGTATGGTATGCAAGTGTTTTGTTTATGTAACTTCTAGGAATTAAAATCAGCAGTGATTTCAGTTCCTTCTCTTGATTTACTTTGCTGCTTTCTACCTGTTCCAAGACAAAATCTTGAGCCTTTTGGTACTTGAAAATATGAAACTTTGAAGAACAAAATCTGGAGGATACACCTGGAATTAGAGAATTGTATTTCATGACAGCATCCTTCCAGTAATGCTGGCATCTTTTTGTCATCTTCCATTTAAGATCCTTCTCCTGGAAAAAAAAGAAGAGGCGGGGGCCGGGGGGTGGGGACCAAGAAGGAGATCTCAAACCTCACAGTATGTCCTCTTCAGGAGAAATATCCCAAGTACAATATTTAAAATAACTTTGAAAAAAGATAAACTTCTCTCGAAAAAGGAATGGAAGTGAAGGTGACAATAATAATCCCTACGGCTTGTACAAAAGACTCTTGACTGTCCCTTCAGTTTTGCCTTCCCTTCTGCTAGAAGCAAGTGCTCTTTCCAACCACTTATAAAGCATATGCTGGAGAATGTGTTAGAAGGAATGCTGTTGTCAGCAGAGCATTGAAATTGATTATTTATGCACCAAGTGGTGACTAGGGTGTAAAGCAAAGACTGAAAAGAGACCCCACTACACACCCTTCCAAAAATCATCATGTAATTCCACAAGTTTTTCTGTAGTAATAATCATCTAGTATCCATTAGTTAGAAATCTAAAATTTCAGGCTGACAGCATCCCTTTAGCAAGGGCTCTTTTTAACAAGTTGGCATTGCTCTCTTTTCATTCACCTCTGCTTGCCAGGCAGCAGGCTGTTTCTTGAGTTATTGATGCAGAAAATCTAAAAGGTCAAAGCTATAAATAGTTGTTCGGGAATATTTTTGCTTGTGGTCTTTATACATTAATTTTTTTCTTTCATGCCACTAAGACTGGCTTTCTCAATTAAATTGTGTTTGAATACATAGGTTTTTTTCCACTTCCTCAACCGTCGCCAGCCCAACCCAGGTATCTGAGTTCTCTCTCCAAATAAAAGCTTGGTTTTGGTACTGTGACCAACAAGCAAGTTAGTGTATCTGTCAGTTGCTTCACAGGACTTGTCTGTATGTGCTGTGGTCCTCTGGCTGCCTATCAAGATTGACAAGTGGCTGTAGTTGAAGACTGCTCTGCCTTGGATTGCCTCCCAGATGCTTCAGAATGGAGGCGAGTGCAGGGGTGGCCTCAGCAGAGTGAGGTGGTCTGGTGTTACTGTGCAGCAAAGGGGTGCGGTGTTAGAGTGCAAATGTCAAAGCCCTTTACCAGAGCCTGACCTAACCCTCAGCGCGAAAGGGTGTTACTGGGTCGGACCTGGGGTCCGCTTACCCCGTTCTCCTCCTTGGAGAAGGTGAGAACAACGCAAGCCTGTAAGGATGCTTCTCCAGACCATGGTGTTTCTCTGTGTAATTTCAAAAGCAAGACCGTGGCTCTTGCTTGGTGCTCCCCAGCTGGGTTGCAGTCTATCACACAGTACTGAAATGGTGACTTGAAAATTCTGCTGTCCAATTAGCTTTTGAATTTACTTTAAATGAATAAATTGTTTAAGGTTACAGGCACATCCGTAGCACAAGTCGTAACAGTTTTTCAGGCCTTGATGATGATGTTGGCCACGTGCCATTTGTGCTATTGCCCCTTACGGATTTAAACCTAGACAGGAGAGGCTCACAGGCCTGAGCCATAGGCTGTGTAAGAGTAGCAGGGTAGGAGGCATTTGGATGTCTGGCTCAGCATGAAGCCTGTACTTTGTAGTTTCCTGTCTCCATAGAAGCTGCAGCAGAAAATGATGGCAGAGTAGTTGGAATCATTTTTGCAGGGGAAATCTATTAGCTGGACCATCTTGAATGTCTGACTGTTTCTTTTCCCTTACACTGATGGGGTTACAGAAGAGCCTAAGAGGTCTTTATGACACTAAAGCTTATTGTATGTATTTTTTCAGTCCTCTCTGTCTTGAAACTGTGAAGGAGTGAAATTAACGTTGTACTTCTTTTTAACCCTTCCCATATAAGATGGCAGTATTTTACTGCTCTTTGCAAACAGGGTTTCGAATGTCACAGCAATAATAGTTTTTAATCCCTCATTGCTGATAGCGACAGCTGTGTTAACTTGTGAAATGTAGCTTGCCTTCTACAAGTAAATTGCCTGCTTTTACTCAAGTATGTGAAACTTGGTTTAGTGGCGTTTAACTGCCACACAAATCGTAGGTCTTGATCCTAAGGAACACTCTGTAAGCCTAGACTCTTGGCAGAAAATGGGATTCATTTTGCAGTTTTGAAAGTGTTTGGGTTTGTTCTATGAATGAATGGGCAATGTGGTTAAATCATATAGCTTTGCATGTACCATGTGTAGTAGAATAGGAGACTGTTAGGTATGTGCTTACCTTAAAAAATTCTGAATTAACTTGGACATCTGTACCAGCTTCTCGAGCCCTCTGGCAAATGTGCCTTATGCTTTTCAGTGAGCTGCTTTTTAGCCTGCTTGGGTTAGTTGATATATAAAATTATAGTGAATTATTTTTTTAAGTCAGAGGTGCAACCTTGTTGTTTATTTTTATGATTATTTTTGCTTTGAGATACCTTCTCAGGCTATTTGAACTCTTTGAGTAAGAGAGTTCATAGTGCATAAGGGGATGGAAAAGCTTGCTTTGGAAAAGGCTGAGCTATTTTACCTTTGGAAATGAATGAGCAGGCATAACAGTGAAATATTAATGATCTGGAAACAGCTGAACTAGAGCTTCAGTCCTGCCTGTCCTTGTGGTGGAAGGATTACGGAGCAAAGATTTGGGGGCACGCTATGAATTAAGGCCAAAAGTTAGGAAATCTGTAGCAATTAAAAGGATATACTTTCCGTGCAGGATGTAATTAGACTATGAAGCTCATCTGCTATAGGAAGTTGCTGAGACTGAAAATTAACCAAGATTAAAAAAGGAATTGGACAGATGATAATGAATACAGATTTTTCTCTATCATTATAAATTAATACTGCTTAAGAAATTGATTGTTAACGATTAATCTCAAATCCGAAGCTTATGTCTGATTAGCAAACAGAAGGAAACTTGACTTGTTCTTGCACATTCTTCTGGCTCGTGAGATACTGTCAGAAACATGGTATTAGGTCGGGTTGATTTAGTATCTGATTTCCTGGTTTTTCCTACACATGCATGTAGAGGAGGCTAGAAAGATTCATGGCTACTTAGAAGAAAAGTACAGTATTTCATTTGCTTGAGACCTGGATAATCCATAAAAATAGTTTAGGGAGGAGGGTTTCAAACATTATGATTTACTGCGGAGCATGTCCAAATTGTATAGGTGTTTGATAACTATGAATTTGATGGTACACTTATTCCTATCTGTCCTGGCATTTTTAAAATCTGAAGTTTCTCAGTCTAGTTGGTGTATATGCCTGGAACTGTAGCTTCGTTTCCATTTTAAAATAATTATGTTGCCTTTTATTTACTTCGCTACCAAAAAAAAAGTCAAGAAAAAACCCCAACCCTGTCTTGAGTCTCCAGGCTCCTCTATAATAAGGTGTCTTAGTTCAGATCAGCCGGATTGCAACGTATTAATGGAAAAACTCTACCTCTCCAGGATGAGCCCATCAAATTCTGTCCTTAGAGCTTTCTCCTCCCTAAATGGGCAGTCTTTTGCACATACTATGAAGCATCTGTACAAACATTGAACTATGCTTGGCTACTCTGTGGCTGTATTAGTTTTAATAAGGTCATATTACAGTTTGGCTTTTGTTTATTATTTATGGGGTGATTTTAGGTGTAAGCTACTGCTTTATAAGTGTATGTAAATTTTGCTGAAGGTACACTACTTGAGAGTAGTGTACCTACTACAATGTAACAATGGCAGAGTTACTTTTATGCTTATGGGAATAAAAAAGTCACTAGAGTCTTTCAAAGGTGAATGAAAGAAGGTTATTTGACCCCAAATATGTTGAACAACTCTGTTATAATTTACTTTGCACTTTACGGAAAGTCATCACTGTAGTTTGATTGCTTGGCACCTGGAAATTCGAAGTTGGCCTTTGAGATGCGTTGTGAAAGAGGACTGAAAATGTAGGAAAATACTCGCTGTTTCACCTTTCTCCGGTTAGATACACACCGTTTTCTGTGAAAGGTGTCTGAGAATCTGCTCCTGTCAGGGGATGGGATGGAACACAGTAGTTCCCTCCTACCTTTTAAAAATCATAGCTCCATGTTTCTGGAGCAGAGAGTCTTCCAGCTCCTTGAGCAGTGGGCACAGTGAGTGGAAACATGTATTCCTGAATTGCTCAGAGCCCTGCCAGGAATCGGGAGAGCCTTGAGACTGAAGCAATTAGATGCCATCCAGCAGAAAAAACTTCTTTGATCATAACAGAGCAGTTCACCCATAATTTACTTAAACCTTTGAGCTGTGGTTCCCAGTTGTGACCTAGGCACCTGTGACAAGTGGCTGACCCTTGTTTGGGGTTTGTAGACAGATAGTCAAACCACTTGAAAGCTCTCAGTGTGTCACAAAAGGAAATATCTTTCCATTCTCTTTCCATTTTTAAAGAGATGACACAATCCGTTTGTTTTCCCTCACACATCCATTTGGGCAAGGCAAGGTGAACAGGCAATGGCATCACTTGCAGAGGGGAATTGGAAATGGTATTTGACTCTTTTTGTTTGTTTTGTCTCCTTGCTTTTTGTTTTCTTTTTTTTAATGTGGTTTTAGGTTTGTAATGTTCATGAGCAAAAGGTGCCTGACAGTCTGTGCGCGTTGGATCTTTGAATTGTTCAGCAAAGGTGGTGTCACGGTTTAGCCCTGGCCTGGCCAGTTTTGGCAGCTAAAACTGAGCAGTTGGGCTTCAAGTTCCCTTTCCCCCAGCTGGATGGTCTTTAAGGGTCCTTCTAACCCAAATCATAGAATCATAGAATAACCAGGTTGGAAGAGACCCACCGGATCATTGAGTCCAACCATTCCCATCAATCACTAAACCATGCCCCTTAGCACCTCATCCACCCGTGCCTTAAACACCTCCAGGGAAGGTGACTCAACCGCCTCCCTGGGCAGCCTGTTCCAGTGCCCAATGACCCTTTCTGTGAAAAATTTTTTCCTAATGTCCAGCCTAAACCTCCCCTGGCGGAGCTTGAGGCCATTTCCTCTTGTCCTGTCCCCTGTCACTTGGGAGAAGAGGCCAGCACCCTCCTCTCCACAACCTCCTTTCAGGTAGTTGTAGAGAGCAATAAGGTCTCCCCTTAGCCTCCTCTTCTCCAGGCTAAACAACCCCAGTTCTCTCAGCTGCTCCTCGTAAGACCTGTTCTCCAGCCCCCTCACCAGCTTTGTTGCTTTTCTCTGGACTCGTTCCAGAGCCTCAACATCCTTCTTGTGGTGAGGGGCCCAGAACTGAACACAGGATTCAAGGTGCGGTCTCACCAGTGCCAAGTACAGAGGGAGAATAACCTCCCTGGCTCCTTCTGTGATTCTATGCTCTTGAGGAGTGATGTGGCCGGTTAGAAATGCCTTATTAGTTGAGACCTGACATGCTCATTTTTCAGGTCTTCTCAGTGTGTGTGATATTAAAATGAAATTGAAGGGTTGTGTTTTCTGTATAGTAAGAAATAGATCTGGTTGTGGGTGACTGAAAGGTTACTGCGGCATTTCATGGACTAACTGTGGAAGTGGAGGTGGTCCTTGCCAAGAAAAGAGTGTGTGCTGTTGTGGGGTGGATTAGCTGTTGTTTTATAGATACGGTTAGTAAAGAAGCTGCTTTTTTGGACACTTACTGTAAATTTTAGACAACTGAAGTGGAGAACTTAATGTTGTGACATGGTGATGGTATGGTCACTACTATACAATGGTCAAAAAACCCCCAAAAAAGTCCATATTCCAGGGGATTTGTGCTATAAAAAACAGAGATGATACAGTTCCCGTATGTAATGGATGATCAGAAAATTAATTTGCAGCTAAACAATGTAATTAGACTGCTGGTGCCTTAAGTAGCATTTTTCACCTAGTGTTTAAAGAATAGTGGGCTTGATATGAAGCACTCCACTTCTGTATTCTGTCAGTGCCCTGTCCTTGGAAGCATTCACGGTCAGGTTGGATGAGGCTCTGAGCAGCCTGATCTTGTTGAAGATGTCCTTGCTTACTGCAGGGAGTTGGACTAAATGATCTTCGTGGGGCTGGAGAACAGGCCTTATGAAGAACGGCTGAGAGAGCTGGGGTTGTTTAACCTTGATAAGAGGGGGCTGAGGGGAGACCTCATTGCTCTCTACAACTACCTGAAAGGAGGTTGTGGAGAGGAGGGTGCTGGCCTCTTCTACCAAGTGATGGGGGACAGGACAAGAGGGAATGGCCTCAAGCTCCGCCAGGGGAGGTTCAGGCTGGACATTAGGAAAAAATTCTTCACAGAAAGGGTCATTGGTCACTGGCAGAGGCTGCCCAGGGAGGTGGTTGAGTCACCTTCCCTGGAGGTGTTTAAGGCACGGGTGGACGAGGTGCTAAGGGGCATGGTTTAGTGTTTGATAGGAATGGTTGGACTCGATGATCCGGTGGGTCTCTTCCAACCTGGTTATTCTATGATTCAGATTTTGATACATGTCTGTTGGGTACCTGAGGAGTTTTACACAGAAGACAAGAGTGAACAGTCTGGTCTAAACCAAAGTGGATAACACATCAGTAGCAAATAAGAGAGCCTTGAGTCTGTGTTTTTGAGTTCCCTCAGTCAGCTTGCTCTCCCAGCAGCCCACATGAGATGCAGTTTTAGGACATAATGAAGCAACACCAGTGTTCCAGGTCACCAGCAGCCTGTTTCAATACCTGGTTTTAGCATAGAGCCTTTTTTAATGATGTTTACTTGATGATTTCCAAGAACAGCTGAGAATTTTTGCAGTAGGCATAACTGGTCTGGTGCTGTCAGATTGAAAAGGGTACATGAAGATATTTGGCTCTGAGATATTTTATTACTCTTCTGGCTATAAAACTGAATTAGAAAGAAGAGAGTTCAACCTGCCACAGATTATTGCAGGGATATTTTCAGTTTCATTTTATTGCCCTTTGAGGATTTGTTTTCTCGTTATGATAATACAGTTAATTAGTTGTGATCTCCCCGTAACACCAAGCCACAGTCGCTGTTTTACGTTTATCAATGTTAAACTGGTGCAGTGTAGCAGTGGATTAAGACAAAGGATACATGTCCCCTTTATTTAGACTGTAGGCACCTGTATTTGACAGACATTGACGTTAAGTAAACTTTAAGATGACTGATAATCATTGTTGTGTGCTTGTAAAAACTTAATCTTCTTGAACCAAGAGTTGAGTGTTATGGCTGGAGGTTTGCATTGATGGATTTATTTTATTTCATGGTGACACGTTTCATCATTTAAGTTTGCTAAAGGATGATGCTGAGGCTGAATTGCGTAGCTGTGCCTGCATTGCTGGAGTTCAGGCACAGGGCAGCGTAGGTCTTGTCTGTCAGCAAAGGCAGCTGTTTATCTTTGATCCCAGGGATCCTGGCCAGTAAAACTTCAAGTAGTTTTAATAAAAGAACATGTGCCTATACACCAGTTTCACCGCAGTGACTGCTCACAGCCCATGAGGAATGTGCCAGTTTAAAGAAGCTAAACTGAGTAAAAGAAAAGGATATGCTACCTTATGTCTATGGCAAGTAAAATGAGGTGTTTGAAAGTGATATGGTGAGGAGTCTGCAATCAGATGCAGGCCTCCTTTCCCCTCTCCCTGGTTGCCTGAGACAGCCTTCTTCCCTCTGATTAGTCTTCAGGCAGCAGTGTGGTTTTGAGTTAGTGTAAACTTATCATACTGCACCTGAAACACTGAGAGTTAATAGTCCAGGTTATTTCAAATTGATTTATTTGTGTGTTGATACGCTTTAAAAAACTTTATCAAGTTGTATGAATTGTTTCAGTGTAGATTAGGGAAAAAACCTTCTGCTTCCTTTAGTGCAGCATTCTTTCTCAAGCCATTCTTTCCCCTGATGTTTCTTGCAGGTGTTCCGCAAGGATCTCATTAGTGCCATGAAACTACCAGATTCCCACCATGTCAACCCTGATGAATATTATATTTTCGCGGACACGTGGAAGCAAGAATGGGAGAAAGGGGTTCAAGTTCCAGCCAGTCCAGAAACTATTCCACAGCCTTCTCTCAGGTAATGGCGATCAGACACAGATCACGGGTGCAAAACATCAGCTTAGAGGAGATGGTCTCTCAGAAGCAGATTGTCTAAATGCAGTCAGCTTTTCTGTGTCACTGTATTTAAACCTCCAATGCAGCAGCCTTCAGACATGTTCTTAAACCAAACAAATATCAATTTGTAAAACATTTCTGGGGCACTTAAGTCTAGATCTGGTTCTGTCTGTGCAGTGTTTTCTAATATCTACATTGTGAGTTTAAAAAGGGGATCTTTCTTCTGGAGTCACATGGGGCTATGGATTAAAACCTGTTTTGTCATTTGAGTGTGGCAAGTTTAATAAATTAGAAGCAAACCCGAATCTTGCATGTCACTTGAAAAGCTTCCCTAAGGAAGCATGATGACATAGAGCAGTAGGCATGCAGTAGTTACTGATACCTGATAAAGTTAGCTACCTATTCATATAATTTAATTCTGGTTATTGTTGCCAAAGCTTTTAACCTTCTCTGCCTTCTCTCACCACAAATAGCTGGTTAACTTTATAGAACTTTAGTGATATCAGTTTCAGGAGACATATAAATAAACTTTCGTTCTTTCACATTGTGCTTAGACTAGATGAATGTAACAGTATAGTCCTGCAACCCTTTCTGGTGGAAACAGTGTGTTTCAACATAGAAATGTCATCGCCAGCATGGTCTTTGAGACAAAGATAAGTGAATTGTCCAGTGAAAGCGCTGATCCAAGCATAATTTCATTTCCACTGAGGCTATTGTCAGTACCAGGGTATTAAAAAATAAATATATTACATCTCATACCAGCAGTATTACATTAGGAGAAAAAATTACTATAGATTTGGCTGGACCAGAGAAAAGAAAAGCTCATAAGGGAATGAGAGGAAAAAATGAGAAAGGTGAAGGGGGAGGAAGAATAGCAGAAGAACCTTCTTCATGCGAACATTGACAACCCCATTGCCCAGTGAGAGTTATGTGGGATACTGCTTGACTGCTGCCTGCTTCTTCTTTACTCCTCTTGCCTTATTTTCCACATTTTTTCTTTGTCCTGTAGAGGGTTAGCTCTAGAAAGCACACAGAGCTGCTCACACGTGGCACCATTCCATTCAGTATCTCCCTGACTTCCTTTCACATGCAGGGCCTCTTGCATTGAATTCAGAAGTAGATTGACTTTATCTAGCTAAGGTCAGTCTTTCCATTCCCATAAGCTAGTATACTAATCAAATGCTGAGTTTTATCTCTGGAAATAATTGAAAGATTGAAAATACCAGTATTTTTCTCCCTTGCTTCCTGGATTATTTTCAGCTGTTTTTTCCGCTTTACATATTTGCTTGGCATCAGAATGGTTCTTAGATAACAAATATAATACATTTGTAACTTGGATTAAGTGTCGTTTACAAAATAAGGGTAGACTGTTTATGCCAAATGAGAGCAAACATTTGTCCCCTCTACACCACACTGCAGTACAATACGTCAAGCTCTCCTGAAAAAGCAAGATTTCCTTTTATATTTAAGAAGAATGTAGAGCAAAGAATGTAGGGGGTCTTGTGCATAATACTTCCTGTTTCAAAACCACTTGCAATGTTGTACTAGTAGTATTTGCTAAATTGAAAATCAGATGTGCAGGATTACATTTTAAAAAGGATTCTGTATATGTAGCAAACCTTAGCACATTCTGTATGAAGAAATGACATATACAGAATCCCATCTCCCCAGCCTTACACTTACCCAGCTAGTTTAAAATCTGTGAAACACTAGGCTTCTTTGCTCTTGACAGCAAATATTTCCTGTCTTTCAAAATAGTTCTTAAAAAGCTGTAACTCTCTTCATTTCTTATTTTTTGCTTTCACACTAGGGTTGTAGCAGAAAAGGTGAAAGAAGTACTGTATACACGGCCCAGGAAATACATCCACTGTTCCAGCCAAGAGCCCACAGAACCAGGGTACATCAACATTTTGGAACTGGCAGAATCTATGTGTCGCTATGACTTGGATGACATGGACATCTTTTGGCTTCAGGAGCTAAATGAAGAGCTTACAGAAATGGGTAATGTTATAACATGTTCTGATTTTTAAAACCAGCAGTTAATTTCTGCTGTTTGAGTGGTCTGCTGTGTGAGATCTCTTAAAGGTTGCTGTATGAGAATGGAATGGAAATGCTAAGAATTGCAGGAGGTAAAAATGATTAAAATAATTACTTGCTTTGGTTAATGTTTTATATTTTACCCATTGTGCCTAAAAACTTATACACGTTCAATATCACGTGCAACTTCTGCCAACTGAGGCAAGAGAGAAAAAGCAAACACCAGGTGGATTTAATTATAGGACTTCCAAAGTTAAATTTTATGTAGGAAAAGCAGATGTTTCCATTTCTTGAGCTTGAATGTATTACTGCTACAGATTCAGAGTTCAGAGGAGCTTGCACGCTGAGTTCTTAACAGAGTAATTAGGTTTCACACATGTTAGCCCATTTAAAATCAGCTAAGTAAACTTTCTTTTTTTCCATGCAAGTTGTGGGTATAGAGGGCTATGAGGAGGCATTCGCTATGGAAAGTAATCTTGGAATTATCACTGGAATAACTGAGTTGTGGCGGAATAGCCTATGTGCCTGGCAGTCTTCCATGGATGATTTTAGGTCCTTTAGGCAAGACAGGTGGGCAGGAGAGGGAGATGTTGGTCATCTTCTAAATTTGCTGTTTATGAACAAGGAAGAACTTGTAGGGATGTGATAATTGATAGCGGACTTGTCTGAAGTAGTTACGAGACGCCAGCTATGGTGGCTGATATCCTGAGGGAAATGAGGAAAGAAAGTAGCCTTCAGGTCCTGGAGTTCAGGAGAGCAGGTTTCTTCTTATTTTGCGTAACTGGTAGGTGGGACCTGGGAGGCATCTTTCTGAAGAGTGAACTACTCAAGAGAGAGAGCAGGACTTCAGGGTAGTCTCCTACAAGCACAGGAAACATCCATCCAGTCATTCAGGAAAACAAGCAGATGTGTCAGGAGACCGGCGTGGTGAATGAGGGAACTTGTGCCTGAGCTCCAGTGGCAGAGTGCGTATGTAAGAGGTTGAAGCAAAGATAAGCTTTCCAGGCATAGAAGGATGCTATTAGCGCAAGCTCTTAGCTTTTCTGGTGGGCAGATCTCTATCCATGGAGATTTTTGAGATCTGACTAGACATATTTCTTCAGCAACAACCTTGTCTAGATGCACTGTTGACTCTGCTTGAAGCGAGGGACTGGGCTGCAGCCCTCGGGAGGTCCCAGAAGGCACTTTATATTGGCGTTCATTTATATTTTCCATCTCCCTGATTATTGTTTGCAACAAGGAATCAAAACTAGTAGCCGTATTCTTGTGTGTAGTCCAGCAGTTAAAAGGTTAACATCTGATATGAATGTTGCATGAATATCCCAGCCTTTGAAAGTCTGAGTAGATCGTGAACTATGGGCAGCAGCAGCATTTTTGACTGAAGATTTTGAGAGGATACAGTTTGGAGATGTACAATGTTCACAGCTACCAGATGGTTTCTTATGCAGCATGTGCCCAGGAGCTGCCAGCTGAAGACCAGTCTCATAGCAAGTTCTTTTTAAGTGGTTCTGCTTATGCTGAATTTGATTAGTGGTAAGTGTATCTAGTGTGTGTAGTGTTCAAATGAACTGATAGTATGGATTGCCAACTGTGTATTTATCTACTATTTTATTTTTTTAAAAAGCAACAAACCATTAAAAGCTCTTTTCATAACTGTCGTGCTCAGTAGCGTACTGGTTGGTGGCAACTTCTGTGTCTTTATAAGATCTAAGTGTTCTTGATAAGTTTTATTTTCTAGGGAGTTAGTCTTCAGAACATTTTGTGTCATTTTGGACAAACGTTGTGTGTGATTTTTGGATGTCACCAATGTTTCTTGAAGTGATGGAAGTGGAGGAAGCATTTTACGGGAGTAGGGAGCAGTTACAGAACTCTGTCCTATGTGTTCTGCTGTTTTCTTCAAGGTGCACTCTTGTGTTTTATGTACAACTTAAACTTCTACTCCAGTAGTTTTATTTGTATTTATAAAATAATGCTACAGTTAGCCAGTGAGTGAAATAGGTTTTCTACTTTTATTTTATTTTTAGTATGTGTGATAGGATAGAAGACACTGTCTACTACTTTACTTGCTAGCAGTTGTCCTTCTCTCTTCTTGCATCTCAGACTTAGTGGGAGGCACCTGACTGCCTTCTAATTTCCCTTCCCTATTCTGTGTTGTAGGATGCGGGGCCCTGGATGAAAACACAATGGAAAAGACAATAGAAGTGCTGGAACGGCATTGTCATGAGAACATGAATCACGCCATTGAGACTGAAGAAGGATTGGGTATTGAATATGATGAAGATGTCATCTGTGATGTGTGCCGGTCTCCTGACAGTGAAGATGGGAATGACATGGTGTTTTGTGACAAGTGTAATATCTGTGTCCATCAGGTTAGTGTCTGTAGAAATGTTGACTCTGTCACATTTTCTTCGTTTACCTAGGCAAATGGGTACTCTTAGGGAAGTGGTGGAATCGCCATCCCTGAAAGTGTTCAGAAAAAGCGTAGGCATGGCACTTGGGGACATGGTTTAGTAGGCGCAGTGGTGTTGGGCTGATGGTTTGGCTTGATAATCTTAGAGGTCTTTTCTATCCTTAATGCATCTATGTTTCTATGGAATTTGAACTGATACTAAATGTTAGCTGGAGGGCTTTGTGTGTTTCTAGGTGTAAAGGGATGTGTAATACTAAGTTGAATTTTTGTACCCTGGCAGAGTAGATTAAGTGGTCTAGCATGGTAAATATGTTAATGTCTGGAGTCTAAAAGGAACATGAAGTGCATTCTTCTGTGACCATAAACAATTTTCTCCCTGTTATTAAACCTACTTTTGAAGATGAACAGGGCAGGAAATGCTGGCTTACCTATATGTGAAGAATCTAAAGATATTTTTTTTTGAGCTGGGTTTTTTCCTCCTTGACTGACTGTTGATTGGCCAGACGTGGGCTGTCCAAATTTAGCCATCTGAAACCACATGTAGGCACTTGAACAGACTGATCTTTTTTAGAAGGCATAAGCACCTGCAATAACCGTGCTCTCAGTATGAATTTGCTCACGTTTATAGCATTTCAGATGTAGCCAAGACTTCACACTGAGCTCAGTGTAGTCAGGCAAGGGTATCCTTGCAATCAAAAAAGGGATATGAATCCTGTGGCTTCTGTGTGTCCTGTTCTGGAAGGAGTTTTTGCTATAAATTGAAAAGAGACCAAGAAGGGTTTTTTAAAAATGTATTTTTGTACCAACTGCAAGTAATACTGCGAAAGCGTATCTGGCTGAAAAAGGACTTGTCATCTCCCTGCTCGCAGTGGGCTGGCTTCCAGCCTGGCCGCTTTCCTGATTTGATTCACCACGTGAAGCAGCCACGTGAGCCTGAGTGCCAGTGACACGACCAGTGACAAGAATATGGCCAGCAGCTAGGCCGCTTGCTTCAGCCTCTGCTTGTGCCTGTTCAAGAGTAATGATGAGTTTACAGTTGGAGGCTCATGGTTGCCTGCTGACAGCTGAGCCTCAGCTGGTGGCCTGCTGTCTTCTTGCTACTGCCCCTTCCCTATGCCAGATCTGCCCGAAATAAACTGGGCTGGAACTAATCCTAACAACAGCCAAAAAAACCCCATTTTTTAATCTGGATTGACACTGGTTCACCAAGTATATTCGTGGAATCATTGAGGTTGGAAAAGGCCTCTTAAGATCATCAAGTCCAACCATCAACACAATACCACCGTGACTACTAAACCATGATCTGAAGTGCCACATCTACACAGGTTTTGAACACCTCCAGGGATGGTGGTTCTACCACTTCCCTGGGCAGCCTGTTCAATGCTTCAGCACTCTTTCATTAAACAAATTTTTTCTAATATGCAATCTAAACCTCCCCCAGCACAACTTGAGGCCATTTCCTTTCGTCCTGTCATTTGTTGCTTGGGAGAAGAGATCAGCACCCGCATCACTACAAGCTCCTTTCAAGTAGTTGTAGAGAGAAGCAAGGTCTCCCCTCAGCCTCCTCTTCTCTGGGCAAAACAGCCTGAGTTCCCTCAGCTGCTCCTCATAAGACTTTTCTTCCAGACCCTTCACTAGCTTCATTGGCCTCCTCTGGACATGCTACAGCAGTGTCTTTCTTGTAGTGAGGGGCCCAAAACTGAACACTGTATTTGAGGTACAGCCTCACCAGCACTTTTTACCAGGTCCTTTTCTACCAGGCAGCTTTCCAGATACACTTTTCCAAGCCTATAGGGTTGCACGGGATTGTTGTGAACAAAGCACAAAATGTGGCACTTGACCTTGTTGGATCTCGTACAGTTGGCCTTAGTGCATCGATCCAGCTTGTCCAGGTCAGTCTGCAGAGTCTTCCTGCCCTCAAGCAGATTGATGCTTCTGTGCAATTTGGTGTTGTCTGCAAACTTACTGAGGGAGCGCTCAATCCCCTCATCCAGATCATTGACAAAGATATTAAAGACTGGCCCAAATGCTGACCCCTGGGGAACAGCGCTTGTGAGTGGCTGCCAACTGGATTTAGCTCCGTTCACCACAACTTTCTGGGCTTGGCCATCCAGCCATTTATTTTACCTAGTGAAGAGTACACCTGTCTAAGCCATGGGCCACGAGCTTCTCTAGAAGGGTGTGGGAAACAGTGTCAGAGGCTTTACTGAAGTTAAGGTAAATTTAACATCTGCACCCTTTCCCTCATTCACTGCGTGGGTCCGCTGTTCATAGATAGAGATCAGGTTGGTCAAACGTGAACCAGTGCTGGCTGGCTCTGAGCCCCTGGTTGGCCTGCACTTGCCTGGTGAACACATTCAAGATGAACCGCTTAATGTTTCTTGGTACTGATGTCAGGCTGACAAGCCTGTAGTCCCCTTTTCGTAGATGGGTGTCACACTGGCAAGCCTCCAGTCATCTGGGGCCTCTCCTGATGACCAAGACTGCTGATAAAATAATGGAGAGAGGCTTAGCAATCCCCTCTGCCAGCTCCCTCAGTACTCTTGGGTGGTTCCCACATGGTCGCATAGACTTGAGTGCCTCAGGTCTGTTTGTTGTCACACAGTTTAGAGGTGTGGGGGAGAAAATGTGAGGGATTTCCCCCTTCACAGTGTTTTCTCACGCTGGCTTAGACACTGGTTTAGTAGTTTAGGCCTCCTCCACTCATTACTTGGATTCAATTAGAAAATAGTTGCAGTCCATTTAGAACCCCTTCAATGTGATCTTAGGTGTAATGCCACTTCTGCTTTAGTCATACAAAGAATGCTGCTAGGAATGTGCCACATAAGGGGAAAAAAAATCACTTGTAAAATGTAGATTACAGCTCCCCCTGTTGGGTTTTTACAACAGTTGTTGCGTCAAGACAGCGTTCAGGTTAGTCAGTGTTGCCAAATCTAACTCAGGGAATTCCTCCTCTTGACCAGCCTGACATGAATGTGCAATGTTGTATGATTTCGTGTCACATTAAATACTGAGATCTTACAATCAGAAGGCCAGGAAGGCAAGTATGGGAAGTTTCTACTAGATTAGAATCTGAAAGGCTGGTCACAGCTAATAATCTTGTTCTGTTGAAGCTTTCAGTGTTTGTCTGCCAGGGGTGGTGTTGGGAATGGTGGGATTTCCTCTGAAAGCCACCCTTTTGATAAAGCTTTTATTTGTACCAGTTGACTGGAATTAGACCTTGGTGGCAGCCAGTGGTTTCAGATACACTCAGCTTTACTATGTATGTATGTACATGAGGATGTATCTAGATACACATATAGCTAGGCATTAAGAGCTGCTAGAAATTTGAATTGGAAAGCAGACAAATTTTTTGTTTTCTTTTTCCTTTTTGTTTATAATTTTCAAACTTATTTTCTGAGGTCAAGTGCAATACTCGGGAAATAGATATAAACCCCAGCACCTCATAATTTCTGTATATGCTGTAGTTTTTGTTGCAATGCTATATGAATATTAAAGGAACAAACAAATTCCCAGCACTGTAACTGCAAAGGTAACTTATTGCAGCAAACAGTCTTCAGTCAAACAATTCATAGCCCTTCACATCTAAATAGAATTATTTAGAGTTAGTGGTAGGATATTGCAATTTTTAAAAAAGCCTTAGATAACAAAGCTGACTTCAAGAACTGTCTGGGTTTTGCTTCAGAAACTAATAGTCACTGAAAGCAAAGAAGCAGGTTCTTAACACCAGTGGTGTGCAGTAACAATGGTTATATTTTACACTATAAACAAATAGGACAGCACACATTTTAAGAAGAAACCAGCATAAAAAAAAAAAGGCTTTAGAGGCTGTTTCTCTCTTTGATCATCTCTTTGATCACTTGACTGGTTTTGGGAGGAAGAAATTAGAAGATGATTAAATAAAGGCTGAGCTGTGCCATTGGTGTTTGAAAGCATTGGTGTGAATATTAGTGCTTACGTGTGAAATCGTATGAGCACAATGATCTCAATATCTGTTTTCCTCCAAGGCATGCTATGGAATCTTAAAAGTACCCGAAGGGAGCTGGCTGTGTCGCACCTGTGTCCTGGGAATACATCCTCAGTGTCTCCTATGTCCCAAAAGAGGAGGTGCCATGAAAGCTACCAGGACAGGGACCAAGTGGGCACATGTGAGCTGTGCTCTCTGGATTCCAGAGGTAAAACTTTTATTTCTGTCTCTTTCTTTTTTATCATGGACTTCTCCTCTCTGTCCACCTCCTTCTTGTCTGCTCCTCTGCCTTCTTATGTTCTCATGATTTAAGCTCTCTGTCTGGCTTAAAACCAAGCTTTATTCTGATGAGTCTGCACAGTCTGTGAGGGCTGGGAGAGTCCAGCATATATTCCTTTAATTAATCACTTTGTCCTCTCCATTTACTCAGCAGTTACTTCTTGATGACGTTATGGTGTCTGAGTGACCTGCAAGAAAAAATTACTGATATAAGCTAGTGTTTGCTGTACAACTGCAGCTTCACTCTCCCTCTTATTTTCTGATGGATTTGAAAGCTCAATTGGCTGTGTAATTGGCATGAATAAATACTGGCTGTTTTTTATTATTTGTATAGGATGGATTCTGTGATTTGTAGGTGAGAGGGGTTTTTTTTAATTAGAATTTTTACGAGCAGTGGGGTGATGAGGCTTTTTAATCTTCTGTGTTGTATTTTATATGTAAGGACTGTTTTGATATATCTTTGAGTACATGTATGGAGAGTTTCAGTAATGAAGCTCTACACTTCCTCTATTTTGGATCAAGTTTAGCATCACATAATTCTGTAAATTGGAATGTTCACTCATGTATAGGTGGGTTTCGTGTTTAATTTTTTACTTGGATTATTTCTGTTTTCTTTCTGATGAGATCCACAGATCCATTGTGGTGGGTGGTTTAATGCAAGGCAGTAGCCAGATCTGTCGGCACTGTCAGGGGGATGGATGGCTTATCTTCTGAACCTTCTGGTCCCTGATGCAGCCAGGCCTCCTGTATGCAATACTTTGAGGAAGATGTTAAGAATCTGGGTATTTTTTTAATATAGCAACCAGATGCAGTGTGTAATTCCTAGCTCTGTCTCAGGCATGTATCTGCTTTTCAAGGAGGTTGGCTTTGCAGTTGCGCTTTTCCTTTCAGGCCTGCTTGTAGTTCCTGGCGTCTCTTCCGCTTTCAAGGAGAGAGGAGTTGGGGGGTGGGGGGTGGGGGACACACCGAAAAAACCCATTGATTTCTTTTAAAATTAAATATATATGTACATCACCTGACTTCTGTACTTAAGAAGCATCTTGTTCTCCTTGGTCTGAGCAGGCTGGTTTTTGTAAGAGGTCCTTTCTGCATCTGCTGGCAGAAGGGGAACCGGCAGGTTTGGGAAGCAGGTGATAGCAGGGCAGGGAGCACACGCTGCCTTCCTGTCTGTCCACTTCCCTCCGGCTAAGGGAAGGAAGCTGCTTGTGGAGCACCCAGGTGAGTGTGTTCTAATCAAGCTGATCCCACAGCCCAGAGACTCCAGGCCTCGGGTACCTCCTCCCTTCCACCCCAATGCCAAGTGTGTGAAGCATAGCAAGGAGTGACACCTGCTAGGAGGGGTGGGAATTAGCTCTTGGATCCATTCACCCTCTTGATTTCCTTCATTGTCACTTATTAAACAGTTCAGTCACTGGAGAATCCAGATAAACCTTTGGGAATCTTTGCTGAAACAGTGGGTCAGTTCCTGTCTGGAGGACTGTAGCCTTACATGCTGCAGGGAACAAGAGAGGCCCAGAATTTGAAGACCTTGAGCATACTTCAGGGGAAGAATGTGTATTTTCATATACCTATTTTTCTTCTCTCCAAGATAGCAGCGCACTGGAATTTGCCTAAAAGAAACAGGTGAATAATAAAGTCACTGCTGTACCCCCTTATGCCTCTAACAAAATGGAGCAAGGCAGAATGCAGGGAGGAATTGGCCCTGAGCATGTCCGTGCCTTGTGGTAAAAGGTTCAAAGAGGGACTTCATGAGTTGCCAAGTGTAGGCCAGCATTGTTGCAGGCAATTGCACCAGGTATTTCCCTTCATTAACTCGTTCAGCACTGTCTGAAACCACCTTTATCTTCCCTCCCTTCCTTGTGATCTAATGCTGTCAAAAGGCCTTCTTGGCCCCTGCTTAACTGATGGGGATGTTTGAAGTTATTTTACTCTCCAAAGCGTACTCATCATTGGTTTCTATCTTTTTATTCTTCTGCCTTTATTGTCTTTTAGTGTAATCTAAAAGAATATTAGATTCCACTAATGTGTAGTTTCTTTAATGTTTTCTTAAAAGGTGTTCTTTAAAAGAAAAAGAGACACTGAGACCAGAAAACTTAAGAATGTTTGGAATTCAACGTCCTTCTCTGCCTCAGATAGCCTGTTACAGTTAAGCCTTCTCTCAATCATTGTGGCGTTAGCTGAAGCAGAAAGTTATTTTTCCTTGCCACAACTGGAAAGGTATCAAACTGACTTTCCTTAGCTGCAGTTGTGAGTGGCGTTGCTCAAGTCACTGTGCTGCCCTTCCCAGCCACCGATGCAGATCGCTGCGTACTCATTTAGCTGCTGGTGGCAGGTAAGCAGAGGGGATACAGTTGCTGAAGAGAGGCTTCAGCAGCCCGTTGTTTCCAACCCTCTCCCACTCTAAAAACTTCTTTGGAGTACAGCAGTCAAAATGTAACCTAATACAAGGTGAAGAAATAAAAAGCAAAACGGCTACATGTAAGAGCAAATGGATCATTTCTGCGTTGGAATGGGAGGGTTTGGGGAGTGAAAAGTCTGGCCTCTCCACCCTGTGGATCCCTCAGGACCAGAGAATTTCAAACAGGCTTTGCCTTGACTCTTCTCTCTGAATGTCAGAAACATGCAGGAAGCACGAGGCCAGTATAAATAAACCGCACCTGACTCTGTAAGCGCCTCTTTGTGCTTTTACAAAGTGGAGTAATATAAACAGGCAGTGTTACAAGCTGAATGGACAGTATTTCCAACATAAATGTTTCCTAACCTTTTAAATCCCCTGTGGGGAGGGAGCAGGGAGAGCAGAGACGGACAGGGAGAAGAGGTCTCTGGCAATTCCCAGCTCCTGCTGGGAAGCGTGGTGGAAAGCTGATGATTACTCAGTCTCCAGAAAAATTTACTGAGGATTCTGGTTTCTTTTTGAAAGTAATACTGACAACCTGACAAGTTGATTTAAGCCCTTGATTCCCAAAGGAGTTCTTGGCTGTTAGTGTAGTCGTAACTAGGATGAGAATTGCAGTCAATCTTTGTATGATATTGTTTCAGAAATACCTGTGTAGCTTGTAACCAGCTCTGTTTTGAGCAAGGTCACGTTAGCTTGATGAAAGACTCTTTCATTTTGAAAGGAAAAAAGCTACATTTGATGATGTTTAAGAGTGCTGGGCATGGTTTTGTGGAACCATTCAGGCATTTCAGGGACAGCTTTGTCACTTCCCTACTGGTTTATAAGAAGGCCGTAACAGATTAAATTTTGTCATCTCTACCTGATGAAGGCATCACTTATTGCCTACCTGTTCTCCTTGTCTGGTAAAATCTGGACCCCCTCTGAAGCTTCTCACTAGCTTCCTAATGAAGACTTCAGGAAATGCCATGCAGCAGGTTGATCTCAGTATGTTCCAGAAGATGTGACCCTGGGCATGGCAGGGGAGTTGCAAATAGGCGATCTTTAAGGTCCCTTTCAACCCAGACCATATAATGATTCTGTGATGTGGCTTGCAGTTGGAGGATTAGAGGGTGAAGTACTATAACAAATACAAACCTTATTTGAGTCAATTTCCATCATTAATTCATGAACTGCTGCCCAACGTTTTTAAATGTGAAAATTATGAACCAAGTAATCTCTTGCAAGTGTGTCCTTTTCCACCTACTTAAATGATCCTTAGAGCAATGCAATGATAAGGAGAAAGTAGCAGAAGTGCTCAGTTTGAGCATAGTAACTGACTCTTGGACTTGATCAGCTTAGCACTGTTGTCTTTGGATAAGTCTGCCTCACAGACTGCCTTCTGCTGAAGCAAAGCCTTTCCTTCTTGGAGATTACAGAATCACAGAATCATTTAGGTTAGAAAACACCTTTAAAATCAAATCCAACCGTAAACCTAACGTTGCCAAGTCCACCACTAAACCGTGCCGCCAAATGCCACATCTGCATGTCTTTTAAGTATCTCCAAGGAATGGTGACTAAATCACTCCCTGGACAGCCTGTTCTGATTCTTGACAACCCTTTTACTGAAGTAGCATTTCTTAATATCTAATTTAAACTTCCCCTGGCATAATTTGACATCATTTCCTCTTGTCCTGTCATTTTGTACTTGGGAGACGAGACCAACATCCACCTCGCTACAACCTCTTTTCAGGGAGCTGTGGAGAGTGATAAGGTCTCTCCTCAGCCTCCTCTTCTCTAGGCTAAACAATCCGTGTTCCCTCAGCTGCTCCTCCTAAGACTTGTTCTCCTGCCCCTTCACCAGCTTTGTTGCCCTTCTCTGGAGATGCTCCAGCACCTCAGTGTCCTTCTTGTAGTGAGGGGCCCAAAACTAAGCACAGTAATTGAGATGCAGCCTCACCAGTGCCGAGTACAGGGACACAATCACTTCCCCAGTCCTGCTGCCATGCTGTTTCTGATACAAGTCAGAATGCTGTTGGCTTTCTTGGCCACCTGGGCACACTACTGGCTTATGTTCAGCAGCTGTCAACCAACAACCCCAGGCCCTTTTCAACTGGGCGGCTTTCTGGCCCTTCTTCTCCAAGCCTGTAGCGCTGCCTGGGGTTGTTGTGACCCAAGTGCAGGAGCCAACACTTGGCCTTGTTGAACCTCATACAGTCGTCTTCTGCACATTGATCTAACCTGTCCAGATTCTGCTGCAGAGCCTTCCTGCAGAGCTCAAGCAGATCAATGCTCCCACCGGGCTTGGTGTCATCTGCAAACTTATTGAGGAAGCACTCAATCCCCTCATCCAGATTGCTGATAAAGATGAGCAGAACTTGCCCCTACATTGAGCCCAGGGGAGCACTACTTGTGAGTGGCCACCAAGTGGGTTTAACTCCATTCACCACAATTCTTTGGGCCCCATCATTCAGCCAGTTTTCCATGAGCAGCAGGTTTTAAAGTTAATACATGCATTTAGTGATTGTTGAGATACCCCAAAAGGGAAGCTAGGAAATTTGACTTGGCTACTGCCTCTTGTAAAGTCAACAGTTTAATTATCACATGTTAAACTAATTTATATAACCTTGATTTCCCTAGGAGAGTCTTTATATGGATGTAATCTATGAAAATTACTGTAGCGTAACGCCCTTAGTCTTCTGGGGGGGGAAAGGGTGCTGTTCAAATATCAGTCTTAGCTGCTCTCGTAAGGAATCAGCTTTATTCTGGCCTCACAGTGCCACAGGGCATGACCTAGAAACCTCCTTTCTTCGAATTCTTAGATCTGACCCCTTTGAGAAGAGGCCCCTGTCCCACCATTGGAGATACAGGTCTGCTCTGTTCCAGTGAATTGTTCATAGGAAGCGTGGAGATCTTCCTAGCTAGAATCAGCACTGTATTTCTGCTTTGGGCAGGTAGCCCTCTGAAGCGCACAAGTGCTTAGTTAAAGTGCCTCTCTACGGGGTAAGCATCAAAATCCAAGCTTCTGGAGATGGGTATTCTTGAGACAGAACAGTTACCTCACTGCAATCTTCTGCCATGTGCCGTTGTCATGTGCCAGTTCTGCATGTTGGTTATTCAGAGCTGGCCAGCTTTTTGTTGCTGCTCTTGCATAAAGCCTTTCTGTCAGGAGTGGCTCAGGATGACTTGACTACGGAGATAATTTATGTCTATTTTGAGGTCTAAATTGTGGAGGACGCTCATTGTTTCCAAGCATAGACAACTGGCAGCTGAGAAATTTCTATTACAATGGATATGTGGACGTTAGTATAACAAAGAATTGGGAAAACGCATCCTGTGCTTATCTTCATGTTTTTCTTTTGGTATTAATATCAATAACTTGGTCTACCAGAGACGAATGAATCATCCAGACTGAGTATGTGAAAACTGGCACAAGAGAATACACAGTGCTTTGCAGTAAGAGAAGTTTATTTTCTTCTTCCTCAAATAATACGTGATATAATCTGTAGTTAGGAAAGCATATTAGAGTCTCCTCTTGCACTGGAGTGTTCAGTGGAGAGGTAGAGCTGGGAAGTAAGGCTTTCCCTGGCTGCTGGATCTGGTTCTGCCCCAGATTGTGAGCTGGCAGGAATAGCTATTGTAGCAGATCTGTGGATCTTAAAAGAAGGAACTTTTCAGGTAAGTGTGAGTAAGTGTTTCTGTTTTGTTCTGAGCAGCTTTTATTTTAGTATTTTTTATGTTAGACCTGTTAAAACAGCACAGGAAAAAAACCCAAACAAAACAGAATGGAAAGGAAATAAATTTAAGCATCATTTGCTGCAATCTCTCATCTGGTTCATAACAAGGCATAGTGTAGATGCCTCAAATGTTTTGAAGAACTGAAACTTATAGCCACCAGGTTAAACTAGTAGTATTCCAGAATATTGTTTTCATGTGGGATCTTTTAGACTCCCTTGCTAAGAAAAATAAGCTCATTGAGATATCACAGTGACATAAATATGTTGTCATATTACTTCTTCTGATATTGATGGAGAGCTTGTTTGTACTGCTATGGTAACTGCTTTCCTTGCTGATTTTTTTGTTTGTTTGTTTGCAGGTTAGTATTGCTTGCCCAGAAAGGATGGAGCCAATCACAAAGGTGTCTCACATTCCACCAAGTCGATGGGCTTTAGTGTGTAGTTTATGCAAACTGAAAACTGGTGCTTGCATTCAGGTACGTACTTGTTCTGCGGCGACTCTTGAGTCTGTGTGAAGGGCAATTTTGGTTTTGTTCTTCCTGTGTTCAGAGATGCTTTACAATGCACCGTAACCATTGGATAAATGACTGCTTTTTTATAGATGTTTGCAATCAAATTAATTCGCTGGCACAGAAAGTTAGGAGTTAGTCTGAGTTGCCTTCTTTTGACTAAGGCTAAAGTGTAAGGACTTGCTACTGTGTGGGTCAGAGATGGATAGCAATGTCCTTCCATTGAACACTTCACAAACAAGAAAATACTAAATCGAGTGATACCAGCTTCAGAGGTCAAGAGTGCTTAGGAAATACAGAATCATTATGGTTGGAAAAGACTTCTAACATAATCTAGTCCAGCCGTTAGCCCAATACCACTGTGCCTACTAAACCATGTCCCAAAGTGCCATGTCTTCGTGTTTTTTTAACAGCTCCAGGGGTGGTGACTCATCCACTTCCCTGGGGCCTGTGCCAATACTTCACCATTCTTTCAGTGAAGAAATTTTTCCTAATATCCAATCTAGATTTCCCCCGGCACAATTTGAGGCCATTTCCTCTCGTCCTATCATTTGTTACTTTGGAGAAGAGACCAGCACCCGCGTCACTACAACCTCCTGTCAAGTAGTTGTAGAAACAGGCAAGGTCTCCCCTCAGTCTCCTCTTCTCCGGGCAAAACAGCCCCAGTTCCCTCAGCTGTTCCTCATAAGACTTGTCCTCCAGACCCTTCACCAGTTTCATGTATGTTTTTGTAGGGATGGACTTCGATGTAATTAAGATAATTCTGTCTTTTTTTTCTGGCTTTTTGCTACTGTTAGTGGTTGAGTGAGTTTGTTTTATTTTGTCTGTAGTGCTCCGTGAAAAGCTGCATCACTGCCTTTCATGTCACCTGTGCCTTTGAACATAGCTTGGAGATGAAGACTATCCTGGATGATGGGGATGAGGTCAAGTTCAAGTCTTATTGTCTAAAGCACAGCAAGAACAAACAGAATTCGCTACCTGATGTTGATGAGCACCCCAAGAGTGTGTCAGACCAAAAACAAACGGAGAGCGAGAAAACCAGTTTGCGAGCCCAGAAACTCCGAGAGCTGGAAGAAGAGTTTTACTCACTAGTTAAAGTGGAGGATGTTGCAGCAGAACTGGGCCTTCCTAAACTTGCTGTAGACTTCATCTACAATTACTGGAAATTAAAGCGAAAAAGTAACTTTAACAAACCATTGTTTCCTCCTAAGGAGGATGAAGAAAATGGCTTGGTGCAGCCAAAAGAAGATAGCATTCATACTCGCATGAGGATGTTCATGCACTTGAGGCAGGACCTAGAGAGGGTAAGAATTTTCACTGCTAAAGTTTGGCAAAACTGCTTGCAGGTGAGCAAGGTCTTTGTTGATGGACAAAAGTGGGAATAGGACAAGTAAGTCCCTTGACTCCAGTCTTTTGATGTGCTGCATTGTTTGCTGAAGAGTCTTTCAGGAACTGTCTCTTTCTCCAAGCCATGAGACATCCAGTGTGAAAGAAGCGCTTCCTAATATGATTAGAGGCTATTCCTTTCTGTATTTCAAGATGTGTGTTTCTATGCACAATGGACATATTTGCTAATTACTCTTTTGATTTCAACTAAGGTTGAGTAAATTTTAAAAATAGGCTTAATTTATTTGAACAAGCTGGTGGTACAGGTTCAATATCAAAAACCGTTACTTTTATTAAACAAAAGTAAGTGGGAATGTCAAAGGAATGGGGCAGGCTTAACAAATTCTTATCTTCTACTTTCTGCCTTGGATGGAGGGACTCTTGATTTGTACTTAAAAAGGCATTTTGTAATGGTTACAATAGAATGGTAAATATATGGGGTTGGAAAAAGCAGTTTGCCTAGGTAAAGCAGTAAGTATTCTGTGGTGGATATGCATTAAGCTTTTGGAGAATCCTAAAAATATATTAAAGCGGAGGTTCTTACCCTCATGTTTTCAAAACCAAGTAGGACAGGTCCTAGGGTGGTTAACTTCCGCAGTGAATTTTCGTCTCCTCACACACAGAAGAATGTTGACCTGTACTCATACCACTTCCTATGACATCTGATTCAGGAGTGTTACTCGCGTCTCCTCCTCAGTGGCGTGCTGGTGTCAGCTAGTTCCAGGTAGTGGGCAGGCTGAATGACTCGTTTCTCTCTTGATCCTAGATGCTGTTGCGCATGCAGCTGCCTTACGTCCCACGGTTGGTTAGTGGTCTGAAAATAACCCACTGAGTCTCACCTCGCTGTGTTGTAGTTTAGCCCTGGCCTGGCAAATTTTGGCAGCTAGAACTGAGAAGCTGTGCTCCAATTCCCTTCACCCCACCTCCAGGGAAAGGGAAATGAGAGCAAGAAGATTCATGGGTTAGGAACTTAACTAAACTAGCTTAAATAAAATAGTAATAATAATAATTATATATATATTTATATAAATATATGGAATTGTGCCCCACCCCTCAATGACTTACATCACCACAAATGCTGCAGAGCAGACACAAGGGAAATGGTCTGAGGCTAGGAGGTAGCTGGGCTCAGGAACTGGATTCAGGAACGCACAGATCTGGGATCAGGGGAAAACAGGTACATGAGGTCCTTGCTGGATGTCAGCCGTCAAAGAAGACAGTGAGACCCTTGTGATCTCTCAGTTTTATACATAGTATGATATACATGGGATGGAATACTCTGTTGGTCAGTTTGGGGCCACCTGTCCTGTCTGCCCCTCCCTGCAGGTGCAACTTTTTTTTCCCACGTTGGCTTAGGGCACTCCATTGTTATCACTTCTAGACAGAAACACTGTCTGAAAAACATATAGTTAACTTTCAGAAAATGAAGTTACTTAGACGAGACTGACTTGAAGTTAAAAAACTGATTCTACTTTAGCTCAAACCACAATACACTCCTTGTGGCTTTACTGAGGAGGAGGAGAAGGAAATTGTCTTTGTATCAGTAGGTAGCAGAGCTCTTACCAGATTGCCAGCTAGCTGGTAGTTTGAGGAGATGGAGTTCTGCAGCACAATTCAGAGCAGGAATTTATTAGGAGGGCACTCAGAATGCTATTTTCTGGCAGGTGATGAAGAAAGAAGCTAGGCTTGTTACCACTCAGAGGCTGCCCCTTTGGTCAGCCTGTTGGCTAGTGATCACCTGCAGTTTTCAAGTGCTAAGGGATACATAGTGAATATAAAAAAAAATAACAAAATAAAACAGATGTGCTAGATGTGACAGGGAGACATTGAAGAGGAGAGGGGAAGGATAAGCAAAAGAGAGAGCAGTGTTGTAAGAAAAGGGAAAACAACAGCGGAAAGAGAAAAACGTGAAAATACGGACAGGAGTGTTGGAGCCAAGATTTGGACTTGTCAGTGTAACCGTTGTCTTGAATCTATAGTCATAATAAATCTTTGATCTCCTTTTCCAAGACCACTTTGGATATGGATCCTCAGTCAAAAACAATTTACAAAAATCCATAACATGCTTTGAGTTGCGATTCTTGAATGGTTTTTTTTGTCTTTCAAGAGACTGTTTTGAGCTTTTTCTTTTTGTTTAACAAGTGGTTGGTTTGCATCAAATTTTGTTGAAACTGATGTACTTACTTTGAGTGCAGGTAATTAATAGTTTGAAATGGCTATCTCAAAGTCTCTGGACTTCCTTGTGCCTTGAGTGTTTCTACTTGGTTATATCTAGAGATTAATGTAAATTTGGGAATCTTGGAACCTCCTTTCTGAGGGGAGAGGTTCCAGTTCTGAGCAGATGGAGTTGAGTGCTGAGGGAAATGTGTTTGGCAAATACCTTTCAACCAGCCCCTATGCTGTTTCTGTGTTCTGAAAGCTCTTTTAAGTTTATCAAGAACTTTCAATGCCTCTTCCTGTTTTAATTACCTTAAGTGGAATTACTGTTGTTAACTCAGATAAACAGGGAAAGTAGAACCACGTGGAACTGAATCATAGCAGCATAGAATCACATAATTGTTTGGGTTGGAAGGGACCTTAAAGATCACCCAGTTCCAACGCCATGGACAGGGACACCTCCCACTAGATGAGGTTACTCAAAGCCTCATCCAACCTGGCCTTGAACATCTCCAGGGATGGGGCAGCCACAGCTTCCCTGGGCAACCTCTGCCAGTCCCTCACCACCCTCACAGAAAAAAATTTCTTCCTAATATGTAATCTAAAGCTCCTGTCTTTCAATTTAAAACTGTTGTCCTTTGTCCTTTCACTACAGTCCCTGGTCTCTCAGCCTTTTAAACCTCCTACATATGCTGGAAAGCTGGTGTAAGGTCTTCCTGGAGCCCGCTCTTCTCCAGGCTAAACAACTCCAACTCTGTCAGCCTTTCCTCAAAGGAGAGGTGCTCTGTCCCTTTGATCATTTTTGTGGCCCTCCTCTGGATTTGTTGGAACAGGTCCATGTCCTTCCTGTGCTGAGGGCTCCAGAGTCGGACAAAGTACTCCAGGTGGGGTCTCACCAGAGCAGAGTAGAGGGGTAGAATCACTTCTTTCAATCTGCTTGTCACAATTCTTTTGATGCAGCTCAGGATACAGTTGGCTTTCTGGGCTGCAAGCACACACTGCTGGGTCATGTCCAGCTTTTCAACCACCAGCACCCTTCAAGTCTTTTTCTACAGCGCTGATCTCAATCCCTTCATCCCCCAGCCTGCACTGATACCAGGGTTTGCCTCAACCCAAGTGCAGGACCTTGGACTTGGCCTTGTTGAACTCTATGAGTCAATGCAATGAAAAGAAACTAAGTAGGTCAGCCAAAATGTGTGCATTGCACAAGAAGCCAGAGTTAGTGGTTATCTACATGTTAATTTTGGCCCAAACAGACCAGCTTTTCTGAGTAGCTTTGTAAAAAGTATTATTTTAAACGTGCAATAATTTTAAAGGAAACAGTCATACTTTAGCTGTTAAAAATTGTTCCGTGAAACACTTCGCTAGGCAATTCTGCGAGAATCCAGTATTGCCTGCAGTAACGTCCCCAGCATTGTATACAGTGGAAACAGGCTTGCAGACAAGCAAATCTTAGAAATTATTTGCATTTGTCTTGACTGGAGTTATGCGTTCACTCACTGTGCTTGTAGATGAAGGTAATTTCTGTTGTCTTGCAGAATATATTCAAGGCATTCATTAAATTGTTAAAAGTTGTTAACTTTTTAAAATCCAGGGTGTTTTTACCTTAATTATTATGTATGTTCAGTGATATTCACAAGAACTTTGCTGAAGGATTTTGCATATAGCATTATTTTAGTTCTGTTGTTGATGCACTTTTTAAAGTATGTTGGGATGTCATTTTTTTACTACCGATTAAATCTCCTGTTATTCCTCTGTAGGTAAGAAATCTCTGCTACATGGTAAGCAGGAGAGAGAAACTGAAGTTGTCTCATAGTAAAGTACATGAACAGGTCTTCAATTTGCAAGTCCAGCTCATTAATCAGGAAATTGCTGCAGGTAATCATATAAATGTAGAATACTTACAGATTTTATCTGCATTTAAACTGAAAAGAAGTGTTTTCTTCGTCTTCCTGCTTAGTGGTTTTCACACTTAAACCTGCCTTTAAAAACTTTCTTCAAATACACAGGTAATGGAAATAGCAACACATGCAAAACTCTTCCATCTCTTAAAATGTTAACTTGTGTGTTTATTTTATGGCTAGTTTTGGTGTATGACTGTTACTTATCAGTCACTATGGCATCCGCATTGCAGAAGCAAACTGGTGGTGATCTCTAGATTTTCACTTCCTTGGGTTGCTGGTTTATGGTGCTGTTTCCCCACAACAAGCTCCAACGCTGCTGCTTCGTTCTCCAGCTGAGAAGGTTTTTTGCTTGCTGTCAGTAGTTGGTTCCTTCAGGCCAAAGAAAAGGATGACTGATAGGAATGGCTGTTGCCTTGCATGCTTGATGAACAGTGCAGAGAGGCATTTCTTAGCCTGCCATCTGCAATTACTCTCCTTCCTTCAAAAAGAATTTAAGTACTCTGGCTAGATTTTAATAGTGAGTAGTGACTGCTTAGGAATGCTGATGTACCAAAACCCACTCTGCCCTTCGTTTTTATAGTGACCATCTTGAAATAAGGAACACAATGTTTGGAAAGAGGAAGAGTGTGTGTTATAGTGCAATTATTTTTGTTTGTTTATTTGGTTTTAGTAGGGAAGGCAGCTGTGTCTTCAGTCTGAAATTAAGATCTTCCTGTTCTTTATACATACATATTATGGCTTTCATGACCAATTTAGAGTGATGGCTTTGTGGGTTTTTTGTCTACCCTTGAAACGTTGGATAAGTTTCTTTAGTACTGACCGGGTGATTTTATTAAACTATTCTAGATGAGACTAGAACTCTGGGGAAGCAGCAGTACTCTAAAGCAGTTTGGTTTTGTGTAAATGCCTTTTATTAAAAATGCCTACTAAATTTATTTTATGTGTTTATGAACACAACTGCTTTTTTAATGCTTAGTAGAGCAGCTTGTTAGCTACTTTGCAATAGTTCTGTATGTGTGCAACATCATAAAGAGCAATATATTGGAGTGAAGAGACTTCTAAAGCGTAGAGCATTTTTATAATACAAAGCAGTTGAACTAAGTCCAAATTGAAACTCGGTTTGAAGCATGTTTTCTTCTCCATCCAAAAGTGAATATGAACCGGTTTTATAGCATTGTTGGAATGACTTCAGTCATATATCAAAAGTGGTTCAATTCACTGGCTTAAAGCCCTGTAAAAAGGGCACATTGTTGTTTTTAATGGAAATCCTAAAATGCTTACCTAAATTCTGAAACGGTGGATAATTCGGAATGGTTTTCTTTATCTTATTTTTTATGAATTCTCTTTAATATCCACAAAGAATTTCATGCTAATTGCTTGCAAATTGGTTTTACTGTTGAATGGCATTCTAACGGACTATAAAACTTGTAACAGGTAACAAAATGATTACCCTCTTTAAAAAAGCCTTTTTTAAATTCTGCCCCTCCTCCCTTTCTCCTGTAGGCCATACCCTGACAAGTGCACTAGAGAACACGCTGTTCTACCCACCTCCCAGGATCACCCTGAAGTTAAAAATGCCCAAATCGGCACTAGGAGACTGCAAAAATAACTCACTGAAGCCTGGCAACAGACCACTGTCTCCTGACAACAACAGCACTGTTTACAGCAAACGGAGCATGCCCATGTCAAAGGAATCATTTGAAATTAAAGCAAAATCTTATTCCAGGTATCAGCATGACAGCAGAAGTAACGGGTTGCTGGCAGGGATTGGCAAGCCTCGGAGCGAGGCAAAGGATTCTGGCCCCACTCAGATGCTGGAGTTTCACCGGGCCCAGCCGTCTGGGAAGCCCTTAGCGCTCCAGGCTGCTTTGCATGGACAGTCTTCCATTGGAAATGGGAGGGCGCAGCAGGAAAACTCGAGGCTAGTGGCCAAGTCCAACGGCCTAATGGGCAGGGCTGGAGACGTGAGCCAGAGAGACAGCTCCAGCCAGACACCCTATGAACATGAGTCTGTACTGACAGCTCACTTGGCCAGCCAGAGCGGTTTCAGAAAATCCACCATAGACCATTTTAGCCGGTCCTTTAAAGAGGCTACCAACAGTCTGGTGAGGACCACAGAAGATCTCCGATGCTGTGAAAAGCCAACAAGAAGACTCGCAACAAAAGATCGATTGTGGAGCAAGCAGACGCTTGAAGGTGCTCCGTACCAGGACAACGACGGATACTGTCCTGACTTAGAGCTGAGTGACTCTGAAGCAGAAAGTGATGAAAACAAAGAGCAAGTGAGGTTAAGACGAAGTAGCTCAGAGAGAGACAGCCCAAGTAAGGACTTTGGAAGAGATTGTCAGAATAGAAACAAAAAGAATATGATTTCTCACAGTTCAGTACAAAGGTGATTAGAAGCCCCCACGGGGTAATTCGACCTTTATGTATTCCAGTGTACCAGTGCAAAGCTCAGCATGAAAAGGTTCCAGAAAATAGTCCAGGACCTACGTTCGGAAGAGTTGCAGTAGGGGCTGGGGGGAGAGGAGAGAAAAGAGTAGTTTTGTTCAACTGTGAATTGGCTTGCAGTCTTCGCAAGGTTAACTCAGTTATTGCAAAGTCATGTGAAAGTTGCTGTGTTTTATTAGAGGGTAACATCTGGGAGAGCATGAAGCAGTTAATCTCTGCATAAATTCAGGGAACTGCTTCCCCCTTGGCAGTCATGTGCGAGGCAACATGGTCATGGTTTGTCAGTCTCCTGGTGGTGGACCAGGTGTTAAAGAAGCCCTTGCTTTACTCTAATGTGTTGAAAGGGACTGCAAAGGGAGACACTGAAACTGCCTTCTTAGAGCACCTGGAGTATGGCTTTGATCCAGCAGCGCACTTGCGGATGTCTTGGCAAGTTAAGCATGTGAAAAGTCCTGATGGTTTCTCCCTGGGAACGTTTGTGTTGTGCTCAGATCTCTGAGCACATGCCGGTGTGCTCTGCTGGATCAGGCCCAAAGTGACTACTAAGTGACGACCCCCTTCTGCAGGCGGCTTTGAACTGCAGTGGCATTTGCAGGCTCCTTGCGGAGGGTGGAAGCAGGCGTCGCTGGCGCTGCCAAACTTGCTGACCTCTAGACGTGCCCCCTGTTCCCTGCTCTTGCTGAAGATTGTATTTCTCTTCACAATAATTTGCTTATTTTGTAAATATACAACTTGTAGTACTTAAGTTTTTTTTTAATCTCTGTACATAGTTGCTTGTTGTGGGATGCACTTGTAAATATTTTACCCAGCTAACAAGTACAGATGGCTAATTTTGTGGATAGTGTTTACAAAAGTAGATGTACTACTTCAAAGAAAAAATGCTATTTGACACTTAAATTTAGGCAAACACCAGTGATGCCAGGTTCCTCTTAAAGCTGAGATTTCATGTCCAGGGGTGTTTGTACCTAGTATGTTTAAACTAAGCTGAAATCATTTTAGAAATCATTTTATTTGGACTTCTATGCAGGCATAAATTTTCAACTCTAGCTGCCTGAATACAAGGTGTCGGAGCCTTCCTTCTGGCATCTAGGTATGTGAAATTTTAGCCAGTCATCATTTGGTGTCTGGGTTTTTTTTTAATTGCTGAAAATCTAGTATTTTATTAAGCTGCTTTTCAACCTCTGGACCAGTTGCTGTTTCCCAAACTAACATTTTTTTTGCATGTCCTTTCAAATTAGCAGTTGTTAAGCAGTGATTACATTACAACCAGTGCTGAAGGGAATCCTTTTCTGTTGTTTCAATGACAGGAGGGGTTTGTTTGAATGCAAACAAACTTTTTGTTTTCCGGATGGTGTTGTGTTGATCAACAACTTAACTGCACTGTTTTTTCTCTCAAATGCTGTACATTTCATAAATATGCAACATCCTCGGTCCCCACATCATCGGAGCGGAAAGGGGCTGAAGGTTGTGAAAGGTGCATCCTACGGCTCCCTTTTATTGAGGGTTCATTTTGTCTGGACACAAAAGGTGTTCCCTACCCAGCATGAAGATAACTATGCAGAATCCAAACAACCGCTTGTTTTTTCTTCATGATCTTAATTTGTTGCTTTTAGCTTGGGAAATGGCAACAACACTTTGAGATTTGTTTAAAACCTTGAAATCTCTCGTTGCAACAAGTCAGCAGCTGGGGGACTTCAGTAGTGAAATAAAAAAGAAGAGTGAACTTGGCAATTCTGCTCTGTTTGCTTCATGCATTTTTTTTCCCACTACTTGATTTTCTGTATATTTGTGTAATTGATCTTTCTAGAGCTGTATCTTCAAAAATCTTTCTTTTGATGTAAATATGTAGTAGCATTTTAGGTTTCTACATATTTTATTTTAACGGGAAATGCTTCATGTTCTAAGCCATGGGCCATTCAGAATAAGTAAACAAGTGTCTGTTCATTTGTACTCCAGTTCCGGTTCTCTCAGTTCTCCTTCAATATTTATTAGTAATTCTCTCTTGTTGGTCATGAAATTTTATGAAGCTTGTATTGGGAACACTTACCTGGGAGGTCACCAAAGTGTTCATGGTGTTTTGTGGCCAGAAGCTTATGACAAGAAGGGAGAAGAAAATGGTGCTTCAGCAAAACTCAGAGTTTCTGCTCTTCTGGGGTTATTAATTCAGTTGTTTCCAGTCTGGGCAATGGTTTTTCTAATTCTTACATGATTTCAATAGATACATGAAGGAGCCCCTGGTTATGTAGTTCTCAAGTATTGTCCCCAAAGTGCATTTGCTAGTTTTTATTGTGTGTTCGGTGGCTAACTGTTTGAAGTATTACCTCTTAACCTTATTTGTCAAAATTTTTTTTGTGTTTTTTGCATTTTGTTTTATATATATAAATATATATATATTCAATTTTCCGAGAAGGACTCGGTCTTTTTCAGATGTCCCCTTTTTACAAGTACTTTTTCATTAAATTATGAAACTGCTAACAGTATTTTCATTTGTTGTGATTTATTCAGGGCTTTAACCCTCTCTGTCTGGCAGGTTGTTAAACTCATCAGTCAAACAGCGGCACCGCATCCATCAGGAGTAAATGATTTCTGCAGAGTTGGCCATACTTTAACAAGTTAAGTATCAAGGAAAACCTTTCCCCTTCAGCCTCTGGAAGAGTCGCTGAACACTAATTTGCTGTGTATAGCAAATACTCCAACCCTGGCTTTTGTTTCTGCCTAGCTGAGCAAATGTAACAGACCATTTGCTGTCCTGGCCTCACTTTTTAATGTTTGCTTATGCCTTAGTATGGCTGTTTTTCCCAGGCTGGACAAATTCAGTTGTAGAGGAAGAGCCACAGCCAGGCCTTCTGTCTCATCCCTCTTCTTTGCACACCCACAAATGGATACGTGCCAGCCAGCTATTGCCGTGTGTGTGCAAAGGGCAGATCAGTGCAAGCAAGTTCCCAGGTTGATATTTTGTTGGCTTTGCGTGACCTGTTGCTGTAGTTCCCCCGGCTCCCACAGGCTGGTGCTTGTGATCTACCTTGCTGGCAGAGAGGAGCTGCTCCCTGCTGCCAGAGCAGGGAAGAAGGCAAAACTGAGGAGGAAGATGGAGAGAAAGGAGCAGGTAGAGCTTCACAAATCGATCCATTAGCATTCCCTCCTGTCCTGATCGGCTTGGTAGCTGGCAGGGTTCAAGAGGGGCAGGGGATTTGCAGTTTGTGCGCTGGAGGCAGCAGTGACTCTCCTGCCTGCAGCAGATCAGGCAGAGGCACAGCAGGCTGAGTGGCCAGCACACATAGGGCCTCGCACACGGGCAGGAGTGGCTGAGCAGGTGGATTCAGGCAGCCCAGGAGCTGAGCTGGAACTGGGTTGGGTGAAATGGAGCAACAAGTCCCTCAGCTGAGAAGAAAACGGGAGTAGGTGGGGAAAAGGGGGAAGAAAAAAACCATAAAAGTGCATACAGAAGAGAGAAAGCATCAGCACTTGAAGCAGCAGTAAGTGATAGATTGTCAACTGTTTTTCCGACCTACGTTTCTCCTTCCTTATTAAAGGACTTCTTGCAGCAGATTTCAGCAACAGACTTTTTTGTGACATTCTTACTGGCAGTCTCCCATTCCCTTTGCAAGTACAAACTGCTTGTGGAGGGGATGTGGGAAAGACGGTACCAAGGAAGAAAATTGGTATCCCTATTATTTGGAAGCAGTTGGTACTGGTTTGAGGAGTCTTCACAAGTAAGTGTGGTTACTGGTTGATGGTAACGGGCCAATCTTTCACAAGCACTAATAGGGGCTGTGCGACGGTTCCAAGCACCATTGTTTCTGCATTTATGCAGGGAAACTCTTCTCAGCTGTAACTTGCAGATGTCATTTGTAGAATGTTTACTTTGCACCATGAATCCCAAACCATAGGAGGAGGAATTCGCAATGTTTAGCTATTAAAAAACAAGCCTGAAATGTTCAGTTGATTTTGATGCGTTCCATGACCAATGAGTAGGCCTAGGCACACAAAGGCTGCGCTGCAGACACATGATGTGTATCTGACATCTGGGAGGGACCGAGCTCTACCAGGTGTTCAAAGCCCTCCTCTGTGAGCTGCAAAGATAATCCAGTGAAACCAGTCATTTCGATTGTTGTGAATTCTGGTGACCCCGGTATTTGTGAAGGTTTAGCACTGCAGGGAATTTGACACATCTATTGGGAAAACATGCTTTTGATGTGAATTAATGAGCAAAAGAAAGCTGCTTGCACAACCTGTGAGGCTGGCATGCAAGGGAAAATATACTGGGGAAGGGCAGGGATGGAAAACAATGGCCTCGATGCAGCTTTTTTAGGAGGAAGTGAAGACTCAGACTTGTGGGTTCTGGTTTCCTAAGAGATGCCCTGCTATTGCTGCTGCTTCTGAGTTTTCCTTTATGCCAGATTCATAGCTGACCAGGATTTTCCCCATCCTGAGGTGCAGTTCTGCAACACACTTGTCTTGCAGAGACCATCCTGGGATAACTGCTCCCAGGCTCCACTCCAAACCAAGCCAGCACATCTGACGACTGCTGTACTCTTCTGGAGCAATGCGACAGAAGAGGATTAAAGTTGATGGCAAGCACAGCTTTCTGAAAGGAGATGTTACGTAGCAGTTGGACAAGTTGTTTGAAAATAGCAGATGTGTGTGCCTATTCCTGTTCCTCAAGTTAACCCCTCTGCAGATAGTTTGGATAAGTCTGTGTGACTGTGTTTTTGTGTAAGGAGAAGCAGCCTCGGATATTGGCACATTAGTTTCCCTGCTTCTGTGATTACACATTCCAGATAATCTCTCCGACAGGCTGCATTTCACTGGGACAACCTCCTGGATCCGCCTTGCCCTGCCCTTTCTCTGAGACTTTTCTTTTGTTTCAGGCTGGGCAGGCTCTTCCCTCCCCTCCCATTGCTGCGGATCGGCCTCACCTAGGCTGCCTTATCTAAGGCATTGTTTTAAATCTCCAGGTAGGCTCCATAAACCCTCCTCGAGACGGTTTTTTCACTGTTTCTGTTGTTTTTCCCCAGGTGCTGCCTCACCCCTGGGAAGAGCACTGGGCAAGGCAGGGACAAAATGGGTGTTATCACAGAGTGCAGTCACAGCTCTGAATGGGTTGGCCAAATTGTTGGGCCAGTGTCCTGAGGAAGAATTTCAAACCTAACCCAACAGCAACATATAAAGGAAGATGCCTTCAAGAAGACTCCTGGTTATGTGAGAGTCCGTGAGTTTATAAATCATAGAATCACCAGGTTGGAAAAGACCCATCGAATCATTGAGTCCAACCATTCCTATCAAACACTAAACCATGTACCTCAGCACCTCGTCCACCTGTGCCTTAAACACCTCCAGGGAAGGTGAATCAACCACCTCCCTGGGCAGCCTGTTCCAGTGCCCAATGACCCTTTCCATTAAATATTTTTTCCTAATGTTCAGCCTGAACCTCCCCTGGAGGAGCTTGAGGCCATTCCCTCTCATCCTTTCACTTGGGAGAAGAAGCCAGCTCCCTCCTCTCCACAACCTCCTTTCAGGTAGTTGTAGAGAGCAATAAGGTCTCCCCTCAGCCTCCTCTTCTCCAAGCTAAACAACTGACATCAAGCTATGCGACTCCTCTGATTTTCTGTGGACTTGGCAACCACAAGGGGTTAATGTGGCACAAGGTGCCAATAGAATAATACCTATAGAAAGAAAATGTTTTGTATACCATTTGGGAAAATGCCTCTGGTTACACCTTGGGAAGTGCATGCCCTAGTTGAGGGAATAGTATATCTGGGTAGGTGAGTGTGTGTGTGATAAATCACTAAACTCTAGCCCACCCCCTTTGCCTGAAGGCAGGAGTCTGGCTGCATTCCTTTGTAGTTCATTGCTCTTATCTCAGAAGGATGGTACTGAGTAGTTTGGAAATTCCTTCCCTGTGATCATTGGCATTTTAGTCTCCATTTGCATCTGGTTGAGTTGAGACCAGACTGAAGTGGTTCCCCTCCTTCAAAACTGATGACTCAACCATTATTCTGTTATCTCTAAAATGCAGTAGGGGCATTGCCTTACCATTTCCATTCTGATTATTCCTTCTACAACAAGGCAGCCGTCTCTCCTGTCTTAAGGAAGCACAGAGGCCAAAAGTCAGTCAGATAACCAAGTCATAGTTTACCCTCATTACAAACAGCTAGTACAGAAAACAGGTTCCTTTCAACGTGTCTGGTTGAACTCACTAAATTAAGCTCAGCCACCCCAAGCCATCAGTTAATTTGAAGTTTGCTTCTGATTTGAGCCTGAAGAAGGGCTTGGGTGTCTGAAAGCTGCAAACACTAAAAGCACTGTTGCTGAAGCAGCTACCTGAATGAAAGATGCTGCATTTCCCTGAAGTCCTTGGAGGCTCTCGCGCAGCCTCCATTGTGGCTATAATTTTGCAGCTGCCATTACTCATATCAATGCTCTTTTTATTTATTTTATTCTTTTTTTTCATCCTGAGGCAAGCAAAATGCAAATTTGAGTAACGTGGGGTACAAAGAGCAGAGAAGTAAAGCATTAATGAAAAACATCTTGGCCAAGCTCCAGCGCTTGCCCTTTCTGAAGGGCCCTGTTCCCCAGCTGCCCCAAGCACAGAGTGGAGAGCTGGAGAGGCACAGGCTGGACACTCGAGCTTTGTGAGGCAGCTTGAGGTGGCAGGAACTAGCACTTACAGGTGCTCCTGTGGCAAAGAAGTTGGAGGTGCACGTGTGAGAGGTATTGTGAAACACTTGAGGAGAACACCTAAGCATCTCACACCACTGTAAGCACACGTGTTATATGATCTTTCCTAGTAGTGTGAGATGCTTAGGTGTGATGTTCTTAGGTGTGAGATGCTTTTTTATGAGACCATGGCCAGTTGATGAGAAAAGAAGTCTGCATAATAAACCAGAATAAGTAGAGGGTGCTGTTGCTGGTTCTGTGAGAGAAACTGGAGTTTTAAGGTTAAATGTTTCAATGATTTCACAGTAATTCGGTGCAATCCATTTAGAAAAAAGATTTCCCATTTAAGATACTTAATCCATTTTGCATCAGCTTCCATGACTGTGATAGCAATGGGTGTTGGATTTGATGTAACATATAAATTGACAGGCACAAGTCTGCTGTTTAACACCCTCGTGCCACCTTCTCCCAAGGAGACCTTTGCAAAGCAGGAAGATTATGTACTTGAACTGCATGAGTATTTCCATACATGACTATGATCATCCAGACAGGTAAACAGCTCAGACTTCGCAGCAGTTTGAGCTCTCCTGGACCTACTTGTTGCTTGATAACAAATAAAATCCCAATCTAGACGCGTGAGTCAATTCCAAGAACTGTACGTGGCCCAAACCAAGTGTATGGCAGGGCCAATTCTTTCTTTCCAGCCAGCTAATTGCGGCAACTGATTTTATATTTCTACCTTTGTTCTTGCTTATCTGTTGGGTTTTGTATTTTGGTGATTGTATTCATATATTATCTACTAGTGGTGAATTCCCACATACTTACTGTGGTTGCCCTGAATGGTATAGTAGTAGGGAAGCTTACACTGGCATAGTGGCTCAGAGGGGTTCCAGAGCCCTTGGCTCAATCCCTGCTCTAGGCTGCACTTTGCCCAGCTGTGGAGGAGGCTTGACAGGCTTCATGCAGTGCTTAGAGGCAGCTTTAAGATACGGACACCTGATACGTGGTATTTGCTCTTTGTACCCAGCGTGGATAAGGCTGGGTGCAGCCCTCCCACCTCAAACCAGGGAAGAGGACTGACAGAAGTAAATCCAGACATGAGAGGTGAAACAAAACCAACAAAGATGGGTCTAAGAATAAAGAAATTGCAGGATCAGGCTCATAAAAGCAGAGAACAACTGGGGCCTTCCAGGAATCAGCATAAGCAGAAAACCACTTTCTTTTTATAACTCTTGAAATCGTCCAGCACCCCTTCTTGCCTGCAGTCCTTAGGAGTGGGGGGATTTTTCCAGCTCTGTGGCACACAGGACCATTCTCCAGAGCTGCTGAACAATTCCTGACCCTCGAAAAGGCTAACAGCTTGTGGCAGGCTCAGGGAACCTGCAATCTGGGTGAAGGTTGTGACTTCACCTTGCGGGACCTCCCATGATGCCGATTTACTCCTTGTGCTCTTCATAATTGTGGCAATAAGATTCCCCTTCCCCTGCTTCCTGCAAAGCTGGAGGAATAAGCGTGCAACGTGCCCTACCACATGGAGTAAATGCTGGGCTACCAGTCATTTCCTTTGGAAGCTATGGAGGTGCTGCGTGTACTCCCTGTTGCTGGGATTTTGGAAGCCACAGAGTAGACATTGTGGCTGCGATGCAACGCTGGGAAGTTCCTGTTGGGGAAGCCACATGGCAGCAGCAGCACCTTCAGCAGCCGTCTCTTCCGTGCTCTTCTCTCCCAAAGCGAAATTGTACTGGCAGCTGATGCTCTCTGTAAGGGTAGCCTCCCATGAATTCCTCCCTGCTTTACCTTGCCGGGATTATTCATTACAGAAAAGACAAAGCAAGAGTATTGTCCCACGTAACTAGAGATTGAAGTTCAAAATCTTTGGCACTTTAGAAAAAGACCAGAGTTTGTATTGTAACCTGGCACTCACGGAAGCTGTTAATTTTCTCCCAAGGTGTGTGTCAACACACAGCTTGTTTTGATGCCTCCAAACCATTCTGGCAAATGCCTAAGGCAGCAAGGAGCAGCGACTGGCCAGGTGGGTTGAGCGTGTGAGTATCTCCTGGAGCTGAATTCAGTAAGGTGAAGTGTTGGCTGTGTATCCTGAACAGTCTCGTAGTGTGCAAGGACAATGGGAGAGCAGCAAATGTGGCCCAGCCTTTTAAAAAGTGACAATTGCATTTCACTGCACTCACAAATTCTTAGTGAATTCTTTTCATACTTTCATTTTTTAAATCTCTGGATCTTCTTTCCTTGTTGTAAAATGTATGAAAGAAGCATTTAGTTCTGGAGGTTGTTTTCTGTGTTGTCAGTCACTAATAATTTGCTTGCCTCAGGTCTGAGATTAAATCCTGCTCTTTGTTGTACAACATCACATCAGGAAATAAAAAAAACCCCAGTGTTAAGCACTGAAGGAAGGCTAATGCCAGCCTGTAAAATCAAAGCCTGACTGCTTAGGTAAGGTGACAATAAGTTAATAAATACCATGTTAGTAGCCCATTGAGGGAAGCCTGCATGAAGCAGGTTGGTAAGGACGTGTAGCCCATGAACTTTCCAGATATAGTACCAAAGGAAGAAAATGTGACCAATAGCATCTTGGCTCCTATCAGAAACAGTGTGGTCAGTAGGGCTAGAAAAGTGGTTGTGCCCCTGTACTCAGCATTGGTGAAACTGCACCTTGAATCCCATGTTCAGTTCTGGGTCCCTCACTACAAGACACTGAGGTCCTGGACCGTGTCCAGAGAAGAGCAACAAAGCTGGGGAGGGGGCTGGAGAACAAGTCCTACGAGGAGCGGCTGAGGGAGCTGGGGTCGTTTAACCTGGAGAAGAGGAGGCTGAGGGGAGGAGACCCTATTGCTGTCTATGACTATCTGAGGAGGTTGTAGTGAAGTGAGTGTTGGTATCTCCTCCCAAGTGACAGATGTTAGGATGAGAGGGAATGGCCTCAAGTTGTGCTAGGGGAGGTTCAGATTGGATATCAGGAAAAATTTCTTCACCAAAAGGTTTATCGGGCACTGGCAGAGGCTGCCCAAGGAGGTGGCGGAGTCACCATCCCTGGAGGTGTTTAAAAGATGGGTAGACGAAGTCCTTAGGGATATGGTTGAGTAGTGGACTGGTACAGTTGGACTTGATGAACTCCAAGGTCTTTTCCAACCTAGGGATTCCTTGATGCAAATGTAGTCAGGGTTGTGAGCACCTGCTGTGTGAATAAAAGTAACTCAGTAAAAATGCTTGACAGGAGGTAATTGCCAATAGAAGGGGATATGATAAGGAACAGAGATAATCTGTTATAGGAGCTGTGAGGGGGCTGCCCAGTGAAAGACCCCAGTGGGTGCTGTGCGATCACGGGTGTGCGGTGCTGGGCTGTGACCCTTGAATAGAGGGGCTGCTAAAACTGTCAGCTGGAAACAAGAGTCTGGCTGGACTTTTGGAGCAGCCATGTTAATCCTGGTCTTCTACGATGGGGCAGCGAGCCAGCCTGTGCCTACGCAGTGTACCCCAAGTTGCCAGGAGAAGAGATGCAAGAAAGATGCTGAGCCATTTGGCTGAAGTAGTTTTTATATCACCGATCCCTACAGGGATGAGAGAATCAAAGTCAAAAGGCAGTTTGTTATGGGACGTTGAAGGGGAGAGCTGGCCAAGTTGCTTTTTGCTTTATAACTTGAGGTTTGGGAGCTGTGGCAGTCGTAGCACGGAGACGGGCAGGGGCAACAGGGAACCGCGTGTGGGAATTGCGATGCTGGCTGTTTGCCTGGCACCTTTGGAAGCTTTTGAGGCAAGAGAAGCAAAGGAGGGCACGGCACACTGAAGGCACTAGATTCCTTGGTAACTACGGAAATGTTGCAGAAGCTGTGAAAAAAGTTGCGGGGCTGGGAGGGACAAGGCTCAATGGGCACCTAAACCAAAGCAAGGAGAAAGTGTGGAGGAACCAGGCCTTTTGGAAAGCAGCCCCTCTGGAGAGGAGGGAAACCTGGGTGCTGCAGAGAGCGATACATTAAGTGGTTAGTATTACAAAAAGTGGAACATTTTTGATTTAGTAATCATATTTTTTTTGAAAGTTAGACAGAATGTCCCTCTGATAGCACATTTTCTTTCAGACAATTTTTCCAGATGCTGTCCATTCTTTAGGGATCTTGTGTGAAGTACGATCCGTGCTGAACAGATGCGTCTTTTCCAATGATCCCCCCTGTTTGCAGCCTTTCCCGTCTCAAGTGCAAGGTCAGGCAGAGCTGGCTCCGAAGCTCCAAGTCAGCAAGGGTTTTGACTGTTGTGAAGTTCATAATAACGTTAAATAACAGAATATGCATAAGGTTTTTGGGAAAATGTATCCATCTGCGTGTAAGTGGGAAATCCGCTCTGTCCCAGCTCTGGTCTCGCTGCACAGGATTGATGGAAGTTGCTCCCTCGTGTTTCCCAGCCCTGATTAAAGGATGCTTGCTTTCCAAGACCCCAAAACGCGCTTTAGAGAGTTTATTTCCCGGCATTTTCAGTACCGAGAGAAACCCGTTATCCCTTCTCTTCCTCCCTGCAGCTCTTGGAAGAAGGAGCGCAGCCCTATCAGCCTCTGCTGCCCGGGCTGCGCTCCATGGGGAGCATCCCAGCCCGCATCCCAGGCTGCCGGGGCCAGCGGAGCCCCCAGGGCCGGGAGGGGCTCGGCTCCAGCCCGGGGCGGGGCGGGAGGCTCCATCCCAAGGGAATCCGAGCTCCCAGCGGAGCCGCCTCCGCGCTATAAGAAGGGGGGGGGGGGGGGGGGGGGGCGGGGGGAGGACGCGAAGATTGGGCTCCCGCCTGCGCTGGGCACACAGGTAGGGCCGGCGGGGGGGTGCGTGTGCGCTTTATCGTTATCACGACTGTTTTCTGTAGGTGCGTATTTAATGTCCATAGAACCGAATAGAGGCGTCCGAGCGCTCGCGGCCCGGCGGGGGCGGCACCGACGGATTTTCCTGCCCGTCCCCGGCTCCCCCGCACCCTTGGGTCCCTTTCCTTTACCTTGTTTTTTTTCCCAGCCTTTCCCTTTCTTTCTATTACGCTTCCCCCCGCTTTTTCCCCCGCGGGGGTCCCCGGTGATCCCGAAAACGCCGGGAAATCAGCTCTCTAAGGCTCGTTTTGGAGCTTTAGGATGCCAGCAGGGCCCTTTAATCGGGGCTGGGCGACCTCCACCCACCGTGTGCTCCCAGACAAGAGCTGGGACAGAACCATTTCTTACTTACATGCACGTGGATGCATTTCCCCAGAAAACTTACGCACCTTCTGTTACTCTCCAATGACGAATTTTAATGTTATTATGAGTTTAACAACAGTCAAACTCTTGTTGGTCTGGAGCTTTGGAGCCAGCTCTGCCTGACCTTGCGTTTGGGGTGGGGAAAGGCTGCACACAGAGGGGATTGTTGAAAAAGAACATCAGGGATCGCACTGAACACAAGGCATTATCATAGAATCACCAGGTTGGAAAGGACCCACTGGATCATTGAGTCCAACCATTCCCATCAATCACTAAACCATGCCCCTCAGCACCTCATCCACCCTTAAACACCCCCAGGGAAGGTGACTCAACCACCTCCCTGGGCAGCCTGTTCCAGTGCCCAATGACCCTTTCCATTAAATATTTTTTCCTGATATCAAGCCTGAACCGCCCCTGGTGGAGCTTGAGGCCATTCCCTCTTGTCCTGTCCTGGACATCATCCCCAAGGAATGAACAGTGTCCAGAAAAAAACACTGCCTGAAAGAAAATGAGGCACAACAACCCTGTGCAGTGCTACAGACTAGGAGAAGTCTGTCTAGAAAGCTGCCTGGAGGAGAGGGACCTGGGGGTGTTGGTTGACAGCGACTGAACATGAGCCAGCAGTGTGCCCAGGTGGCCAAGAAGGCCAATGGCATCTTGGCTTGTATCAGAAACGGTGTGACCAGCAGGTCCAGGGAGGTTATTCTCCCTCTGTACTTGGCAGTGGTGAGACCGAGAGAAGAGCCATGAGGCTGGTGAGGGGGCTGGAGAACGGGTCTTACAAAGAGCGGCTGAGAGAGCTGGGGTTGTTTAGCCAGGGCTGTTTAGAAGAGGAGGCTGAGGGGAGACCTCATTGCTCTCTATAACTACCTGAAAGGAGGTTGTAGAGAGGAGGGTGCTGGCCTCTTCTCCCAAGTGACGGAGGACAGGGCAAGAGGGAATGGCCTCAAGCTCCGCCAGGGGAGATTCAGACTTGACATCAGAAAAAATGTTTTCACAGAAAGGGTCATTGGGCACTGGCACAGGCTGCCCAGGGAGGTGGTTGATTCACCTTCCCTGGAGGTGTTTAAGGGACGGGTGGACGAGGTGCTAAGGGGCATGGTTTAGTGTTTGATAGGAATGGTTGGACTCGATGATCCGGTGGGTCTCTTCCAACCTGGTTATTGTATGATTCTATGAAAATGTGCTAGCAGAGGGACATTCCGACTTAAAAAAAATACAGTTACTTAGATGCAACTTTAGCTTAAATAAAAAATACTCTACTACTTGCAATAGTAACCAGTTCTTGTATGGGTGGGGTCTGGGAAGGGCGGGCACAGGGTTGGAAGCACAAAGTGGGCAATGGGTGCTGGCAGTGCAAATAATCTCATTTGCTCTGTGCAGGTTGAAAATGGGGCCCTAAACCAGCTGCAGACACAAATGCTGGTTTTCACACCTGGGGGTTGGTTTTATTGCGTGCAGGTAGGTAAAACCAGACTGGTTTTCCCTACAGGAATGTCGTCCATTAAGATTGAGTGCGTTGGCAGCGAGAGCAACAGGCTTGGGGAGTCGCCTGTTTGGGATGAGAAGGAGAGCGCCCTCCTCTATGTGGACATCACGGGTCGGAAGGTGTGCCGCTGGAGCTCCGTCACCAACCAAGTGCAGGTCGTCTCCGTGGGTAAGGAGCAGCTGCAAAAACCCTCTGCTGAAGGAGCATAAGAGTTGTGCGTCCTTGCTCTGACTTGGCCCTGTGACCCTGCCAAAACAGGCAGGACGCCTGTAGGTGATGCTGCATGGTGCTTGTCTTCATAGAGTCACGGAATAGTTTGGGTTGGAAGCGACCTCAAAGATCATCCAGTTCCAACCCCCCTGCTATGGGGACTGGTAGCACAGCCAAGGGAGTGGACAACTCCCATTTTCTGGGACAAGGAAATTTCTCCCTAAAACCTGACCTTGCTTGACCAAAGAGGTCACCGAGGTTTGTGCTGCATGCAGAAATGAGTACAGTGACTGGCCACAATTAGTCCTGAGAACTTCTCTAGTGATTTTGTGCTACTGGATTGCATTTGATCTATTTCTCTTTCCTGTAAATTATTCTCTTCTCCTCCTCCTCTGTCCCAGAGGTAAGGGTCACCAAAACTCTCCTCTGATCTTGATGTCTGTGGGAGTATTGTTGCTGATTTGGATGAACGGTGCCTGTAACATCTGATTTATTAGCAAAAAATCTCCCATAGTGATTTAAGAAGTTTTTTTTTTTAAGGTGACAATGTCACCAGCTAAAGCCTTTATAGTTTAAGTATTTATTCCAGAAAGCAAGAGGTGTGCTAACTCTCATGAAGAGTTGCAGATTTAGTTCTGGATCTGGTACTACATAAATATTTGTCTGAAGACAATTCCTTAAATGGGGTAGGTAATTGGATTTATTAATTTCTCATGCTCATTTACGCTGTGAAAATAACTTGCTTTTGCTCACCTGCAAGCTCTTCCAGTTATTCACAGTAAATTGATCTGAACTTGTCTGCCTTTCAAATTACTGTAGTTATCATTTTTAAAATGACAGAAGGCCTGATACTGATTTTGGAAACATTGCTTTCCAAGCTTATTTGCTCTTACTTTAGCTGAAGGAGTGTGATTCTACCTACCTTAGCCCCTGCCAACTCGGACATGCTCTCAAAGGTGTAATATTTCACATGTGGCCTCTCTGGAGATGTAGAAGTGTTAGTAGCTTAAGTAGCTACTCTTTTTTTTTTTTTTTTTTTTCCCCTAACTTCATTCTGTTTCCTCTGCTTAGTAATAAATTGGATATAATTAATAGCTGTGCCTTTGGGAATACCATGACTTAAAGACCAAAAAAACCCTAATAGCTAGAGTGCCACGTGATTAAATTGTTGGGTTGATGTCCAAAGTGGAAACTGAGAAATTACTCATTACTGAAGCTTATGGAGAATTACAACAACCCCACACTTAGCAACAATTTCAAATGCCCTTTTCAACTCCCCAGGGAAAACACCACTCCATACATAACTGTGCCTGAGGGGAGACCTTATAGGTCAGTTTTCTGTTTGGCATAAAACAGGACTGCAAATAAATGAATTTCTGTGGGCACTGCTTAACAAAGCCACCTAGGGGGGCCGTGAGATCTGCTCACTCGTGCTGTATCTGTGCGGTGAGCTGTAGGGTGGCAGTAGGGTGGCCATATCCCTCTCAACAGCCTGATAAACCACTGTCCCTGGGCTGCTTTGTCAGGAGGGCACGGGGCCCTTCTTGTGGCTGTAGGGATGCCCTGGGGGGTGAGGCTGCTGGTCTTGGGGGCTGCTCCCCCCAGGGTGGGAGGAACACCTTGGGGCAGCCCTGGTGGAAAGGGAGCCATTCTGGGAGAGCAAATGGAGCGTTGTATTCCCACGCTCTGCCAGCACAGCCTCTGCTGCCAGCACAGGCAGAAAAGTGCTTTTATTGGCATAGTTACTGGTAATTAGACAGCAGCAAAATGACTTCGTTTGGCAGGTGCCACACGTGGCTGAGGGACCCTCTGTGCTGACGTGGGAAGGGGAGGTGGCACCCACCAGCATCTGCGGGTCCCAAACCGCTCGCAGCCTCACGTCTCTAGGTGAAGGACTTGCTGGAGTGGAGCTTCCTATCAGATGTGTGGCTGGGGTGTTGGGGGCGACTAGCATTTAGACTTTCAGCGTGGTGGGACAGCTGCTGGGGCTGCGGAGGGAAGGGCTGGCCTGAGCCAAGCGCAAGCAGCCAGAAAAGAGCAGCTCCTTTTGGCAGCAGTGGTGGCTGGTAGCGATTATGAGTGTTTGTGAGACTATTGCCTAATTATACCTTTGCAAAGCTATGCATACCAGAAAGGGTTTAGACTTCAACTAGAAAGTTGGCGTTTAGTCCCATGCATGCTCCGAAGTCTTGTGTGTTAAATACTACCCCAGATTTTATTGCACTGTTTAAAGTTACTGTTCCTTATATTGTGCCAGGCTTTTACAGAATTATCATCTTCACAGTCATTTATCTGGTTTTTGGTGTGTTGTTTTTTTTTTTCCTTAATTCCTTTATAATAACCTGCAATTGAGGTTTTATAGTATAATAGCTCAAATAAATGTAAGCTAACCATGGAGCGTTTACTAATTTTCTGCTTTGCTTTAACTCCGCCGCTCCTTGGTGTGGTTTTGGTGCTGCTGGAGGTGTGTCTGATCTGCACAGCAGACTGTGGTGCAAAGTGTGTCTCCCCTGCCCAGCGTGACCTGTCCCAGGGCAGAGACACTCTCTGCTGCTGTCAGTTATGACCAAAAGGCCGTGCGGGGCTGGTTTACTTGGGAGCTGTGCTAAGCAAACATAGCTGCTCCAGAGCTCTTGTGGCAATCCGTTCTTCCCTTGGGGAAGGGGAACTCACTCAGTAACGTGTTCTGAAAAGTTTATGTGCCTATGTCTGTCCCCCTTTTTATGTTTTTTAAAGTACATAATCTTTACCAGCACATGCTTCTGCTGGCACTTCTGGGAGCAGTGGTAATACTCAAATTCCCTGAATTTGTGTCGCAGGGAGGCGATTCTCTTCATAGCACTTTCTGTGTGCTTTAAGTATGTTTCCTTCACATGTAAGTGTCCATTTCTCTGTATTTAAACATCAGTTTTGTTGGCAGAAAATAAGTTGTTTCTCTTGCCATGGTCTGAGTTCAATGTGACTGCATATCTTGAGTGGGTAGGAAACTTTCCCTCTGTACTCGGCACTGGTGAGACCGCACCTTGAATCCTGTGTTCAGTTCTGGGCCCCTCACCACAAGAAGGATGTTGAGGCTCTGGAGCGAGTCCAGAGAAGAGCAACAAAGCTGGTGAGGGGGCTGGAGAACAGGCCTTAGGAGGAGCGGCTGAGAGAGCTGGGGTTGTTTAGCCTTGAGAAGAGGAGGCTGAGGAGAGACCTTATTGCTCTCTACAACTACCTGAAAGGAGGTTGTGGAGAGGAGGGTGCTGGCCTCTTCTCCCAAGTGACAGGGGACAGGACGAGAGGGAATGGCCTCAAGCTCCACCAGGGGAGGTTCAGGCTTGACATCAGGAAAAAATATTTCACAGAAAGGGTCATTGGGCACTGGCACAGGCTGCCCAGGGAGGTGGTTGATTCACCTTCCCTGGAGGTGTTTAAGGCACGGGTGGATGAGGTGCTGAGGGACATGGTTTAGTGTTTGATAGGAATGGTTGGACTCGATGATCTGGTGGGTCTTTTCCAACCTAGCAATTCTATGATTCTATGAAATAAATGTCTCTTCATAGCACACATCTCTTTTCCTTTTCACCCTGTTTCTAGATGCTCCTGTGAGCTCTGTGGCTCTCCGGAAATCTGGGGATTACATCATCACCCTGGGAACCCGATTTGCTGCTCTGAAATGGAAAGAGCAGCAGGTAACCACCATTGCACATGTGGACAAGGATAAACCGAACAACCGTTTCAATGATGGGAAAGTAGATCCTGCAGGGAGGTATTTTGCAGGTACGCTGCCAGTGGTTCCTTCCTTCTGCTGCTCTGTTTGGTTTTGGTGACAAGATGCAGTGATCAGTTATGGATGCAACAAGCGTTTGTTCATAATTAAATGGTGGGGATTTTCATTGTTTTCTTCAGATGGAATTTAATCCCATTTACAAGTCTATTTTTAGCACCTGGACACCATCCTATCTGGCCTACATTTTTAGGAAGAAACCCACTATTTAGAGCCTGCCTGGTTTAAGATGGTGGCCCTGCCTCCTTCTGTTTTGAATACTCTCAGGGTGCCAATAGAAAATACTTTTCCAGCAAGAAATTTATAGTATTGTAGGTTTTGTTCTTCATAAATCAGGATTTATAGTTGGTATTTCTAAAAACTACATGTCTCTTCAGCCTGGATGAAAGAAGGCTCGGAGAGATCTTACACGTGTGTAAGTGCCTGATGTGGGAGGAGTAAGGAAGAGGGAGCCAGGCTTTGCTCGGTGATGTCCAGTGGTGAGAACAGAGGCAATGGGCACAAACTGAAATTCAGGAAATTCAGTTTAAACCTAAGAAAAATCTTTTGAAGATGATCAAATAGTGAACACATTGTCCAGAAAGGCTGTGGAGACTTCCATCTGTGGAGATACTGAGGACTTAAGAGTGCCCTGTGCAGCCTACAGCGGCTGTTCCTGCTCTGAGCAGGGGCTGGGCCCAAATGGTCTCCAGAGGTGCTCCATGATCCTGCCCTCCTGTGTTTTAAAACACTGTTCTATGCATCTGCCCTGAAATTGTGTCCCCAGGCTTACCTTAACTTGCTTTTACCCAGCCTATCAAGAGCCAGTCTCAGCTTCCAAGTTCGAGCCACAAAGATCAGATTTGGTTTTGAAGAGGCTTTAGTAACACCCATTCTGAGGAAGGAGGAAATTTTATTCCAATCTCTCTGCTAGACATTAAGATTTGTGGGAAGTTAAATGCTAAGTATACCTTAATATTTGAATGACTGAATAAAACGTTTTGCAGAAATCGCGCTGCTCACTGTTTCTGCCATAGTTCAGCAAGACACCAAAAGATTTACTTTGTTGTCTGGTGCTAAAATCTGCCTTTCTTTTTTGCTTTTAACTCAATTTCTTCCTCCACATTGTGTCCTTTTATGATGGCAGCGTGGTCATCATCATAGCAGTGGGCTGCCACCAAACCTGGAGGAGAGCCAGTCCACTCTGAAACCCCTTTCTCCCCTTTGGCTCTGTACAGGTACAATGGCTGAGGAGATTCGACCTGCAGTGCTGGAAAGACACCAGGGCTCTCTGTACACGCTCTTCGACGACCTCTCAGTAGTGAAGCACTTTGATCAGGTGGACATTTCTAACGGGCTGGACTGGTCACTGGATCACAAAACCTTCTTTTACATTGACAGTTTGTCCTACTCTGTGGATGCCTTTGACTATGACCTCCAAACTGGAAAAATTGGTATGAATTTTTGTATTCTAACATAATCCTTTGTGGCTAAAGGCTGTGATTTCCATTCTGGTTATTATGCAGACATGATCAAAGTTTTGGGAGGACTTCCTCAGAAACCTCTTCAGAACAAAACAACAGAAGCTGTATTAACATTCATCTGCGCCTGCGTAGGCTCCTAGCTCAGACTAGTCGGAGGCTGTTGTTAATATTATAAAGTATTTAAATGGCGTGGCAGAGTTTGAGTCCTAATCTACACTACTATTACTAAGCTCAGCGCATATCTGATCTGTCTGTGTAAAGAGGGTGAAGTGTTTCTTGTATGACTAGATTTATGGGGCTCTGTGTTTCTTATTCCTGGCAGCGTAAGCAAAGTAACAGAAAAGTTTGTAGTCTTGTGCAAAACCCCCGGTAGCTTCTCATAGTTTTTTTTTTTTCACCCTGTTTTGTTTTTTGAAAAATAAGCTCTTCAGTGAAGATTCTGCAGACAGACTAAAGCAACAGCAGGAAAGCAGTAACTCAAAACTCTTCTTCTTTCATTCATTTAAAACAAAACAAGCCCTTAAGGGCTTCTGCAAGCTTGGGCAAAAGAAAAATTCCTATGACTTGGATTAGTAATCTGCTTTTGAGTACCCGAACTGCAATATTTTGCTTTAAAAGGATCCAGTCAATTTGATATTTAGTTTTAAAACTGTGAATTTAAAGTCTTTTTAGGTGTGTAGCATTTTGTCCCAGTGTCTCTCTGCTGTGGCTTACAACTGAGTTTTTCTTTCGGAAATTGAGTGGTTCTCCTCTCTCTCTGTCTCACACTTGCTTGCTTTCTTTGGGCGATCTGACAATCCCCAGGAGCACAAAGGAAACTCATTAAAAATATTGCTACATATGAGAAACATTGAAGCTGTCAGAGCATAAAATAAACAATGTTGGAAAGTTGGTTTTAATTTTCTTTGATAGGAATGGATTAAAGTTCAGATAGAGTTTGGTTTGAAGTTGACAGAATACCTTTGAACTTGATGGTTTTCCTAAATCTGTGTTTATATAAACTCTCAGCTTATATATCTGAAGGTCAGTTTTGTGTTGTAACAGTGATTGTTGGCACGTTCCAGCAATCTGTTTGAAAAGTCTCCAGTTCTCTGACTGGAAGCGACCCATATTTCAAATGATCCAAGCTGCTTTTAGAACAAGTAATTAATTTTCTGATTATATGTCTCATTAAATTATTCAGTTATTCATTTAATATTGTAAGTAGGGAGCATGAGTGGTGCACTAGGAAAGTAAATCAGAAAAAAAGATTATACTTCCAATGGATAGAAACCGATCCACAGGCTTTCACGCTGAGAAAAAACTTTCTCAGGAAACAAACAGGTCAGCAGATATGATCTCTTTCTTAAATGTGCAAAGGCTCAGGACTTCAGTACAGGTTTTGAAAACAACAGAACAAATAACTGCTGGGCTGGGACTGATAAAAATGTTAACAACTGTCTCAGTTTTGTTATGTTTTTTTCTACCCTTCAGGCAACCGTAGGAGTATATACAAGCTGGAAAAAGAGGAAAGCATTCCTGATGGGATGTGCATTGATACAGAAGGCAAACTCTGGGTAGCTTGTTATGATGGTGGGAGAGTGATTCGTCTTGACCCTGAGACGGGTGAGTCCTTGCAAAGGGTGGGCTGGAATTAGAATCATAGAATGGTTTGGGTTGGAAGGGACCTTAAAGATCATCCAATTCCAATTCCCCTGCCATGGGCAGGGACACCTCCCACTAGATCACGCCGCTCAAAGGCCCATCCAACCTGGCCTTGAACACCTCCAGGGATGGGGCAGCCACAGCTTCCCTGGGCAACCTGTTCTGTGTTTTTTTTTTAAAAAAAGAGGAAACAAAAGGAAAGAACAAGAGAAGTTTTTTCCCCCCTCACATAAATGATATATCTGCTATTTTTTTTAAACAATACCTTTTTAAAAATACGATTGTATGTCCCTGTTATCCAAAGTTAGCTTTGTAGATCAGTTTCCTTTTCTTCCCAGCCTTTGTGGTACTGGAAAAGGTAAAGTTGCTGAGATTACCATTAGACTTGTGAATTGTTTGAATTAGCATCCTTTTGCATCCTCCAAACTTAAAATCAGAGCTTACCTCATTGATATATATAAAAGTTGACTTGAGCCATTTTTTGCCTTGTTTATTCATCACAGTATGTTATTTCAGGCAACCTGCTGAGGTTAATACAAGTCCCACATGACAAAGATGCCAGCAACGTTTTTTTTTATTGTTGAAAAGTATTTACACAGTGAATTTTGCAATTAAAATAATAAAAAGTATTTAATGAATTCCACAGCATTTTGTCATTCCCACAGTAACATCTTGGGTGTGCCTGTTGTCTAAGCCTGTCGTTCATTGCTGCTCTCATTTGGATTTTGGTGGTCTGCCAGGAGTAATTACTCTGGGTAAAAACACATGCATAAAGCACTTGAGAGAGACTGAACCACACTGTCTGAAAGGGGCCAGTGGGTGAGAATGGGAGCATGATTTTCACAGATCCCAGACAGCTCAGGTTTGCATAATGCAGCATAGGAGCAACTGCACTGGCTTACATCTAGGATCTCTTGAACCCGGGTCCAGCCCTAACAGAAACCTTGGGGTTTTGTGGGCCTAAAGATACAGGGATGCCAGCATCCCTTGATGAATACACCTGCACCAGCTGGGTCAGGCTGCAGCCTCTCTTCTGACTCTGCTGGAACCTCCTGCTTGAGGCTGTGCTTTACCCCTCACCTGTTGATTTGTGCTCATCCAAGCTCTGGTCAGCCTGCAGAATTTCCTCCTGTCCTGCATAGTATGCACCCCAACCCTAGGAGAGGGAAGGTCCAGGTAGGTGATCCCAGCAGCTCTGGGACCTGTTTCTGGTCCCACATCCTCTCCCTGTTGTGGGCTGAGCACTCCTTGGTGACCTCATGGAGCAATGGACTCTACCTCCTCTCTGATTCAGTGTTTCTACCTTTTTTTCTCCCTTGCTTTCAACTTCTTCCTTTTTTTTTCACTTGTTTTCCCTTTCCTCCTCCCGTAAGCATCTGCTTACAGAGTAGTGTCTGTAAGCAGATGCACAGGGAGACTGTAAGAATAGGGAAATCAGAGTACATATTCCTAATGCATTCCCAGCTTTCAACTATGCTTAGCTCAAGGTCTTTCAGAGCTGGCTGTGATATCCATGTATGGCTAACTGGCAGTGGATTTCCCAAGTTTCTGTGAACTTGTTCTGTCTACCCTAGTCCGTGTAAAACTTCCAGCACCCACAGCGAACAGTAGCAGGATGTTTCATGGACAGGTTATGTGTCCATGTCAAAAGAGCCACCTTCTTTGTGATCATCTCATGCTTATCTGCCTCCTCTGTACTATCGTTTTAAAAGAATACCTAAAGGCTGCAATTTGTTGAATTCTGAGTGAGTTGTAGCTATTCAGGGAGATAACCCAGACAGGTGTGAGGAGAACTCCGTGAAAGCCTGTCTTTCAACACACAACAGGTATTTAGTGTCTCTTGAAGGCCTGTCAGCCAGCTGCAGATAAAGAGCTCGTCTAAAGCACGCGAGGGATTTTCAGGTTTCATTGACAGCAGAGCTTGAATTGCATTTTTAAGGGAATGGATGAGGAAACTTGTTTGTTTGACATCTTTTCTACGTGAAGGTTTTGAGGTTCTGAATGAAGCAGCTTTTCAGGTCTAGGCTTCTTCAGCCTGGGTAGCTGATACCTTTAGGTTCAGGATGTGCTACAGGAAAGGCTGTGATGGCTGATCCCACTGAGTTTGCAAAGAGCTCAAAAGAGATGTCTAACTTGTACATTGCCAAGTCTTGTCTTACCTTCCAGTCACTTAGTGACCTGCTAGTTTAATGTCATCATGTCTTTTAATTAGGAAGTAAATATTTTCCAATTCTTCCCAATGAATTATTTTATATCCTTTGATTGTACAGGGTCTAAAAGATCTGCTAAGTTTCTCTTTTCTACAGCTATCAAACATAGATAAGCGCATGTCAGATGGATTTCAAAGCATCCAGGTGCAGATTTTCTTGCACCTCCAGAAAGGTGTCTCATTTTAGAGCTTTGTAAATAGTATCTTTCAGGCTGTTATCTGCTGAGACCACTCTGCAAGTACAGTCAGGGTCTCTTCCCTTGCCCCTGGAGCTCAAGCCTTTTCTCTGACAGTGGATATTTTTTCCCTTTGAATATCTTTCCCACTCATTTTCTCCCAGACCTGATGTCAGCCAATTTCTAGGGTGACCTCTGGAACATTTTATAAGCCACCATGTAGCCATGTGATCTTTCCACCGCTAGCTGATTAAATAACAACAAAATGCTGCTAAAACCAGTTGTCTCATGACTCATTTTGGTCCTTGTCACTCACAGGTAACAGACAGGATTACTTCTCTCCTAGTTTTATAGTTATTTTGAAAAAACTGCTAGTCTCAAGGAAGCAACAGGTAACCAGACATGCATGTCTGATAATCTAAACACCATTACACTGATTTTGATTTTTCACTTTGATTTTTACTTTGGTCATTGTTGCCAAATAAGCTACTTATACAACATCAGGAAACCCAGAGTGCTGAAACTTCCCTGGTGGTTGTATACAAGAGGCTCTTTCACCACTGCTCCCTCATTGTCTTCTTTTCTTTATTTTGAGATTAAGACAGTTTGAAAGCGTCCAGCCCTTGTGTCAGGGTTTTCGGTGAAACAAATGCAATTCCCTCTTGAGTCCTGTATTCTGGATGGACTGGTTACATCCATACTACTGAGTAAAATGGATCAGGAAACATCCTTTAGTCCTGCACCATACGGCATATTGTAGCTTATTTTGCACCGACAGGCTGTTTTCCCACACCAAACCAGACCCCAAACTGTCTCTGGGGAGCTGCATACCCACCTAGGTGAGCAAATACTGTGCCAGGACTACACCAGTGACTTAATGATGTGGCTTTGCTCTTGTCTGTGACTGTGCCTGTGCCCTGCTTAGTGTTGTGGTACAAATGAAGCTGTTTGGTCTGTGCTTTTGTCAGTTCGTTGCAGTCCTGCGAGGGACCAAGGCACGGTTTGTTATATAAGGGAAAAGATTTTAGAGCACATAAAAGGGGAGGCAGGTGCTTGCTTTGATAAACACCTCCTAGGAAATAGTACCCCACTCTGAAGTTGCCCGAAAATTTCTCATAGGTGTTAAGTGGGGCAAACTTAACACTTTTTCTTTCTCCTTCTAGGGTTCCCAACACCAAAGCTACTCTCCTGCTATCGCAACACATCACTAAACAGTTGGTTACTATAAGGGGACCAAGCCCCACATGCAATGGAGAGGCCAGGGAAATTACATGTTTTGTAAGAAGATTAATGTGCTTTAGCATTATTTCCAGAAAGAGAGATTCTGTTGTTGCTAAATAAAATAGACACAGTGGGCATAAGCCCAGGAATTTTATAAAAATCTGCTGTAAGATGTCTTAACAGACTTTGGATAAGGCTGGAGGCAATCTGGTTACTACTGTTATTAGGGCAGTAGCTATTTGTTGGTGTAGCTAAAGTGTGTACAATTATTTATGGTAGCTCTTGTAAACTTTATTTGTGTTAATTTCTTGTAAACTTCGGGCATGTCCCATGATCCCTATTCTATGCAAGCTTGATTTGAAAGGATACTGCAATTTCAGGAAAAACTTCTAGGAATTATTCTTCGTTAACTGCAGGCAGTAGAGGTGTAGCACGAGGTATGCCTCAGTAGAGCTGCGTGCATTCTGCTTGCTCCAGGCTTCCTTTGTAGTTAAAACTAGGGAAGTCAGCAGGTCTAAGGCATGATTCATGTGACCTATTTTAGGAAGGAATTGTATCCCATTTCCATTGACCGCCTGGGCAGCCTAGATGATGAGCTTCCGTACGGATGCCTGCACTGTGGATGTTAGCATTTAATTAGATGACAGGCTGGGTTTGGGAGTGGGAATTGTTTGTGATAATTGAGAGTGAAACTTGTCAAATGATGCATTGTCAACATGTGGTTTGCAGAAGCCTGGTTTCTCTTTGTTGTGATGCTCACCAGTACGCTGAGACTCAGCATTAGCCTCCTCTGCCCTGGTACCTGCTTTTGTGGAACACTTGGCTCCATGCCCATGATAATTTGTTTAAATTCCTTATAGTAAATAGATGACCAGGAAATGGCATGCATGTTTTTTCTCCAGGAAAAAGACTCCAGACTGTGAAACTTCCCGTTGACAAGACAACTTCCTGCTGTTTTGGAGGAAAGGATTATTCTGAAATGTATGTGACATCTGCCAGTGACGGGATGGATAAAGAGGGGCTTTCATGGCAGCCACAAGCTGGCAGGGTTTTCAAGGTGAATTATTCCTTTTCCTTTTATTTTAGAGGACAATTTTTTTCTCTTCTGCATTTAGATAGCAAAACAATTGCAGGAGTGATGGGAAGCAGGAAAAGAGTGATTGTTAGAGTATCAGTCATATATGTTAAGCTGTTGTCTGTATTTTTGGTTCCTGTTGCAGAACCAGAAAGTCAAATACATTTAGAGATTTGAAAATACTTTCAGGTTTAAATTTGTGACAATGCTGGTACTGCAGATTTTCTGTGCTGTCATCTCTTTCTGTTGTTTCCCCCTCCCAATGCAGTTCGAGTTTTCTGTTTATTATGGAAAGAATGTATAATTACTCCTGCACCTTAATCAATGGCAAATAAAAGCATCTGCTTTTATTTGTTTTCTAGTTAGTTATAACTAAATTATCTCTTTAAAAATTAGTCACCTTAGGATTTTTTTTAAAGCCCTGCTCTTCCATATAGGTGAATACCAAAGGTTACATTGTGAACTGCAGAATTAAGGCTTAGTAGTATCTAAGAAAAGGCTTTTTGGGAATGGACTCTGGCCTGCAATTGCCTGGCTTTAGAGAAAGGCCATAGGTTGAAGTTTCTGGCTGTGATGAGCTGCTGTGTACAAAATATAGTAGGACGTCAAGCTGGAAGTTGGAGGACACAGTCCTTTCCTAAATTAAAGCATGTCTGGTTGTGGGGAGGGGGAAGGAAATGCCAGTGACAAGTGGGGTTCCCCAGGGCTCAGTGCTGGGTCCAGCCCTGTTCAATGTCTTTATCAATGACCTGGATGAAGGCATCGAGTGCACCCTTAGCAAGTTTGCGGACGACACTAAGCTGGGTGGAAGTGTCGATCTGTTGGAGGGTAGGGAGGATCTGCAAAGGGATCTGAACAGGCTGGACCACTGGGCTGAGTCCAATGGGATGAGGTTTAACAAGGCCAAATGCCGGGTCCTGCACTTGGGGCACAACAACCCTATGCAGTGCTACAGACTAGGAGAAGTCTGTCTAGAAAGCTGCCTGGAGGAGAGGGACCTGGGGGTGTTGGTTGACAGCGACTGAACATGAGCCAGCAGTGTGCCCAGGTGGCCAAGAAGGCCAATGGCATCTTGGCTTGTATCAGAAATGGCGTGACCAGCAGGTCCAGGGAGGTTATTCTCCCTCTGCACTCGGCACTGGTGAGACCGCTGCTCGAATACTGTGTTCAGTTCTGGGCCCCTCACCACAAGAAGGATGTTGAGGCTCTGGAGCGAGTCCAGAGAAGAGCAACGAAGCTGGTGAAGGGGCTGGAGAACAGGCCTTATGAGGAGCGGCTGAGAGAGCTGGGGTTGTTTAGCCAGGGCTGTTTAGAAGAGGAGGCTGAGGGGAGACCTCATTGCTCTCTATAACTACCTGAAAGGAGGTTGTAGAGAGGAGGGTGCTGGCCTCTTCTCCCAAGTGACAGGGGACAGGACAAGAGGGAATGGCCTCAAGCTCCGCCAGGGGAGATTTAGGCTGGACATGAGGAAAAAATTTTTCACAGAAAGGGTCATTGGGCACTGGAACAGGCTGCCCAGGGAGGTGGTTGATTCACCTTCCCTGGAGGTGTTTAAGGCATGGGTGGACGAGGTGCTAAGGGGCATGGTTTAGTGTTTGATAGGAATGGTTGGACTCGATGATCCGGTGGGTCTCTTCCAACCTGGTTATTCTATGAGTCTATGTCTGGTAGCAGTGAATTATTGCACTCATCTTTTTTTTTCCTCTCTTTTTTTTAATAGATAACTGGGCTAGGGGTGAAAGGAATCGCACCGTATCCATTTGGAGGTTAAATGTACACTCTTCTGAACGGATTGGAGAGGGCTGATGTAAGCAGGACAAGTTGCTGATGCTGGTGTTCAGCATCTTTTGCTTTGAATCTTAACACAATTATAGTATCTCATCAAGAGAGGATGAAAAACTACTGAAATACATGGAATATTTTAAAACTGGTTTTTTTTTCCCTTTAAACTCTTAGTTTAAATATCTGATGGTGCTAAAAAGACTCTCACCCTAATAATCTACTGAATATTGTAACTTTCTTTTGTGATTAAACAGTGTTTTAATATCTTTTCATTTTATTGTTTATTCTCTTGTTTTGTTTTCAACTGATGCTATTTTGATTTATCGATTGAACTACTTGTAGTGTCTCTCTTGCATATTTTCAAAGTTCCTCATAAAATATTACATTTGTAGTTACTGCTGCTTTAACTGGAACTTCTTTTGTCCCATGATGTTCTCAACAATTGAAACATTAATACCCATTACTGTGCATCTGCATCTTCTTTTTTACATTACATTTTCAAGGCCTCAGCTGTGGTTATGCTTAAATTAACTTGGATTGGCTGGAGCCAGTCATTGTCTCTCCCCACCACACATCATTATGCTGCTCATTTTTATAAATGTAAACCCAAACATTTGGGATCAAGAGCCTTATCTTTGTCCATCCTCTGAAGATCTTGAGCCGTTAAGGCAAGATATGTGATGGCAGGAGAGCATCAGGCATTCTCTGGCCATTGGTGTTTAAAAGAAAACACCATCTGCCTGTACCTCCTGCTGAATCAAACTCCCTCAGAGCAGCCAGAGAGGCAAGAGGAGCCCACGTACCCAAATGGTCGCTGCTTCTACAAATGTACAAGAAAGGGAAGCTTTACTGTAATTTCTTCTTGGTGTGTGTTGTCAGTGAAAGCTTATTCACTGGATTGCTTTTTTGCTGGTAGCTTCAGGCCTGCGTGTGCTGAAACAACTGCAGTGTAGCTCAGTTGGCTTTTAAACTGCAGATTTTGCTCTTGATGGGTTACACGTTCCTGTGTAAACCCACCAATTGCCAAGAGAGCCGGTGGCTGTGTGTCTTCTCTGCAGGTAGCTCCAAGAATTGCTACAGTACGGTTTTCCAGTGCATCCCAGCAAGCCCGTTGGAGTTAGTTTCTCTCTGTCGGAGGGTCTGTGTGTCTGCTGTGCCCCTCAAGCATGCAGTGGGCAATTGGGAAACTGCCTGGCCCCTGGACCACATCGAGGTGTTGTTGCTGCTCTGAAACAAGGAGTGTGCAAGTCACCATATTCCTTCTTAAAGCATGCCAGGATGAGTCTCAGCAGCTGGAAAAACAGAAGGTTTAAGCAGCCCTCCTTCAGGGCAGATGACTGAGATGGAGCTGGGGCTTGTTCCTTGAGCGTCCACCATCCTTCATTTGTTTTATGTGCTACAACGTGACCTAAAAACACCGCAGTTGGTGAGCTGAGGGAGATGGTGAACGTAGCAAATTTAGGGCAGTGATTGTAGTGAACTCATTAACCAGGTGGTAACTGCAGCTTAGGAACCGTACTGTGGAGCTGCTGTGGCTAATTGCTGATGGACATTCAGAGTTGCAGCAGAAAATAAGTAGGCACAAAACCGAATAAACTCCCTCTACTGTTCCTATCATGTTGCAGAGGTTACTGCACCGTGAAGTTTGGTAACAGCGCTCGCTGTGTGTAACTGCTGCCATCGCAGTGGGGTGATTGCCAGCACAATACAGGGCACCTGGCAATCCTTTTTTTGTTGTTGCAGTGCTAGAAAACTAACAGCAGCAGCAGCTCATATAGGCACAAAAGATCTGGTCAAAGATTAGTTTGTCACCGCTGGCCAAGAAGCACCAGGGAGGCATAGGGGTGACGCGGCGGCTGGAGAGCCTCATCCTCCATGCCACGCGTGGGTGGCCCCGGGCAGACATCAGAGACTCAAGTCTTTGAGTGTGGGAGCAGGAGCAGGTAAAGTAAGTGTCTGTAGAGATTTAACAAATAAATGCCACCTCCTCCTCCTTCTGTAGGACTACTTGCTGGGCTTCGTCAGCTGGTTTCATGGGCATCACATGAGCAGGAAAAGCCAACTCTGCCAGGAGAGCTGTATTTTTAGCAGTGCCAAAATGCCCTGGGAGTGTGCCTTGCCACAGCCTCCAGTGCAGCGGCCGTAGGTGCTTCCCACTCCCTAGCCCCGAGGAGCCTAAACAGGCACTGCTGGCGTATTTTGACTAAAATCCCATGACGAAGCGCTGGATCTGGCAAACTGGAGCTGAGCGGTTGCTGATGCCCTCAATTATGAATGCTTCTCGACTTTTTGTTTAATCCCTTGCTTATTAATGGTGCTCACATATTTGATCAAAGACTTGTACTGATTTCAATTAGGGTTGAGCAAGAACCCAGTGACAGGAAAGGCTCTATCAGGAGGAGCAGCTGCTGTGCCCTGAAGGGTTTCTTCACCCTCGTGACCAAAATCTATAGTCATAGGTGAAGCATATTTATTCCCAACCAAGCTGGAGAAAACTCAAGTAATCCTTTGCTGGCAAAACAGCTCTGCTGATGTAAAACAGGCGGCACTGACTGCCCAGGGAGCTCCTGTTCTTCCCATCTTAAGCACTGGGGAGTGACTGGGCCCTTCCTACAAAAGGGCGAAGCCGCAAGAAGATAAGCCTTGACTTCACTTTTGGACAACGCCATCGAGTAGGGTATTGCTGGGGTGAGTAGCTACACCTGTGCCTGTCCGGGGTTTTTAATAACAATCTTCATTAACTCTAACTATGTCTGTTGTCTCCCAAGAGGGAGAGAGTCACTGAAGATGACTCTCTAGGTGAAGAATGACTTTAAAAAATAGGGACAATCAAATTATATGCAAAGTTGTGTTTCCAGTGTAATGAAAGCTGGGATGGACCCTCAAGGGGAACAAGTGATGCAAGTGTAATTTGGGGAGTCATGGGAAAAAGAGGGGAGCAATAGATTTACTAGATATTTGTAAAGCCCCAGGAACAAATTCAGAGCTATTGTCTGAGCTCACACCTGTAGGTAACAGAAGACAAAGACAATTATTTAAATACTACACTAATATATGTGATGTGCTAATGCCTTGATACACTCTTCCAGCTACATTATGTTGATAAAAAATATAGACTGTAAAAATAAGCAGTAGCAGTTGCATGAGAGGAGACCAAAGCAGTGGGAAAGGAGAGGAAGCCACCCAAGATAGGGATGCTGCAGTGGGACATCAGCCAGAGGTGCAGGGGCATGTGGCTGTCTTTGGCCAACTTTTAACTGCTTTGCAACCCAGTCATGTTAGAAACAAACAAAATACATGGCAGGGGCAGGCTCTTTGTGTTGTGGAAACAATTAAAAGAATAGCTGGCTGGCTAGGAACAAATATGTGCACCTGCTACTGTGAGGTTGCACCGCTCATTGACAGTGCCCACAAAGATTTTGAGATGTGTCTTCTCTGGAAAGGTAGATATGGGGGGATGATGAAATGGAATGCCGATGGTGAGAAATGTGATACCTGTGCTGGTAGTCTAGAAGTCAGTGGGGCGGGAGCAAGACATGGTGAAAAATGCACTGGAGATGCCCCTAAAGCATTTGCAGCCACCCAAATAAATGAACAAGACGTCCTCTGGTAGTGTTTTCACAGCTGCTGTACTGCCTAGTGCTGCCAATGTTTCCAGCATCTGAGCTGTTCCCACGAAAACAGTGTATCCTTTTTTTTCAGTTGAGGTGAAGTGAATACTTTGTCCCTCTGTGTGACTTGATTTTACTTTGCCACAGCCTGTGGTGGGGAAATCAATTCAAGTCACCAGAAGAGAAGAGCTGAATGGGAAATGTGGTTTTCTCCATCAAAATTCCTTTAGAAAAAAATGCTTTTAGAAATATTTTGGAGAAAAAAAATGAGTTGGGTTTTTTTTTCCCCTGCAGCTGAGAACCAATTGCTTTTCTTTTTAAATGAAGGCAGTTAAAATGATCATAAACCAGAATTTTCCTTTAGAATATGTCTTCCAGCTGAAAATGCTGTGGAAAAAATGCATATTGTTCTACATGAACCTCCCTTCGAATTTATCATTTAGATTAAAAGAAGGAAAGGGGGGAGCAATGTGAAAAATGTTGTGAGAACAAGCAGAGACAGAGGGTTTGTGCTGAAATGAGATGGAGAAGTAAGTCTGAGAGGGGTCCTCAAGGCATCCACAGCCACTTTGCTTGTAACGCAGTGACTTTGGCTGGAGTTTGACTCAGGAATATTACTGGCTTTTTTGCTAGAAATGTTTGAATTTGCCTCTGGCTTAGTGAGTAATATGTCTCTGTAATATTTTTATCTCCAAATTTGGATTGGCAGTGACCACGATAGGATAATACTGGATCTATCTTGCTTGTCTAATTTGCTTATCTAGGAAAACTGTTCATCTTGTGAATCATTTGAACATCACATTAAAATGTTCATTAAAGTCTTGCACGAGTAAAGAAATGCATTGTTGGTTTGGGGCCAATTCCTCCCAGATGGTTTCTGCTCTCGCTGAATGGGATGGGGCAGTGACCGACAGCAGCAACCTGCTTCCCACCTCCCCCTCTTGCTGCATTAGACAGGTGCCCTGTTACCAAAAGGCTGGTGGCTCTGGCTCACTGCCCACCTTGGACTCTGTCCCAACAGCAAGCCCGCCCTTGTCACCACCTTGCTGGCACCTACCTCTGCTGAATGGAGCTGGGTGGGAGAAGGCACTTGGCATCTTCTGTCTTCGCCTCCCACATACAAAAAAACCCCCAAACAGATGCCAGAGAAAGACAAAAATAAAATTCTTAAAAGTCAAGGAAGATATCACCATCCTGCAGCATCTTGCGGCAGTCGCTGAGGCTCCCGAGCCAAAGCCCTGCCCTGGGCACCATGTGGGCAGCAGCTCAGAGCTCTCAGCCGAAGCAGCGATTGGGCTTTTTGAGGTGAAGAACCCTGCCAGAGGAGCAGGTGACTTCGTACACAAGGAAGTTGTGGGACAGCATGGAGTAGGAACCAAGTCTTAATGATGCTGATATGGCTTAATAACAAGAATATATTTTTTCTTATCATTCAAAGTGACTTGTACTACAAAATCCTCCTCTGCATCTTTTATTAACCTCCCCTTTTTGTCACCTGAGATGTTAATTTGCCTCTAAATTTGGGAAGACAGGGCAAGCCCTTGGGGCGACCGAATGGTGCAACGTCCCAGTTTCCCTCCTCCACTCTCATTACATGAGAAAAATACTGAGCAAGAATTTTCCCCTATCATATATTCTTCCGCTGCTGGCACTGTGAACCAGACCATTCAGAAGGGCTTTGGTCTGTGCCTCATCATCCATGTGACTGCTGACTGAATACAAAATGTAAGCAGTTACCTATTCCATGCAGATAACATCAACTCTTGCACATTGTTAATTGTTGCTGAAAAGAGCAGCCGGTTTCATTGGACCAACGCTGGAAAAGAGACACCAACCCAGGTCTTGCAATGTTTTCTTTAGCAGGCGTGTTGTTGTGAACAACTGCAGAGTTTTGCATAGGTATGCTCCAGCTTGATGTAATATTCAGCTGTCTGACCGAGGGAAAATGGTTCTTAAAATTCTTGTTTTGGGCAGATGGTTATTTCACTGTATGTGCATTAAAAGCTTTAGTTGCCTGCTAAATTCCAGCTTCAGCTTGAAATTGAAACCAATCAGTTGTGCTTGCACGGGGGAGAGAGGATGAGGAACAGCAAAGAAGCCTTTTAAGGCAAATAATTTATTTGTATTTTACCTTTACCTTAGGGGTACTGAAACAACCAATTTTTGTCAAGATCACTTGAAAAGGATGTGGGCTGAGGATGAGAAAGGGTATTTTTAAATACTTGCCAGAAAGAGTTTTTAATTTTTATAACAGACTGGATGTTTTCACCTTAGTTTCTCATTCCTGCTAGGAAATTTTTATTACAGTCTCCAAATTCCAATAGCTTTAAACAGTTTAACTTGGAAAAGGTTTCAGTGACACCTGTCAGTCCCCTGCTCTCCAGGAGGGGTTTAGGCATGGGTCCAGGAGGCTAACGTGTCAACAGTGTGTTGCAGAGAGGATATAGGAATGGTGAACGTACTGGTTTTGTCCACAGGGATTTTGTCTGGGGAGAATATGACAGGATTTGGTGCTTTCTGCTGGCTCTTTTTTCCTGCACTCTCACCTCTGATGGGTCAGTGCTGCGGCAAGCAGGGTGCATGCAATGTGCTGTGAAACAGGGTGCCAGATGGCAGGATGCCTGGGGGGCAATGAAGATGGGAAGTTTTGAACAAGACTTTTTTTAGGGTAATTTCCTCATTTTTTTCCCTCTGAGGTGCTGTATTCTGTGGAGCCGAGCTGCTCCCTGGGGTGCTGGCAGGAAGGGTGCAGCAGGAGGTGGACCACTGGGCATGGAAGGATGGGGGGGATACACCCCTGTGAGCTTGTGGGGATTTCTTCAGAGGGTAGCACTGCCTCTTAGGGTTGGATGACCTTTCCTGTTTCATGCCTCTGTTTTCACCTGCTTGTAAAAAGCAGCATAACCTCAGCCAGCAAGGCACAAATCTTGCCTTCTACTTGCCCTCCTCTTAAAAACAGGTGGGAAATTTGAGTAAAAATATTCAACTGTTTGAAAAAAAACCCAAAACTCGCAGCTGAAGTGACACATGGGAACTTTTTCTTTGGTGAAGGGGAGAGATGCTGAAACTGGACATGCAGTCAAGGAAGGTGGATGTGTGCTGAGGTTCCATGGGACAGGGCAGGTACCTGCAGCACTGGGGAGAAGCTGGAGAAAGGGCAGTCAATGAAAGGGGAGCTGGTGGGAATAGGAAGGTTTAGTAAGGCTCAGCTGGGTCAATGAAACAGCCGACCAGACAAACACACACTGGCCACTCCCAGCTTGGCAGCTTTCTGCCTCTGTGGGAGCTGCAGGGATGCTGGGCTGCTGCTGAACCCTGTTTTCCTGCAGGGCGAGAGTGGCTCTGTGTTTTCCAGACTGCGATACAATAAAGTCAGCATTGTGTCTCCAAGCCTTGGATCCCAAATATAGCAGCCACATGACATGGGACTTTAACCCCAGAGAAACTCAATCCTCAGGCTCTAGCACAGCTTAACAGGTTTTAGGAGGTTTTGCTGGCATCTTGCTTCATATCCTCATTTATGCTCTAGATTGATGCTCTTTGTCTGTTCCTTTTGTGCTGGAGCAGGTTGCTGCCTGGCCTCTCATGAACATTTTTCTTCAAAGAGAAGGATATATTTATAAATAGGCTGTTTGGACCTTACCTTGGCTGTGTGACTCCTTGCCATGCCTGCCTGGGGCCCAGGATCAGGGAAGATCCTGGGTCCCCAGCCCTAGCATTTCAACTCACAATTGTTACTAGCTCTTCCCATGTACTTTAAAGCACATTAGTGCTAATTATTATCTGTAAACCTTATCATCATCTTACCTACTAGGAAAAAATGCTCATTTGAATACAGTAATCCATAGGAATAGTGTTATGTCAGGGACTGGCTGCCTCCTATTTGTGGAAAAAAAGTGCTGAAGTCAGCGGGTATAGCAGTGTTATCAGTGGTGTTGTCTCCATTAGCTGTAATTGAAGCGAGTGAGTAGGACCTTTTCTTTTGTAAAAGCTGAATGGCAGAGGTTATCGCTCACATCCCACACCATGGCAAGGGCAGTGCAGGGCCAGGGGTTGAGCTACTTGTTTTGGAGGGCATCGACAGGCTTTGAACCTGAGGGACTGTTCAACCTATGCCAGGGTGGTGGCTGAGTGACCAGTGTCCCGCAGGTATTCTGCTGCAACAGGATGAGGGGCATGGAGCAGCCGGGGAATGAACACACCTGGCAGGAACAGATGCTCGTGATGGCAGCTTCATAGGTGGCTTTGCCCCTGCTGCAGCAGCTGGGGTGATTATACCCTGCAGCCTTGCACAGGGTGAAATTCAGAGTCTGCGGCAGGGGTTGAAGACCTGGCTGGGGTGTTGATGGGACCAATGAGGGTGAAACGCTTGGAGGGAAAACAAAGCAGCAGGATTTCAAAGACAGACGTCTTCCCTAATGTTTGCATATTCACACTGACTCTGTGTGGGAACAGGCACTTGGATTGCAGTGGCCTTGGTGGAAAATTGCAGTCACTATCATAAGTATGTATTCATCTTCCTATGGAACAAGTCAATGCATCTGTGTTAATAAGGCAGAGCCTTGTTTTTCCACAAAAAGTCTTCTGACCATTGGTGCTGTTGCCCACTAGTGCCTCCCTTGGGATCACTAATTCCCAGCCAATAGCTGGGTCCCAGCATTCCTTTCCCTGGAGGTCATTTCATCAGCAGCTTTGATTTAAAGTCTCTTACCTAGGAAAGGATTTCTAAGGAGAAGCCTTGGCATGTCAAACTTAGTTTCCCCCCATGAAACCATGAAAATGTCACAGGAACCTCCTAAATTATTCTACTATGTGGGATTTGGAGGACTTTGCTGTTTAGAAATTCTGATTTTAAGCATTATAAACATGAAATATTCACGTGACAAGAGCTTTTCATTAAATCTGTTATTGACCCTCTTTCCCACAGACCATGTCCTCCTCCATCAAAATTGAATCTGTTGTGAAGGAGAAGAACAGGATGGGAGAGTGCCCAGTCTGGGAAGAAAGGGAGAGTGCACTTGTCTATGTAGACATTAACTCTCAGAAAGTTTGCCGCTGGAGCCCGCTCACCAACAAGGTGCAGAGCGTGTCTGTAGGTGAGTCTGTTCTCACCGTTTCATCCTGAAAGTCTTCTCTGTCCATCCCTCCCACTAAGAGCTCTGCAGCGTGGTAGTCTCCCTTACTTTCCATGGGGCCACACACCCTGTTCTCCCAGGACGTGTTACTGAGCAAAATGTGTCCTGGGCCAGCTGAGCAGAGGGGATTGTGCTCAGGTTTAGAGGGCCATGCGTATGTTGCCTTGCTAAGCCCCAATGGGAAGGCATGTTTCATTTGGGACCTGTGGAGGAGAAGGTATGGTCCTAATGTCTGTGTCTGCCCAAAAGGTGTAAAGATCTGGAGAACACAGAGCCATTGAGGTGAGCTAATAATCCCAGGGAGAAAGATCTTAGCATCAGCTTGTGTCAGGAATGTCCCAATCAAGCCCAGATGCCCAATGGTGGGGTGGGGAGGGGTAGGGCAAACTGATTGGCCCTGGAGCCACCCACCACCTCCCACTCTCTCTTGCTCACAGATGCCCGTGTTGGCTCAGTGGCGTTGCGGCAGTGTGGGGGCTACGTCATCGCTCTGGGGACCAGGTTTGCCTTTCTGGACTGGGACACACAGGCAGTCACCACCATCCTCGAGGTTGAGCAGGATAAACCCAACAACAGGTTCAATGATGGGAAAGTGGATCCAAAGGGGAGGTTTTTTGCTGGTAAGTTCCTGGCAGGGATTTCCCGTGGAGCAAAGAGGAACTAATTGCTCTGTGTTTTATATAATGCATTGTATTCCGTACATTCTTGGTTCCTTTGTTGAATTCCCCACTCTTGTGAGTGTGAGCTGTCTTGTGAACACTCTGCTTGGTTACTGACCGATGGAGAAGTGACTCCACATCCTCTGAACTAAATGAAGACAAAGGCTCTTGACAATGGCTGTCCAGCAGACAGATTCCCCTTCTGCTTGGTGGATGGTGTTTTTCAAACATATGCCAATGTGGGAAATGAAAAGCTGGTGAAGGCTTCCCCTTCTGGTGGGAAGGTTTCTGGAGGTGTACAGGAGGATGCAACTTGTGGAGCAGAAGATGAGCTACAGCTTGCACACTTCACGTACAGCGTTCCCTGGACAGGCCATAGGAAACAGACATGTGGGGGTAGATCCTCATCGTCCTGAAGGAGAGTGACTTTTCCAACTGGTTGAAATGTAGCCAGGATCCCTTTGTGCTTTTTCTCCTGGCATTTAAATGACAAGCCAAGCACAGCAATCCACAGTGGAAATGGAGAGTGACTGATGGGTGTGAAAATGGCTCTGTACTTGTTTTGTCTGTCAAATTTTTCTTCTTATTTCAAATTTGCCAAAGATCACAGGAAATTTTTTTAACTCAAGGTTATGCTCAATAGCTGATGTGTCTCTAGGGTTAAGGGCAAGAATAAGAGAGAAAAACCTGCTTTGTACACCTGTTTCAACTATGCGTGATATGGATCAAGGCTTTCAACAGAGGTTTTGGCCAAGGGTTGCAAAACAAACTCATGAGGACTTCTAAAAGGAGAGGCCAACAGAGACTGTCACAGTTAAAAGAAGTCATAAATGACCCCTTGAGTGCTCCCCATCCCGTTGCTGCAAAGCTCTCTCCTTTCCGGAGAAGAGAGAATCAGAAGCCAAATAATGAGTGTAACACTGAGGCTTAAGCTCCTTAAGAAAGAAGTCTCATTTCTGAGGTATTCTTCACTTGTTTCTGAGATAACTGTGGTTTGCAGCATATGTATTTTAATGTCACAGCCCATTTAATTGGTAAAAGTAGCCTACAGAGAGCAACAACAAAAAGAGCTCACGATGTTTACCTGCATCTTGTTTTTTGCTGTGAGCAATGTATGTTGTGGTGCCTCTGTGGGTCTTTGGTGTCTACAACTTAAAGCTCAAGCAAAGCAGAGACTAGTCCTTTCACTGGCCAGGGTCACCTGTGCAGGAAGCAGCTCCTCCAGACCTGCTCATTTTCTTCTTTCTCATCAATTTGACAGGATTAGATTAGTCCTTTTCTCCCTAGGATTTCTTAGTAACACTTAGAGGAGATTTTTGATCAAGCATGAGGAACAAGCTTCTACTTTCTAACTTGGTGCTGCCATTTCCATTTCAGGTACGATGGCTGAAGAGGTAGCACCAGGGGTCCGAGCAAGAGGGCAGGGCGCTCTCTATACCCTTTTCCCTGACCGTTCAGTAATAAGACAGTTAGACCAAGTGGACATCTCCAATGGACTGGATTGGTCCCTGGACCACAGGACCTTCTTTTACATTGACAGTCTGGCATACGCTGTGCATGCCTTCAGCTATGATGCACACACTGGAAAGATCGGTACGCGTGCTTTTCTAAGTTGGGTGGCAGGTAGTGCTATTACTCTTTTGGCACGAAAACCCAGGTGTGTAACATGTAGTGATTCATTTGAAAGATCTCATATCTTGTGGTTAGAGCTTGTCAGCAGGCTTACTGATTTTTTCTCATGTTTAGTTACAAACCACGTGTATTTGGTGAACAAACTTTTGACATCCCTTCAACTTACTTTCATCTGTATAGGTGGCTTATATTTAGACCTGTTCAAGGACTTGCAGGGAAGAAGCCATTTATACTGCAGTGAGAATTAGCTTATAGGATGCTATTTATTCTTGAGTGCCATCTGCTGGAATGCTTTGATTGTACTAGCTCCATAAATACAAATACAGAATGTGCGTGCATGTATATCACAGAAATGTACTTAAAGGATCAAGTTATCATTGTGACTGAAGTTTTCCAGTTCTGGCAGATTTCACTTAAATTCATTTTCTAGACAAACATTTTTTGTTATAATATCTGTAAAGTGCAAGCAAAATGGGTGTAACCTCATTTTAAAACTCTGTGAAATATTATTGTGCTGTATCAATCCATCATAATCCATGGGAATTTGAATAGCTGAACTGCTTTTGTGCTCTAATCAGTGTGGACTTTGTGTAATTATGGGTGAAAAATCATACAAATAGTTACAGTTACTCAGATTTCATTTTGCTGAGTATATCTCTTCCTACAGATTTTAGGAGATCAGCTTTCTAAAGAAGATTTAATGCTATTTTTTCTTCCCTAAATATAAAAACATAATGAGTTTGAGCTTCCTGGCCTTGGCTTTATGTTGGTGGCTGTCTACTTCTGGGTGGTGTAATGGCCATAGATGTTGGGTCAGAGCAGGCAGACTGCTGCCCATGGGCGCTGCTCCACAGTCTGTCCATGTGCCCACCAACCTGTTCATGCTGCAGCCTAGACTACTAGAAGTTGGTGTCCAGACTGGATCAAAACTGGTAGCTTGATTGGCCATTAAAGTACGCAGAGTTCTTGACCTGTACACGTGAAAAACAGTTTATTACCCACATTTAAATTTCACTCGGCACTTATGTGATATATTGCTCATAAAAAAACCATCCAGGTTGCTATGAGCAATGGAAGTCCAGGAAAATCTACTGTGCTTGCTGCAGACGTGGTATGGTGGTCAGCTAGTGGGTTTACAACAGGGACCGAGGCAGATTTGTTCTCTTCCTCTAAAACACTAGGAGCCCTAATTCAGTGCAATCCTAAACTGCAATGGCTCTACTCAGGGTTTGTTTCTGTCAGGCTAAGTTAGGCTTTTAACACATCTGCTAAGTGCATATGTAGTATAAATTTTGCAGTGCATCTTTGTCCTAGAAAATGAACTTCTCTGTTTTCAAGAGAGTGGAAGATGTTAGACTGAGATCTGATACAGAACTGGTATCGGCCCACGTAATACCAGATTTGTAACTCTCCCTGCAGCGTGCCCCCGACTTTTGTACCATCTAGAAAAGGAGGAGCAAATGCCGGACGGGATGTGCATTGATGCAGAAGGGAAGCTTTGGGTGGCCTGTATTGATGGTGGGAGGGTCATTCGTATAGACCCAGAGACAGGTAAGGCCTCTACCAGCATATTGATTGTCACCAACGTGCTACAAACGTGAGAGGAAAGGCAGTCAGGAGGAGTGGTTTGAAGGTGAGAGAAGAAGGCATTGTTTATTGCATGTTTCTGCTTAATGGGTTGCCATGAGCATCACTGGTCCAGGCCCTGGTCACGTGGAGAGTGCTGCTTCCCAATGTCCCATCGTCTGCTGATGAAGCACATCCACTTCTTAATAATTCCACTTAAAAAAGACCCTCACAAAATAAAACACTGCATATCTATTGCAAGAAATATTATAAACCTGCAATTAAAACAAGAAAAAAATCTAAGCATTGAAACATTTAACTGGGAAGCCCTGTTAGGGAATGGCAGCCATCCCAGGCTCAGGTGTCTCTGCCCTTCCTGGCTTCAAATACTTCATTACAGTTTCACTTTGAGAAAAGGAAATGAAGCCTTGCAGGTATAAGGCAGAGGCTGAAAAACAGAGATGAAGCAGATGGAAGCGTTTTGTTTCTTCACATATTGTCCTTTAGGATATGGCCTGTCTGAAGGGGAGATACCTTCTGAGTAAACTCCACAGTTGCACCGTGTGGACTAATGGCAAGTTCATATTTATATGCTTCCTATAAAATGGACATTAGGAAACAACCACATATTTTTCCCTAGGAAAAAGAATCCAAACTGTGAGGCTGCCTACTCCGAGGATTACCTCTTGCTGCTTTGGCGGAAAAGACTACTCAGAAATGTATGTGACTTCTGCATACGATGGACTAGATGAGACCACCTTAGCCAGGGAACCTCACGCAGGAGAGATTTTCAAGGTGAGCAGGTTTTATTTCCTTCTATAAATCAGACCTGCCAAGACCAAGCCTTGCGCTTGGAGAACGTGGTACCCTCTGGCTGCTCATGCTCATTCTGCTTTCCTGGTGTGCTGGACCAGACACACTGCTCATCCTCTGGCTGGGCACAGCTGCGTTTCCACATCAACTCATGCATATGGAAGGAAAATGTGGGGAAATTTCTCGTAATAGTGTTGATATGTTGGTTATGATATATTAGCCATAACCATAACATGTGTTGATACGTTAGCCAAAGTCAGTATCTAGCTGGGATCTGAAGGTAGCCCATGGATCTGGGTCTGCCCTCTATAGCATGTTCTGTAATGCACTGTCAGGAATTGGGTCTAGCTCCTATGTCTTACTATACTTCCATAATTTTTAGAAATGTCACTCCCTTAATTCTCGTTTTTCAGTTGTGCCAGGGTGTCTAAATTTTTGCAACACAGATTGCTCCTTTAAAAACTAAATGCTTAAATTCACCAAGGCAAAGCTTTGCATCCCAGTCTTAAAATTTTTGGGTTTCTTTTTTTAGTCTATTAAAAGTGGATGTTATGTTCTGAATAATTAAAAATCCGCATTTTTGTCCAAGGCTGTTAAATCCAAAACTTGTTTCTCTCTTAATTTTTCAGTCTATTAATAAAAACTACATTAGGAAAATAGAATGCAGCTCTGAAACAGCGGTTGCCATTATTCTCTGAAAGTTCACCAGAGCATGAAAGGAAAGGGTTGTAAGTGAGGGGAAATTGAATAAACTAAACCGTATTATCAGTTTGTTGATAGGATGAAGACATGTTCCATGAAGGAGTGGGATCTTATCTGGGACCTTCTAGTTGAAAGCAGTGGTGGAACAGATTTTCCATTGGCTGAGAATGGACAGATTACTCAAGCAGCGGAGTTTAGGAGCCCACAGGAGAGTTAAATACCAAAAGATAATTTTGAACCTTGCCTTTTTTATCTCTCAGCCTCAGTTTTCCAGTTCTAGAAGGGAATTGGTATTTTCCAAACTCACATTTGTCTTGCATGGGTAAAGTGCATTTAAAGTTGCTGTGACTAGTTTGGTTAATGCAGAGATAAGGACTTCATGTAAGGGCCACAGATAATGTGGTGCCTGATAAACTTAAAGATCTTAATCTTAAATAGTTCTGAAGAACTCCATGCAATGACCCTTTTTGGGGTCCTTTTAAAGTAAAGTCAGGTTGCTATGATATTTGTTATACAACATTTGAATGTTGTGCTCAGTTGAAGATTTATCTTTTTCCTTTTTATTTATTTTTTTAACAGATCACTGGTCTGGGTGTGAAAGGGATCCCACAGAATTTCTATGCTGCTTGAACATTGACACTAAATAACAAAGAAGAAATGCTTGCATCTTTTAGTAATTCTGACAAAGATAAGTCCAATGAACTGCAGAATTTATCTGTGTGAGGATTTCTAAATCCACATTTAAGAGCTTGCTTGTTTGGAATTGAAGATGTTCCTTGTTCTGCAAGCCCGTGGCATGATGCAATAGGTTAGAGAGGTAAAGTTCATCTGTGTTACACCTTAATAGCTTTGGTGACTTTTTATAAACCTCTTTAAGCTTAAGCTTAGTTTTGTTGATCTTTCTGATGACCAGCCCTGGATTTCCAAGTCTGTGGTTCTCAAAGCAGAATCTGACTCCTGGTTTGTCTTTTCATGTTACAGTGATGTACCAGCAATGACATGGCAGATTTTAATAAATATTTTAAGAGTGATGACTTGAACTAGATTGCTCTTCTGCTGTGAGACTCCCCCCGAAGTGCTTTCTTGGTGATCAGACTTACTTGTAGTATTCAGACTCCTTGTTAGCCTGTTCCCATTTTCTTTGTCATGAATTCATCTGCCTTGTCTTTAGGACATCATTTATGCTGTTGAAAATAAACTATGCAACCGTATTTAAAATATGTTTCTTGATTTTTTCTTTTCTTTTCTGCATTCTGTATCACCATGAAAATGCCACATGATCAGGGTACAGGCAGACTGTGAGCTACAAGGATTTCCTGTGATACCAAAACCTGATGCTCCATAGTTGTCCTGTTAGGGGTTGTACCTGCACTTAGACACATGGACTTCTCTTTGCTTTCTACAACTTCTTATTGCGTGCATGGCTTCTCTCTTCCTTCCCTGTTTCAAGTCTTTTTCTCCTTTTTCCCTTTTCCCTTTAGATTTCTTTTTTTCTTCTCTTCCTCTCAATTTTACTTTCTGAATGTAGAGTAATTTCACTTGTTGTCAGCTTTCTTTTGTCTCTTTGTGGTCCGTGTTGATCAGTATTGAGCTTGAAGTCCTTGTCCCTGCCTTCAATGCTGTTTCTTGCTGCTCTGCCCTTGCCTCCTCTTTCTTCTCTAGGAAGACAAATCTGGCCTATTGACATTTCTTCCTTTGCCCAAGTTGTGCAGGGTTTTCTTCCATCCCAATGACTACACCAAAGTTGAATTCTGAATTTGGGGTTTCTCCAAAGGCCTCAGCACACCTGCAGTGAGCCAGGTCCTGTCCAAAACCTGGCCAGACCGAGTGGGTGAGCAATGGAAGTAGAGAAATTGCTCACCTCTTCCTGCTGCTTTTCTTGCAACGGTCTGCATGTAGGGCAGAAATAGCATTTTTGCGTATGAGTAAGTGAAATGCACTTTGGAAAATACTGACAGATGAGCCTGTGGAGGGGATTTTCAGCATTTCCTGGCTTTGTGCAAACCTGGGCCCCAACAACTGTCCTTGACTCCTGCATCTCCATGAAATTCAGTTAGTTTCCCAGTGGGCACCTGGTTATACCGCAGTGGTACAGAAAGCACTATGTCAAGGTGTATTTTTACAGGCTTTTTAGATAATGACCCAACACTATGCTGCATGCATTGAAACTTTGTGGTACTTTTGGTCCAAACGTGGGGAACAGCTTCCGTCTGGTTGGAGGATACAGCTCTGTGGGTACTTACGTGATCTCAGGAGGAGCTCCAGAAGATATTTTTAGGAAAAGCCTAGTGCACATGCAACCACCCTTCATTGAATCAACTCTTTTTAATCTGTCTTTTGTGTGTATTTCTTTAATTATTTTACAGGGAAAGGTTTAATCATTTGAGAATGTTTAAGATCCGTAGATATCCAGTGAAATCTAGCTTTTGCCTTGAATTTGCTATCTTTTTACTGCCTGGAAAGATACACAGCACGTAACACATTTTCAGATCCTTAATGCTGACACTTTCTGATGTTATGAGGAGGTCAATAATACTCTTCATTTACCAGACCAAATGTTTCAGTGTCTTTCTCTGAAGTATTTGGCCTTTCCACCACTCCTATTCAAAGCCTTGAGTTAGCCCTCCGACATTACGAGCAAAGAGTATTTAATGCATCATGAGCATAATCTCTCACAACAACCCATGCGTGAAGGAGCAGAAAAACTAAGGTTAGCAGTTCAGAAATATTAAACACAGTTTACATGGGGCTGTGTGCAGTTTCCGTGAGAATTAGCCGTTTTCTTAAGAAGGAAAATCCCTCTCCTAGCAAGGAGTCTCTCCTAGTGATTTAGTAAGAACTAAGCTGGGTCGATTTCTTCCTTTTAAAATATTCATGTTGCCCAGATTTTTTATGTGGTAGCCTTCTGACCTGCTGAGGAGCAGGAGATCTGGTTCTGCACACTGATCAGGCAGAGGGCAGGTCAAGCCACATTTCTCAGGGCGATGTCCTACGCGTTTTGTAGGGTGATGTGACATTGGGGAGGTAGGTGGTATATTTGGCCCTTCCAGTTGAACTATGCCACAGTCCAGAAAGAAATTTCAGATACAGAGGACCAAGAAGGGAGCTATTGAATATACTTGACCATTGAACAGGGTTTTCTAACGTGCGTTATTTCAATATGGTTACCAGAAGTCTACTGTAAAACCTGCATTAGGTACTGCATTAATCCCTTTGTAGATGATTCTGTGATTAATTTAGGTCATTAGCAACCACTTTGCTCCTGTGCTACTTGACTAGATAGATGGTAAAGCAGGATAAAAACTCTCGGCTCACAGTCTCTGCTTCAATCCTACCTTGTCCTGGAAGGGAGGTGAGTCCATATGGCTGCATAAAGACACCTTGATTGAGAAATAAGACATTCATCTCATTAATGTTTGCTCAACAAGGCTGTTGTTTTTTTCCCTAGTCATAATTCCAATAGTAATTAAGCTGCTGAGGTTTCTGAGGAGCAAAGGTGTTAAATGCCCCCTGGCATAAGGAACATTGACAATTACACAAGATTTCCTGTTTACCAAGTCTGGAGAGGAATGTGAAGGCAGGACATCTGGAGGCAAGTCAAGTGTCCTAACCTTTAATTTAAAAAAAAAAGGAAGTGTGTGCAGATACTTTACTTAGAAAAGTACCCAATTATTTGAAAAATTGCCTATCCACTAGGTTATTTGTTCTGCCAGAAAATGAAAAGTAGATCGTTATGAAACAATTTGTTCTTGAGAAATCCTTAATACCCTCACATTTTTTTTTCTAGAGCTTCCTCAGGCACACAAGCCAGTCTTGCTGGTTTGCAGTTCTTCAGTCACTCTTTCCCCCTTCTCTAAAGAGAGATACTGTGTGTGCTGCTCTCAGAATCCAAGTTCTGAGCGCTTTGGGATCTCTCTTGCTGTAGCACAGCTTGCCAAACTAAAGAAAGTTCTGAGGAAAAATTTCTATCTGTTGCCAAAGGGCCCACTGCTTCATTTTCTTCAAATTTCAGAACTTACTGTTTTGTGATTTTGCTGCCTAAAAGAAAGTGTTGTCTGGAAATCATGATGGGACAATTCTCCAGCCTTGTTATCTGAAGTAAGGCAAAGGCTCCTTGCCTTAAGCAGGAAGGGGGCATAGGATGGGGTTCATTCCCTTTTGCATGTAGGGAATGATACTGTGCCTGTTGTCCTTGGTGAGGAGACAGTTACTAAGCGACTGAGTACGAGGGTTGCTGTGGGTCAGCCCCACATTGTGAAAAGCGCAGCAGGGAGACTGCTGCCTGCCCAGGTGAAACCTGCTGATGGGGTATCTCCCCAACACGGATCACAGGCAGAACATAAGATTTTGCCAACAAGATAGCAGTCACTGATGGGAGCTGGCTTCCCTTGTAAGAAGGGAATATTCCCTCTGTATATCCTGACTTTTATAAGCTTTCCTAAGTATTTATTATGTTTAATGCACACTAGCATATTTAACCTATTCCAGGCTGGATAAATCTTACTTCTCTTAACGTGTCATTGAGACAACCTATTAGATTTAAACCAAGAGTTTCCAAATATTCGTAAGTGCAGCCAGGATGTGAATGAAGCTGGTTAAACATCACAGCTGTGCTGGCATTGCTGTTGCACCCATGTGCTGTCATAGGCTTGGAAGTGGCAAATATGGGGATGTAGGATTTGCTCCACCGGCTTTTACTGTTGTGCCTAGGACTCTGGGTGGGGGAAAAAATGTGAAAACATCTCCCATTTCTGGATAAGGAGAGTTAGTAATTTTTCTTCCAATTTTTATTTACCTACTTATTGTTCAGGGTATTTATCTCTTTTAAAGAGAAACCCTAAAGTTGGTCTTTTTGCTAATGAGAGAAAGGATAGACAGAAAGTAGCTGGCTTTAAATAAAAGGTTCACTAAGTGCAACCTGCTATGGGTAAATAGGTCTCTTGCAGAACAGAGAGGTAGCTGCCCTGATGAAATAGCCTGGCTTTGCATAGTTTATTTTACCTTGACCCTATCATGCTCCATACTCACATTAGTGTCAAACTTAGAAATATAACTTTAAATCCAGATATTTGCTGCCTTCTTGCTGTTATCTATCTGTGTCAATGTGGACTGAGTGGACTGAGATTTGTGAGAGAATGAGATTTGTGAGAGAATGTGGACTGAGATTTCAGAGGGTAATAAAGTACAGCCCACAAAGGACAGACATTGAAGTTTGAACCTCAGTTCACATGAAAATGTTCTTGGAAAATGGGAAGCCACTCGCCCTACAAATTATTAACAGAACTGTTGGATGACTTGCAGGGTAATTTTGGTCAGCAGGGGGGCCTGAATGGGAAAATGGCTGCAGGAGCAAAAAGCAGTATCTTGGGAAGTGCATGAACAGGAATTCGGTGTCCACAAAAGAAGAGCTGAAGAGTAGAAAATAGCTGTAGATTAATTTATTTTGTCTAAGACTGTAGATTGCTTGAGCTGCTTAAAGTATTGGTTTATTGAGTTTGTTTGTGCTATGCGTTGCCGTGTTGACAACCCCAAAGTCAAAGAAACAGTTGGTGTTGACATAAAGGTTCTCCTCCTGCGTCAAAATAAACCTCGTGTGAGCTGTAAGTGCAAGCAGTGCTAACATCTAAGGAGGTGTGGGACCCTCACACTCATCATCTGTTGTCTTCTTAAAGTGTTCAACTCTGTGTTTAGAAGTATACCCAAAACATGTAAGGGAAGAGAAGATGTGGTTGAGTACCCTATCAAGAATGTGCTTTCTTCTGGACAGAGCTGATATCACAGCATTGATACCCTAGAAGGATGTTAAGATGAAGGGAAAGAGAAAGAATCATAGAATAGTTTGGATTGGAAGGGATGTTAAAGATCATCCAGTTCCAACCCCCCTGCCATGGGCAGGGACACCTCCCACTAGATCAGGCTACTCAAGGCCCCATCCTGCCTGGCCTTGAACACCTCCAGGGATGGGGCATCCACAACTTCCCTGGGCAACTTCTTCCAGTGCCTCATCACTCCCGTATTGAATAAATTCTTCCTTATGTCTAGTCTAAATCTGCCCCTCTCCAGTTTAGAGCCATTGCCCCTAGTCCTATCACTACAAGTCTTTGTTAACAGTTCCTCCCCAGGTTTCTTGTAGCCCCTTCAGGTACTGGATAGAGCTATCAGACGTGAAGCTTAACATGGAAGCTGAGGTGATGATGAAGAGAAATGTGAAGAAACAGAGAGGGGAAGGACACGTTACCGGCAGGTGTGTGAAAAGGCAAGTGACAGGGAGGTTGGCTCCATAGTTTGGAAATAAAGCTTGAACTGGAAAAATTGTGCCTGAGGGACGCTTAGGACTTGGAGGAAACTGAAGGCTTGCTCCAGCCTCTGCAGGGCTTTCCTTGCCTGCTGATAGATTTTTGTATCCAAAGGGAGATGGAAAAGATGAACTGTCCTCTACCATACTTTCTGGAAAAACCTTTCCTCTTTTTTAAGTCACCTCAGACGTAAACAGCTGGGCTGGTCCCACAATGGACCTATTTGTGTCTAACATGTTGAGGATCATTGATGCAGGGTGTTGGACTATGGGGAATGATGAATTTTCCCTCATGTCAATGTCATTGAGGTGACACAGTCACATTAAGAGTTTGGAGCAGTGATAGGTGGGCTACAAGAAAGCCAAAGAGTGTGAGGCTGGTATGGAGAAAATAAGGGGAGCCTTGCCTGTATTATGATGTTCTGGGATGGTTTCTGATTTGGGACGCCGGGTATCTTGGGAAGCATTCTCTTGTCTGAGGGTATTTAGCTTTTCTCTAGGAAAATGATGGTGCGTATGGTCCCAGAAGGTTTCCATGTTGCAGGCACTACCAGTTCCTGCTAGAAAGCCTGATCAACAGCCTTCATCCTCCTCCTCTTCCCAGTCTGTAAAAGCCTATGAATCATTTTTGAGCTATCTCCTGAATGCTTTGCCAGACACTGTGCAGTAGGGAAAGAGCAATCTAACTTTGGCCAGTCCTGCCTCATGCCATACTTTGTGCCTGTACCTGGATCCTCCTTCAGCCTTCTTTCCACCCACTCCTGCCCTAGCACTTGCACATGGTTCTTTGGAGCGGCTTGAACTTGCTCATACAATGGGAGCTCAGGAAACCAGTTACAGCCGCAACCACTGTATTTTATGACGTAAAATTCTTTTCGATGCATGTGCTGAAAGGTTCAAGCAGGTGTTTGCTTTCTCTTAGGATGAATAAACCAAGGATGGAAGCTCCAGATGACATGCGATATTGCTGTGGACAAAAGGAGTGAAAAATATGAAGATTAGCTTGAGATGATACTGTAGCCTGAGTGTTTGCAGGGACAGTGGGGCTTTCTAGGGGCTTTTTGGGTGTGATTCAGCAGAAATTGCTCCTTCTGTCAAAAAAATTTGAGTACTATGGAAAAACTTGGCTGTGCTAACTTGCCTTGGGGAAGGTGGTACTTCTGCTATCCTGGAGGCAACTGGGATCTGGAATTGTGTCTTCCAGTGTGGGATCACTGAACGCACTGCAGGCAGTACTTCTGGAATGACTGACCACAACCATGTGCTCTTGTCCCCTCTGCCAGGCTCCCATCTGGGCCAGGGTTATCTCTTCTTCTCCAGACAGCTTATTTGTGCTCATTTATGAAAGGTTATTGCTTCAAAACCATGAAATTCTTCACTGTGTGGAGGAGAGAAGCAAGCACTTCTAAGGCATAACTCAGCAGACTGATCTCAGATGTCGATTTGAGTCTAGCGAATTGGGCCTTTTAATTATTTGCTCCCTTTGATTGAAGAAGTTGTCTTAGCTGGGTAGCGCAGGCATCAGTATACATCTACACTGCAGTTATCTGTGAAGTTGGATGAGCTGAATCTCGCCTTAATGTTCTGGTGACCTGGAATCCTCTTTCAAATGTAGGTGGCGTTGGTCAAAAAACTGAAGTTACCTGGGACATCACTGAGTGATGGTGTAGATTTGTGCCTTTGGGCAGTGAGACTGAGCAGTCACAGTGTTCTTAGAATCACACAGTCATTTAGGTTGGAAAAGACCTTTAAGATCATCAAATTTGACTGTAAATCTAACACTGCCAGGTTGCACTAAACCGTATCCCTAAGTGCTACATCTACCTGTCTTTTAAATACCTCCAGGGATGATGACTCAACCACTTCCCTGGGCAGCCTGTTCCAGTGCTTGACAATACTTTCTGTAAATAAATTTTCCTAATATTCAGTCGAAACCTCCTCTGGTGCAACCTGTGGCCATTTTGTCTTGTCCTATCACTTGTTACTTGGGAGAAGAGTTCTACATCAACCTCACTACAACCTCCTTTCACGTAGTTGTAAAGAATTATATGGCTCCCGCTCAGCCTCCTTTTCTCCAGGCTAAACAACCCCAGTTCCCTCAGCCGCTTGTCATAAAGCTTGTGCTCCAGAGCCTTCACCAGCTTTGTTGCTCTTCTTTGGACAAGCTCTGGTACCTCAATATCTTTCTTGCAGTGAGGAACCCCAAACTGAATATCATGTTCAAGATGTGGCCTCACCAGCACTTCTACCTTCCCAGTGCTTAGAGGTCTTTTCTAAACTTTATTTCCAAGGGGAGGTTTGTGTAGGCTGGGATGCTGGAACCCGGCATTGCTAATTTGTTCCCCTTGATTTGACAGGAGTTCAATTTTTGGGGATTAATAATCCCCTCTGCAGAATGTAATGTTCACTATACTGCTTGTATGAGAGCAGTTTGTAAAGGACACCAAGGCCAGTTGATACCACGCTAGGAAAGCTGGGTACAGATACACAAAACTATCTGCCTGGAAAAGATGGAGAGAGATCAGCGCTAACATTTCTGCTCTTGGGTAACCGAGGCACAAACAGGATTGCTTAAGAAACTTTTAGCAGATTTGGAGAGTCCCATCTGCTGCCTCCTACTCTGCTAACAACTGGTGGGTTTTGGCAACATGGGGACTGCAGTAGGTGTTGGGGATGGAAACTAGTGGGAGGAAACACTGAGAGAAAAGAATGCAAAAATAAATGCCCAGGAAAGCTGATAGCAAGCCCTGCAGGCTCCATCCTTCCTTGTCTGGCTGATGCTGTTGCTCCATCCTCCTTCCACTTGCTGCTGCTGCCAATGAGGTCTGTTTGCTCCTACTTTCACAAGAGTGAGTGGGAGTAACATGAGTCAGCTCTGAGTGTGTCCTTACTCCTTCTTCGATGTAGGTGAGCTCTGCTCAGCATGTAGGCATCAAAGCTGCCAGAGTGTTTTTGAGGTGGCTACCCGAGAAATTCGCTCTTGATTTTCCTTAAGAGATGGGTCACTGAGAAAGAGTTGCTATTTTCTAGAATCTGTCATCACGGATTTCTCAATACAGCAGAAAGTAAACATTCTCTTTACTTTAACAAATGGTGTGATCAATTTCAACTGCACATTTCCATGAACAATTCCTTGTTGGTGCAAAGACAATGTCCTAAGGTGAGCTGTATATCATAAAGTACATTTTCTATCATGTTAGTGACCTTCCTAATAACTAAAACTACATAGGGTAAGTTTATAAACTTCTTACTTGTTTTCAGCATCTGTTTTGAATATTTGAGTGTGACGAGGGAGTGGAGGAGGAATTAATGTCAAAAAATGCTAGATTCTCTAAAGTTCTTTCTTTTCATTTAAAAATAGGGAATTTTGTTGTTCATTCTTCTTCTATGATAATTCTTAGTATGAGATAGTGACTGGGATGATTCCTCTTAAAAGATATTACTTACAAACATCTTTTAAATCACTCCTCCCATTTAAAAAAAAACAAACCATCATCTACACTGTGATCTGTTTTTACTCAATAAGGTTTGGAGCAACTGAGTTATGGTGATGCACTGACCTCTGTTGGCGTCATCTTTTCTTACTGAAACTCCTTGTAAATGCTGAATTTGATGCTCTAGAAAGCAGATGATACATCTGAGACAAGATCTGAGGCAGAATTAGTTCATGATGAAGCCATATTCTGATGCCACAGGAAATCTAACACTGGGACTCTTCAACAAACTCGGAGTTTTTGGGCATAATAGCACACAGTGTTTGTTTCCTAAAAAAAAACCAAAAAACCAACAACTCTTAATCAGATGTTTTAAGTAAGCTAACAAAGCTGGGTGGTTTCTCTTGTACCAGCAGGCTCTGTGATGGACCGGGTATTGCTCTCTGTCCTTCTACACCTGGTGTAAAGCCAGACTGTGAAGAAAAAGCATGCACATCATCTCTGTCAGATACTTTGGCTAATGGTGAGCTGCGTGCCCATGCCTGACTCCAGCCTGTTTTGAACTGCCACATCATCTTGCAGCATCTTGATCCAATATGAACCGTCAGTCATGCCTGTTCATGCAGTGTTGGCCTGCTGTCAGCAAACTTCTCCACAACACCCTAAAGCAATTTTGACCAGTTAGCTTCAATTAGAGCTTTATCATTCCCGAAGATGGCTTGTTGGAGGAACTAGTCGCCATAAGCATTCAAAGAGCCTGGCGGGGAGAAATGGGAATTTCTAGGCTGCGGTTTGTCTGAGTTTAATTTGGGACGGAGTGACTTGCTCCCTAGAAGTTGTTCTCTATCCTTCAGTGGGAATGACTTCCAGGTGCATCCTGGGTTTTCCTCAGCTGACAATCCAGGTGATACCAAGATCTGATGGGTGAAATGATCAAATGGTGCTAAAAAGCATAATAGTCTCAGGAAAATGAAGACTGTGTGAGTGGGGAGGGATGACAGTTGGAGATGGCTATATGAATTTTGATTGCCCTAGTATGAGGAATTTTCCTTTTGCCCATACGAGGACTAAATGCTTGGGAATTTTCTGTTTAGGAGATACCTCTATTCCTCATCATTCCCCTGGAGCACCTGCATGTACAACTTGGCAGGGATGAGGGGTTGTGTATATTTAAGAAACGCCTCAGAGACTTCTAGGCTTACTGAGTAACTGTGGGAAAACACATGAATCCATATTTCATTTGGACTTCTGTCAATCTGCACAGATTTCAAAGAGAAGTGGTGCCTGTTGCCCGTGGGCTAGCCCTTGGAGATGAGTTTTAAAGAAGAGTAGTGTAAGAAATGGGCTCTCCCGCCCTCGTTTCTCATGTACTGAGCGAAATTGTTAGCTTTTGTTATGGAAGGAAACCTGCCTAATCAAGACGAGAGGGACAGTAATATACAGGAACATGTCTGCTCACGCATGTTCTGCTGGAAGTGGAGCCTGAGACTCAGCTGCTCTGTCAAATTATGTGAGTCATGTTTTTATTTGTGTTTTTCTTGAGCCTGAATTGAGGAAGCTCGTGTGAGAAATTTTACGCCCCTTGACATCACTCTGCACATCTGCAAGACAATTGCCTGACATTTTTCCCTTGGTGTCAGATTAAATAATAGCTAGACATTGTGCAAATAATTCTGCTTAGCCGTTATTATCATGCCAAGGCCTTGCACAAGATGGGGACTTCTCCTGTTGGGGTGGTTCCACTAACACATGCTATTAAGACAGCAGCTCTGTCTGTTTGCACCACTGTTGGTTGGCCCTTTGAAAGCACAGGTAGAAAGCCCACATGGGAGGAACTGGAGGAAGAACAGCACATCCTGACCACCAATGCTAGCTGTCAGGGTAAATCTGGATGGTATATAGAGCCCGTAACTAGCACCTGAGCAAAGGCAAGCTGCAGGTTCCTCATTCTTCTGTTATATACAAGCATTTTGGCACAAGCATATCACTGGTCTTGGATCCCTAGGCAATCACGCTCTGATAAGAAAAGCACTGAAAGGGAACGCAGACTGCTGCATAAATGTGTTTCTCTGGCTGTAACCTATACATCTTCTAGAACTACCCTCTCCTAAATTCTGTCTGTGAGAGCAAAGGGAGCTGAGACTGTAAGAGCAAAGGGATTTGCATTTCTCAACCTCATACTGAAAGCCACAAGCCTGAAATAATTTGGGGTATTTTTTGTGCTCACTTTCATTTTAAGAATGAGGAAGCTCAAGACTCTGGGTGAAGAGTGAATGATATTCACATATATTGATGCCTTATGGATACGTTTTCAGAAAATTTTTTATCCTTTTAGGAACCTTTGCCCATTCCTGCATTGATGTTATAGCTTTAACTAATGATCTTAATCTGCTTTCAAGCTGTAGTAGTAGGAACATGACAGCAGTGCCCTCCCTTCTCAGTATTCCACTTGGTGGTTAAAAAGGAGAAGCAGAGGCAGTAGAACTGTGTTTCATTTTTAGCTGGCTGCTTGCTCTCTGACTGCTGACAGGATCTCAGATGTAAAGGCCTCTAAGGTCAATGTTTAAGAATTACTGGGACCTCTTATTCTAGACAGGGTCCTAGCAACAGGCACACCCTGTGGTGTACAGCTCTCTGCAAGGTGATCAGCTCCCTCCAAGAAAATAAAATTTCTTGAAATTTCTGCCCCAACCTTGGTCCTGTTGTGTGATCTTCATCTTCATGGGAGACCAGCCATGTTCACCTCTGCATTTGGCCCAAACCCCAGCTGCCTGTTAATAAAATTATCAAAACATTCAAGAAAAACTTCTTTTTCAAGAACTCCATGCTACGACTGACATATTTTTTGTCGAACTCAACTTGTGAGTTTTGGGCACTGGAACAGGCTGCCCAGGGAGGTGTTTAAAAGATGGATGGATGAGGTGCTGAGGAACATGGTTTAGTGATTGATAGGAATGGTTGGACTTGATGATCCAATGGGTCTTTTCCAACCTAATGATTCTGTGATTCATTGGTTAAAAATTGACAGGGACAAGAAAAAGGGAACAAAGACAGTACAAGATAAGGCAACTGCATAAATCTCATTTCCTTAAAAAAAACCCCAAAACATCATCCCAATAAATAACCCCTTAGTTGTCAACTTCTATTTCCTATAAGCCACCAATTATTTAGGCTTGCGTTAGCCTCGTTTCCCAAATCTGACTATGTTACAAGGCTACTTAAATCATTGCAAATTCTTTATGTGAATTTTCTTTCAGTATGGAGCAGAAACTGAAAATAAGGGTCTGTCCCTGTAGCCTGACACGAAGTTTTGTCTATATCAGAGGACCCGAGGGTCATTTCAAGATCAGAAATGTTTCAAGTGTATTTCTAGCAGTGTCTGAATCTGTAGCTGATGGTTCTGATTATGCCCACGAACTGAATGAAATTCTCACATCTCAATAACACAGCTATTCCTATAAAAAACTTAATAACTGCAACAATGCACAGTGGGTGTGCCATCATGTTCTTCACTTGTAACCAGGGAACAGGAAAAACTTGCACTTCAACTTGCCACTAACGTCCTTTCTCCATGCAGCTTCTAATGTGTGCTGTAACAAATGTGCTCGTAAACCCCTGTGAGATTTATTACTATATTATATTACCATGAATTAATTAGTTATCATTGCTGTGATCACTGCAAGTAAAATAGATATGGGTGTATATAATTGTAAGAAATAACAACTTTGTTTTTACAGCGAAACTTGACACTCAGGAACATCCTAATCCATGGAAAAGACATTTGACAAATGGGATAGTCTTCTGTAGGATTTTATTTGTTTATAAGAGGCAGTGGATTTTTTTTGTTAACTTGATAGGGCAGGAGGTGGTTAGAAAAGCCTTAGTGTATCTTGAGGCCAACTGAAAGAAATTTGCTGTGGAAAATTAACTTGTGGGAGGAAACAGATTACAGTCAGGTAGGGTTTGGTCACTACTAGAGCAGCTCCTAGCTGCTTGTTTTTCTGTTTTTATCAAGCAGAAACAGTGACATAAATTCTGATGGCTACTGAGCTTCCAGTGCATTGGAGTGGCTTTTTACCACTGCTTTTAAGAGAAGGTGGTTTGTTAAGATTGCATTTAGAGGCTTGGCAAAACTGCTTTTGTGGCCAGGCAACACTCTAATCTGTAAGTTGTGTTACAGCAGTGCTAGAAACATCCCCTAACTAGGAATACTGTACTTGAAGGGTAATTACTACTACTATTTTTGCAAAGTTGGAGGAAGGTGGGCCATATGGAGTATATATCTGGATATTGATGAATTATCTTAGGTAAAATAAAACACGACACATACAGAAGCACCAAATTGGTAAAATTGCAGCAGTTACAGCTTTGCAAAATATGGAATAGGGCTGGTTCTGCTCTGAGGACCTGGTTTATCTGACCTGTATTGGGATATGATAAGTAGTGTCCCTCAGGAATCTGTACTGAGACTGTTTAATATCTTCATCAATTATATAGACAGCAAGATTGAGTGCACCCTTAGCAAGTTTGCAGATGACACCAAGCTGAGTGGTGCAGTTGTCACACCAGAAGGACAGGTTGTCATCCAGAGGGACCTGGACAAGCTGGAGAAGTGGGGCTGTGTGAACCTCATGAGTGAACCCAAGTACAAGGTCCTACACCTGGGTCGAGGCAATCTGTGGTTTCAATACAGGATGGGGGGATGATGAGATTGAGAGCAGCCCCGTAGAGAAGGACTTGGGGGTGCTGATTGATAAGAAGCTCAACATGAGCTGGCAATGTGCGCTCACAGCCCAAAAGGCCAACCATATCCTAGGCTGCATCAAAAGAAGCATGGCCAGCAGGTTGAGGGAGGTGATTCTTCTCCTCTGCTCCAGACCAGGGCTTGAGCACCTCTGCTATAAGAACAGTCAGAGAGAATTGGGGTTGTTCAGCCTGAAGAAAAGAAGGGTCCGGGGAGATCTTACAGTGGCCTTCCAGTACCTGAAGGAGCTACAGGAAAGCTGGGAAAGACGTTTTACAAGGGCATGGAGTGATAGGATGAAGGGGAATGGCTTTAAATTGGAAGGGGGGAAGATTTAGATTAGACATTAGGAAGAAATTCTTCACGATGAGGGTGATGAGGCACTGGAACAGGTTGCCCAGGGAAGTTGTGGCTGCCCCATCCCTGGAGGTGTTCAAGGCCAGGTTGGATGGGTCCTTGGGCAGCCTGGTCTGTGGGAGGTGTCCCTGGCCATGGTACGGGGTTGGAACTGGATGGTCTTTAAAGTCCCTTCCAAACCAAACCATTCTATGATTCTATGTAAGTAACCTCTGCGCTGAAGTTTGGCCCTTAAAAGGTCTTACTCCATGACAGGTTATAGTTGACAGTCAGTAATGCATGGGGAAAAAATGACTCATCAGCTTCAGAAGAATATTCACAGTTATCCCACAATGATCCATTATGAGCGCAGAGCCATCAAGGCTTAACCTACATGAGAACCACAGCAGTTAAGGTCTGGATGGCTTAAAGAAGCAGAAGTGACAAAGGTACTGGAAATACATTCCTGAGGACACAGCCACCTAGTTTTCACAACTGATCACAGGAGGAAGGTGGGATGTTGTTCATGGCTGCTGAAGGACACAAGACTTGCTCCCTCAGCTTCACTGTAGTGAAGAATTTAAGCAAAAAAACAGAGTCCCTCTTCCCCATAGTCTGCCACCAAGTTAGGAACTGTCTGTAGGAAAGACATGGACAGGGTACAGTGTCTTGGTAATTTTGCCTTTCCTAGGGTAATGCTGCAGCCCCTCTCCTGCCCAGGTCACTGCTTCTCATGACACTCTGAGAGCTGTCTTCTTTGATGAAAGGTGTTGGTTTACACTGTTGTTTCAGCTTCTCTAGGGATCAGGACATTGGAGTAGCAGGTTTTGGTTTTGACCTGTCTCAGCTACCACAAAAAAAAAAAAAAAAGACAGTCATGCAGAATAGGGAGTGTGGTGAGCAAACAGCTCAGGAATCTACCTCGTCTGCATTTTGGAGGACTAGATAACATATTAACAGAGCAAAGGCAGGAATAAGAGGAGAAGGTTTCCCTTCACCCTGTAACTAGAAAAGCTTTCTAGTAGACAAGAATGCATTTATTTTTTTGTGTCTCCCCAGTTTCTGTCTGTGTTGGAATGAGTTCTAGCAACAAAGTATTATTCTTCTGCTGGTATCTTTTCAGACAGTGAGTCTGAGGAGAGAGGTTTGTTTATCTCCACTTTAAGCTTCTCTTCTTAGCAGAACATTAGGAGCAACTCTCCTGCACCTCCGTATGCCGGCTGTCCCTTTGTCGTCTGCTGATCCGATGGCTCGGTGGACAAAGTTGATTATTTGCAAGATGACAAGAAGAACCAGTACCTCCTCATAGTTCCTATCTCTCCCTGACTAGCAGAGCTGCCTTCAGCTGCAGGACTCTCACAAACTTTGCTATCACAAAGCAACCATCAGACAACTGAAGTGTGGCCATCTCAATACCTTTCTCCCTGATTCCCTAGGATTTACCTCCATTGCTGAATTTCTTGACTGTGAACAGGTGATCTGTTGCAGGAATTTCTTGTCCTTTCTCCCTGACGTACAATTTTTTGATTTCCCTGCCAGAAATACTTCAAATCCAGTCTCATGGGCAGCATCTTCGCTCAGCTGGTGGGTCTTTGGGGCACTGCAGCATCAGCCCTCTTCTGCTTGTTTCTCCCTTCTTCCCCATTCTATAATTCTTGACATTGGTGGGACTGTATCAAATTGAAGAATTTGAAGATTTTATTTTTCAAATTTTTTCTTATTCAAAAATTTCAATTAAAATTTAGCTAATAAAATTCACTCTGTTTTTCTTCTCCTCTCTGTAATTTTAAAGTAAGAAAGAAATTTCCCCTCATCTTGCAAAGCTCTGATGAAAAAAACCCCTATCTCATGTGACCTTGACTCTTGAGAATCTATGATGTGAAGGGGGCAGTATTGTATCCTGTGTCTAACAACCACAGTAACATTTTTACCAGCCACTGAATTTTATCACTGAATTTGCCTGTTGCAAGTAAACCAGGGCTGGTTTTTCATGCTTTGGCATTCTGTGATGAGTTTGGGCAACCTAAATCCCGCCTAAACCCTTCAGCTTAAGATTTCCTGTAAGCTGGTGCCAAGTCTTCAGAGGCATCTCATCTACAGGTAGCCTGAGCATGAGGTGCAAATGAAGACTCCAGGCTGTGTCCTCCAGCCTCATCATGGTCCTGCGCACAGCACTTCAAGCTTAAAGTAGTCATCATGGTCTAGTAATCCCAGAAACAAACACAAGGAACCAGAAATTGCTGCCCAGAGTGACCTCCCTGGTGCCACAAGCTGCCTCCCCGTCGATTACCCTGCTCTCAGGAGCCACTGTGGCTGCTGCCACTAGATATACAACCTCCTCTCAGAAATATTAATCTATCTGTTTGTTCCCAAAGAAAGAAATTAGGTAAGGGTTGAGAGGACTTATCAGTAAGTCACGGCAGGAGCAAACACACACATTGCCAGGGTGTTGCAAACATCTCCAGAATAAACACTCAAAATCTGGAGTATTCAGTTAAGGTTGTTTAGTGGTTTTCTGTATGTTATAGCAGAGAGAAAAGATGTGCCGTGTCTGAAAACCAAAAAAAATGGAATGGGAGGCAAAAAAAAGTCAAATATTGTAATGGTTAAAAAAATTTCACAAACGTCTATGTCCCCTGAAAATAATCAACTGATTCCCCTCAGACTGAATGCAGCACATTTTAGGAAGCCAGAGCTGTTTAAATGTATGAGGTCCAGTTTAAGGCTCTATGACTGGTGTCACCGTGACTAGCAAACCCGAAATATTTCACTGTGATCCACAGCTATAAACTAGATCTGTGTTTCCATCGATGCCCATGCTGAAGATTCTGTATCTGTCTCTTGATTCTCTGAGATGCTACCATTTTCACTATTGAATACTTCAAAATCTGATAAGCTTCTTCTGGGTAAGATCTTTGTCCAACACTTTTGAACTCCACTATCAGTCTTTTTAATGCAGACATTTATCTCGTGATGGGTAGTTGAGAAATCTCAGGCTTCCCCCTGCTTCCTCCTCTGGAAATCTGCTTGTCATTCTTTCTGCAATTATTGCTAAACGCTATCCTTGCCTTGACCCCTCCTCAGGAGACAAGCTTATTCAGGGCTTAATTGCTTGCTGATTAATTTCCTGTCATTCCTCATTTTATAGGCTTCCTAAATCCCTGTAGACAGATTGTGATCTCGGGGCTAAACCAGGAGCAACTCTCTTGACATCTGTAGCAATTCCAGTGCAAACAAAGAAGAACCGAGACCCAGACTAAGACTTGAAAGGGTGGGAATTAGGAAGGTTTGGAGCGGGCTTGAGGTTTTCTAATAGAGTATATCAATTGAAGTGAGACATGCAAGATTGTTTCCACATCAGTCAGCAGATACTTCACATTTCTAAGGTGTAAAGTCTTGTTGTAATGCCTCCAGAATAAAGCATTTTGGTATTTCAGTTCCACAGTTCTTTTTGAGTTTCCTGTTATTCATTTCAAATCAACACAAAACCAGCTTTTAAATTTTTCTTTCCACAGTCATATTTTCCTGCTAGTCCCAACGACTTCACACAGGTTTGCTTTACAAGACCAGACCACATCTGGCTGTACTTTATTTGTTGTGGTTGTATCCAGAGGCCACTTGACTGCTGTTTTATCACACTTCCTTAGTATTAACTTTCTAAATAAATGAAGAATTAAAGTTGACTTTGCCTGATTTTTCTTCCTAAATTTTCTGTTTGAAATCCTTCCCCATTTATTTCATTCATTTGCAGGGGGATGGAACTAGATGATCTTTAAGGTCCCTTCCAACCAAAACTATTCTATGATTCTATGATTCCATGAAGACCACAGTCATACATCTCTGTAACTGTTCCCAACTACCTTCTGTCATGGTGGTGCAAAACCACACAACCTTTAAATAGCATCTTTTCTTTCTTACCTTCTCCTTTGCTCTACTTCATCCCTTTTGGCATTTTGTCCTTTTAGTGCCTAGCTTTACAACCTGCTGCATGTCTATTCTGTATCAACCTACAGGTAGTTTTGTGATGCTTGGTAAAAGTTGGTACATAAACAGCAGTCTCAGCTGTGGCAGAACCCTGAAGCCCAGGCAGCTCCACTAACCTGGAACTCACCAACGGGAATGACTCTGTTGCCTCAGCGTTTAGCTGGTCTGGCTGCTGTTGTTGGCACAGCAGGTTTTGCCCTGTACAAGAACACTGTTACTCCTTTGGCTCTGACTCCTGTGAAAATAAGATAGTGAAAAAGGATTATCTGGAAAATACATCCTTGCATTAAGAAGCACAATACGGCAGCACAACTCTGAGTTTTCCCTGATTGAGGTATGATCCTGTAGCAGTCAGATTCCAGTTCAGCTGCAGGTGACTCTCTGAGAATCATAGAATCATAGAATCACCAGGTTGGAAAAGACCCACCGGATCATCGAGTCCAACCATTCCTATCAAACACTAAACCATGGCCCTCAGCACCTCGTCCACCCATGCCTTAAACACCTCCAGGGAAGGTGACTCAACCACTTCCCTGGGCAGCCTGTTCCAGTGCCCAATGACCCTTTCTGTGAAATATTTTTTCCTGATGTCAAGCCTGAACCTCCCCTGGTGGAGCTCGAGGCCATTCCCTCTTGTCCTGTCCCCTGTCACTTGGGAGAAGAGGCCAGCACCCTCCTCTCCACAACCTCCTTTCAGGTAGTTGTAGAGAGCAATAAGGTCTCCCCTCAGCCTCCTCTTCTCAAGGCTAAACAACCTCAGCTCAGCCACTCCTTGTAGGATTTGTTCTCCAGCCCTTTCACCAGCTTTGTTGCTCTTCTCTGGACATGCTCCAGAGCCTCAACATCCTGCCTTGTGGAAGATAAAGAGAAATTAATCTTCTGTATCATGTTTTTTTCCATTTCAGTTTTAGCTCACCATTCTTTATTTAGGGAACAGTGTATTTTAATGTGATTTTGGAACAGGTTGCTGAAGCAGGGGAGCTTCCTCACCACACCAAGAAGCCTCTGGGAAGACTGAAGAGACACTCTGCTTTGAAAAGCGCACCGAGGATTTGCACATTTATCTCTATATAGCATTCACTCTGCTATTTACCTCCTGCTTCCTTACACAGCACACTTTTTTGAGGAGCTTGCCTAGTTTTCTACAAGGTACCGTAACAAATGTGAGCGAGGATGAGGGGCAGTACAAGTAACGAGGAGGGAAAGAATTGTGTGTTCTAGAAACTGAAGAAATGGAAAATCTGTTGGACAAAGCAAGCAATCAAGGCATTTACACACATATATACGTAGCTTTTTCTTTATTAATAGATTTGAAACGCAGTTGAGTGATGGTTACACGCTATGACTCGGTGCCTCCCTGTCCCTCCTTGGCGCGTCCCCTGCCTGCAGGTCCCTCCCGCAGCAATACACCTGCAGCCCCACTAAGCGGCTCACCTGTGCCTTTCAGGCTTAACCAGAACCACCCACCCTTCTCCTTCCTCATCTCTCTCGCCCCTCCTTCACCCTCCTCAGCCCTGCGGTCCCTTGACCCGGGCGGGACAGCCCAGCGTGCGGGGTTTGTGCCGGGAGCCTGGGGGGAGAGAGTCTCCCTGGAAGGGCTGAGATGGAAACCAAGGAGTTCGTCGGAGTAAGTAAAACCCTTTAGATAAGGACGGGAGAGAAGCGGTCCCACCTCCCTGAAGGGTGAGACAGTGGGATGCGGGCATCAGTGCGGGCAGGACCTCTTCTCCTGGGACATCACCCTTGAGTCTGGGGGCTGGTGGCTCTCGTCCAGATGTTTCCTCTAATTCCTGTGGTGCTTGTTAGCTTCCGGGCCAGCTGCGGCGAGTGTTTTACTTATGTCATCGTCAAACTCATTAATTATGTCCACCTCCTGGAACTGCGTGGCGTTTAGCTAACACTTATTGCTCCAGAATGGTCCGCGCGTGCAAAGCAGCCTTTGGGCATCACCTGGCTGAGGCTTGATGATCTCAGAGGGTTTTTCCAACTGTAATGATTCTGTTTGATGAGATTCCACCCAGTTCTCTCAGCATCCTGAGGTTAGAAGGCAATGTTCTCTAGTGGCTTCGCACATTTTATTGCTTGTTTATTGTTTGTGTCCTTGTAGAGTCCTCAAAATGTAATTGCTGCCTGCACTCCGACCACCCAAGGTTAGGTCAGAAAGCCAGAGCGAGTGAGGGGAGCAAGGATAGTTAATCATGGCAACAGTGTGTGCAGGGTGGACTTGTCCAACTGGAAGGGGGAATCATAGAATCACCAGGTTGGAAAAGACCTCTTGGATCATTGAGTCCAACCATTCTCATCTGCCACTAAACCATGTCCTCATCTACCCATCTTTTAAATACCTCCAGGGATGGTGACTCAACCACCTCCCTGGACAGCCTGCTTGATAACCCTTTTGGGAAAGAATTTTTTCCTAATGTCCAGTCTGAACCTCCCCTGGCGGAGCTTAAGGCCATTATTCCCCCTTGTCCTATCACCTGTCGCTTGGGAGAAGAGGTCAGCTCCCTCCTCTCCACAATGAGAGGTGGTAGCTAACAGTTGTAATTTCATTCCTCCAAGCAAGCCTCGGTTTCTTCCTAAAGGCTACACCGTATCTCAAACACAAGGTAGGAGCTGAATTTGGATGTGGTGGTGTGAACATCGAGCGCTTTGTATTGCGTGGGGGATCAGCCCAAAATCTGGTCCAGTCACTTCTGTATGGAACTTGATTTGCAGACAGCTGTGCTGCTGCTCCTGCTGTGCACTCCTGGTGGCTGCCATGCCCAACCTCGGGGTGTTGTGGAGGGTGGTGAAAAGGAGAGGAGGAGGATGAGATGTGATCTGCTCACCTGCCTGTGTTTGCAGGACTGCAGCACGGCTTGGTCTTGCTGTTTCTGCTCTCTGCTGGCTCTCCCCAGGCCTGACAAGACACTCCTTATGAAGTATTCTGGTCCTGCAGAGATTGGGGTGTTGATGGCAGCTTGTGTTGAGCTGAGAACCTGCTGTCCGTGGGTTTTGGCAGGGCAATGCTGAGGCATCTGTTGGTATATCCCAACAAAGCAGAGCTTGATGCATCTGCAGGGGCTTCCTCGACGTGGGCCAGTGCTGGGCTGTCCTGGCTTGATAATGAACTGGAGTAAGGGATTAGCATGGCAGAAACCCACCTTTGTTTTCTGTAGCTATGGGACTGTGCCCACACGGGCCTAAGCGAGGTGGTGAGAGCATATGGTGAGAAGAGGGCTGGCAGCAGGTAAACCTGCACCCTTGGACTCATCCTGGGAGAGCTCTTGGTGTAAACAAGATTGTGGTGGGCCAAAGTGTGGCTGGCTGGTGGGGCTTACAGGGTCACTGCTGACTTTTGAGAGCGGCATGCCCTCTCTGCATGCCCACTTGGCAGGGCATGAGTGTCTTTGCGGAACAGAGGAACTGGACAGCCCCAAAGGCTCTGGAAAGAGGACTCTTGATCCCAAGAAAGAGAGGAAAACCTGTGTTTATACTTAGGTTTCTACTCTGTGTATGGGACCTACACTAAGTGCTGCCGTACGTTGGAGTGTTGCGTCCTCACACCTCCTTTCATCTTCAGAGCCGGGGAAGGGGGAAGACTATCCCATTTTTTGCAACTAACTGGATAGCCATGTTGTGTTAAGTGTATGCGGACCCCCCCCTCGCTGATGCTACATGGTACATAGACTGGAGCAGAGTGGATCTGGGTGAACAGTGGTGTGCAGTCTGAGGAAGCACAAAACACAGCAAAAGGGGGCAAGAATAGCTGCAGACCCCCCCCTGTCAGAGGGAGGGGTCTGCAGGAGTCAGAAGTTTGGCAAGTTAAATTGCAGAGACAGAGGATGGATAAGTTGATCAACCCAAGACCTGAACTTATTTCTAAGAATAAGGATACCAGATGTGGTGTATAGAGACTGTTTGCTTATGCAGGACAAAAAGATCTGCACTTTTTATTTTCCCCTAAATATAACCATAGGAATTTTTGCATTGGGCTTTGTATTAGGCCCATAAAATACCTGCTTTATATTTTTTTTAAATAAGGAGACAAAAGGAGCAAGAGAGGGTTTAAACCACTTCTTTCCTGTTTGTGCAATGGCCTTTTGCTTATGGATAACTTCAGAGGCAGCTGCTTGTCATCAGGAGGAGAGCCTCGGGTTACGTGTTGGATACATGCAGGCTGTGTCACTGTGCCAGGGTGGGCAGGGCATTTCCGTCAGCCGACATGGTCCCATTCTTATCTTACCGGGGTGCCCACACTCAGTGAGACCAGGTCAAAGCCACACCAAAGGCCCCGCAAGGCAGGCTGGATGAGTGATGCTAC